>NC_067282.1:102320102-102623435 GCF_020740795.1 Apus apus
AAAATTGGAAGGGGTTAGATAGGAAAAACAACTAATAACTAAATCTGGAAGTACAGCTAGGCGCTCTTAAATTAGAGATCTTTAGGAGGCCTCCCACACATCTCTGTAGGATTGCAAGTTTGCTGAAAAGTTTTTTGAGCTGTGCATTGCTGCAGATATGCTTCACCTCCTCCAGCTTCGCTATCCTTTTCTTGCTAAGCTTCTCTATGGCTGTAAGTCTGTGTGTCTGTTAACTCCCCAACATCTCTCTGGGCAGTGAGTATCTCACTGCTCCACCATCTCTCCTCCCAGTTCTCTTGGTGATGTCAGAATTCTTGAGGAGTTTAAATAAGTAGCTGACGGAGACTGCTTGAATGCTTATGGAGAATAAATGTAAGGCTAAACAGCAAGACAAGGAAACAACTAGGCATTAGAAACAGGAATGGTGAATTAAGTGAGGCAATCAGCCCAAGAAATCATGTAGAATTGCTTAGGTCAGCCAGAACAATGTCTTCTGAGTAAGTCTTGCTAATTATAATATGAAAACCATACCTCTAGTACTTAGGAGACCTGCCCCTTCTTCAAGACCCCTACCCACTGGGCTTGTGCAGTGGAATAAAGATGTGCTGTATCTTTAAATGGAGATGGAGAAAATCTTAACCAATAGTATGCAAGTTACCAGGTAGTGAGTACCAATAAAAATGCTTATGAGTGTTGCATATGGTAATAGATCGATGGTGATAATATAAATATTGTAACCTTTCAGTGTTAGGTGTGCCAGCTCTGAGGAATTACCACCCAGTACCCCTCCCTGTGCACTTGAAGGAACTAAACAACTAATACCTCAACTCTGTGAGTTATCGGCACACATGCCAGATAAAAGATCCCACTATTTTTTGGACAACATTTTGGTGACCCAGCTGAGATGGCCATCAGCCTTGCTTCGTTCATCTGGTCTGTTCCCAGCAATAGGAACAGCAGAAGCAGACCCCGGTGCACACTGACCTTTTGATCAGGGACTCCAGATGATCCCTCCTGTATGCTAGGATGACCAATGGCTCAACAGTGCAACACCAAATAGAGGTATTAGAGAGACACATAAGGTTTTAATTGGAGTAGGATTGTCACTCCTTCAGAAGACCTGCAGGCTTGCATTTGGCTTGATTTTGTACTTGGTTTTGTGTTTGACTTATTTGACATTTGGTGTTTCTACATCTAGACACGTGGTGGAGAAAAGCTCTTTTCACCCTCAACTATTATAAATCAGAGCCGAGTGTTAGAAACTTCTGTTGTAAAATGGGAATGACTTATTCAACCCTAAATACCTCCTGTACTTCTTTGGGATGTATTTTGAAAAACTGGAATAAAAGATGCCACTAGTTTTTGGGACAACACTGGTTCCCCAGTACAGTTTAAATCTCGTATCTCAGCTGCTCAAGGGGCATGAAAATTAGCTCAGTGGATTTCTCCCCTTCTCCTTCAGCTGCCCCTATTACATTAAGACAAATAAAGCTTATCCAGATGTATAACTAAAACAACATCTTTTTTCTTAGACTTTTTCCTGCATCACTCTCCTCTGCAAATTATTTTGTTGTTGTTTTACAATACAGGTAGAAGGTTAATTTTCTCTCATATAGTGTTGCTTGACCCAGAATCTGGTGGCTTGTCATTTTTTCCCTGTTGGCAGATGAAAATAATGTTTTGGAAAACATGGTCACACTCCAGTCTGAGAGGACTAGCACAGTATTTGAGCACTCCTTTGCAAAACCAGTCCACAAAGGCAGTGTTCTGCAAAGACATCTCAATGCATGTGTAACACCTGTATCTTAAGCACACATAACTTACACGCATGTAGGCAACCCAGTTATTCCACCAGACAGGTGGGCAGTTTTTCCAGGATCAGTGATTAGCTGCATGTATGATTAGAGATAATGAAGGACGAGAAGTAGCTCCTCTCTTACTTGACAATGCATAAAGCAAATCTCTTGCAAAACAGGAATCACCAGAATACCTACAAAAGTTCCTGTGCAGATTTTGAGGTTGCTGTATGCAAGGAATTACTATTATCATGCTTAGTGGGAGGAAAATAATAATAATAATCAATTGTTATTATCAATATTAAGGCTAAAATTAATCTTGGTTTGAAACTAAAGTAAAGCAGAACTCTTGCAATGCTCATTGCTCCAAAACAGGAAAGATCCTCAGAAATCAGGTGCTTTGGACTAAGGGCCTCTAGAGGTCACCAGAACCTAATTAATTGCTGGTTTTGATTGGGAGTTTCCACCTCTACAGCTCTGGGTCTCCCCTCTCGCAAAGAATCCAGACTGTCATTAGGCAGTGAGTAACATGAAATGCTTGCAAACCCGGGCCCTCCTGGGGAGGCCGGGCTACACAGAAGTCAGCTCCCTTTTGGGTAAGGAAGTAGAGTCTCCCAAGTCTCCCAACTGGCATCTCTTCCTCTGCACATGGTTCCAATCTGACCTGCTTGCTTCTGTGATCAAACCTGCCCTGGCACAGATGGAGTCTGTCGTGCCCCGTGGGCAATGTCCCTGCCACACCTATGTAAGCCCAGTGAATGCCGTGTTACCAAAGTGGGAGGGACACCAGTTCTTTCCCTTGTGCTGATGCATGAAAGCAGTAACTCGGAAGGTGGCACAGATTAGGTAATTGGCAAGGATTTTTTTACATTCATTTTTGCCTTGCAAATTATGATCTGCAAACACAGGAAATCCTGTGGAGGGTAAGGTTTTCTTCCAGGTCACCCAGTGTTATATCTACAGGGGAGGTTTAGAAAAGAGCTACAACTTAATTACAATTAAGTGGTTGTCGTGAGGCCAGAGACCTCATCTGCTTCATGTAAGAGTGAATTACTTGAGGAAAAGCTCAAGTAATTTTCTTAGAGCTCTCCCCAGGGTTTAGGAATGAGACAGGCTGGGAGGGGAAGGGAGCTGGGTACAACTGAGGGAGAATATTTATTTCAAGACAGCAAACAGAAGCTGGTCCTTTCAGGACAAGTTCCTCTGAAGAGTGAAAAGGTATTTGGGAGCTGACAGTGGAATGGAGACCTGTGGTGTCTCAGCAGAGGGATTTTCTGCTCTGAAAAGCCAGATGAGTTGAACACAGCTGAGTGGCCTGTGCCTTGCCAGGATGCTGAGGGTGGTATAGGCTGGCTGTTGTGAGGGGATCCTCACAAAGGGCTCCTTTGCTTTTAGATACAGGATACTGCAGGGCTAGGATGTTTTCTGAGTCCATGGTGTTTTTCTGGGTATACAGCAGGAGGTGAGGCTTTGCCACCTCAAGAATTCTGTGTGGTAGCTCCTTGCCATATCCCTTTTCCTTTGCCTCAGTGGCAGCAGGTGGCTTACACTCCTTGTGCCTGGCTCTGGGAGCAGCAGCCTGCAGTAACAGGATCCCCCCAAGTTTGTTTGCTGGGCATTAGCAGGTATGTTATTTTTGCAGACTGGAATTGTGACACTGCAGCCTGGCTGGAGTCCAGGTGTCAGTTCCCAATCCCATGCAAAGTCCTGGAGAGGTCAGTGAGACCACAACCAGAGGTGAGTGCCCACCTGAAGGAGGTCAGGATTATTTTCATGATAGCATACCACCTGCAGAGAGGAAATGCTCATATGGCCTTCTTTTATGTTCTTCACTTTTACTTAAGAAAGATGCACAGAGTTAGGTTTTTCCCTGCTTTTCAGTTCCTTCCCAAGGTGACGTCCAAGAGAAGCCCTGCTGCTTCTTCCCCCTCTCCAAACAGCAGTCTCATCAAATTTCTCACTGGCTGCCATCTGGAGCAAGCAGAACACCTCCCTTTTTGCTATTTACAGTGCAATTAACCTTTAGCAAATTAGCCTGTGACTGTAATGAAAGGATTAATTAAGGCAACACACCCTTGACTTGTTGTTCCCACCGTGCACATAGTATGCTGTGTTTGCAGCAGCATAGACACAGCTCTGCCAAAACCCTTTCCAGAAGCAAAGGGGTAGGATTTTTTTTCCTTCTGCATTATCCCAGCCAATTTGCCAGCCACAGGGAAATGTGTGAGGAAGGGCTGCTCTGACAGACACAGTCCCGTGGAAGCAGTTATGGTGATACACGAGCTGGCCTTCCCCAGCAGTGTGAGTGCTTCCCTGCTGCTAAACATTACTGCCCTGGTTGCAAGGATGTGGAGCTATGCCTCAGCAGCCCCCACTGAATGTTGCAGTTTAAGCAGCCAAAGAAGGAAGTTGCTGCCAAAACACCAGGCTGTGACGTGTAACAGCTGTGCTTTGGAAGCACACCCGGTTTTGCCCAGCAGTGTAAGGCTCCCATCCAGATCTCTGTGCACGTGTCTAGGAGATGTGACATCTGCATGCCAAGGCTTCCGGAGAGCCCTAGACCCCAGGCCCTCGCACAGCTGACCTGATCCATGCAGATGTGCAGGATGTGCCTGGGTTATTTTGACATCCCTGTGCTTGCTGCCAGGCCTCAAAGAACCCTCAGGGAGATCAGCCACTTCCCCCAGTTCCAGCACAGCCTGAGTTCTGGTGGGAAAATAGGCCTTGGCCAGAGAAATCCAGTAGCCTGGCCTGCCTCCATGTGGCTGCTACTCCCATCAGAAAGTCAGGGTGGCTGGTAAAGACAGTAACATCCGAAGCCAAAGCAGCTGCAGTCACCAGAATTGATTTCCTGAAGGCCAAAATCTCAGGACTCGAAGCTGCACAAGAGGACAGCTGCTGCACAGCAGTGCTGTTGGCAGATGGTGCCAGGCAATTCCTGTGTTGGTGGGTGATGCTTTTGTCATGCTACAGGTGGCCCCATGTCCCACGCTGTGTTGTCCAGCATGGGCTTGTCCTGCTGTACCTCTGCCACTGCCAGCTCCTCCTCACACAGCAAAATCCCTCGTGGATGGGTTCTGGGGAGATGACTTCAGCCCAGGAAAAAGGGGCTTACTGAGGAGGGAAATGGCCTTTTTTCAAACCATGGCACCACTTCTCCGTCCCTAAAGGTTTAACAGAATGGTGATGGTTGGAAGTGCCCAACGCTGTTACTTCTTCAGCAACAAGATTTGAAAGGTAAGATAACAACACTGCTCTGACAAACTGTGGAGAGTATTTTTTAATTGCAAGCCAGTGCAAACTACTTCCTTACATTTCTTTGGATCCACGAATATTTGAAGGCACAGCTAAACAAACTACTTAACTTATTCAGTTTGTCCTTGGCTGGGTCAGGTAATACAATGCTGCCATTCCTTGATGATGAAAGCATTTAGCTAATAATGTCTTTTATAGCAAAAGAAATAATTTATAAAATTACATAATCACTGATGGAGTTCTGTAATCTATTTGCATGTCTTCTCTGATTCCCAAACTCTGTCAAGGCTAGAAAACTTGGGAGGCTTTCAGGGTTTTGCATCCAGGAGCTTACCCTAAGGAAATAATGAGCACATACAGAGAGAAGACCTAGATGCACACTATTCCCAGCCTCCTCCTGGTTTTCTCTGATGGAAAAACACTTAAGAGGCAGCTTGGATGACACCGACACTGGCACCCTGGGCACCCTGGGCTTAGCCTATCCCAGAGGCATGCATACACACAGCCTGAGAGGGTGCAAAATAGGTAATAACCCTTCCGTACTATGGGGAGAAAAGGCTGAAGCAGCATCTGTTGCAATGCTGAACTCAGAACTCTTCCCACTGCTACAGCACAGACGTTTCTAACACAACTGAGAACATCCCAAAAGCTGGTAGGGAGGGGCAAGGGATCAGCCTGGTTTCAGCCTGACCCTCCGTGTTGCAGCAACACCCCTGCACAGCGAGGTGCCTGGCCAAGCACAGAAGGCTGCAGTTCCACAGGTGGCACTAGCAGCATGGGAGACCATCCCATGAAGTATACCATAAAATTAACACAGAGTATAGTTGATACAGGGCAATAAACCAAATGAGTGCATATTACACAACTACTAATCTTCTTACGTAATTGATTACTGCCCTTTATTTAATTTGCTGCAAAGAACATGAAAGAGGAGTGACCAAGGTAATTTGCTGGATTTATGGGCATTATCTGGAAACTCACTCCTTAAGGCTTTGAGTCTGCTCAGATTTAGTAGCAAAAACTAACAACACTCCTGCCCCCCCAACTGAAGCCAACAGAAACCAGAAATCTTGAGTTACTTACACTCAGTGCATCAACGCCAACCAAAATAAGTGGCAGTTTGTTGTAAATATGTTGAGCTGCAACATGTCAAATGGGGCTCAGGCTAAGAAGCTGGCACACGGGCTGCTTGCTGAAGGGACAGTAAACTCCAGCAGATAGGCAGAGTGGACAGCTAGCTCTGCTAGTCTCTACCTGTGGTGGCTGAACCCAAGGATTGTGACTCAGAGCCTTAGTGGCAGCATTTTTTTGTCTGTAACGAGAGGTGTCTCTTCCCTTTGCCCTGGGAAGCCTGTTGTGGAAAAGCTTATCTATCAAGAAATGGTCGATGTTTCAGTTCCTCTGGGTTAAAGGCAAGGAGAACAATTACATATATGGATCTACACTGATGAACTTTTTCCTGATTTCCAGTTAGTCAGTCTGAAGTCTAACAGTCCCTCTCTAGTAAATTGGGTCATCAGCCTCTCTGGCAATAAGGGCCTCTGATGCGGAAAACCCAGTTAGAGAAGTTAAGGCACTTCTCATTTCCCCTTCCAGGGCATAGCACAAGGTGATTAGGAACGCTAAGACGACTACCTCTGCTTTGCGTTCTCTCTCAGTTATGCCCGAAGTAATATCGATAAAAATCTGGCAAAGGCAGCTTAAAGCAGCGGCAAGGTCTTTAGCTTTGTCGCTTCCCAGCCTGAAATCTGCAGCTGGCAAACAGCACGATACAGAAGCCTTAAAAAAGCCAGCCAAGGAGCCTCTTCCTGCAAACAGCGTCTGTCGGTCCGACCAGTTAAGAAAGGTTTTGGCACCAGGGTTGACTTTTGGCCCGCGGAACTGGGCTGTTTATGCGAGGCCTCCAGGCGACCAGCCCTCCGCGTTTTTAAGCAGCAATTGCCTGAAGAACGCCCCAAAGAAGCGGCGCAACAGACTCGGAGACGCCGGACCCCAGCACGGGGCCGGCTCCCCCCGGCCGCTCTGAGCCGCTCCGGCCCGCCCAGGGGCTGCCCCGCCAGCCGGCCTGCCCCGGGCTCCCCCGCGGCGGGCGGGGACCCGCCAGCCCCCCCTGGAGCCCCGCTACCTCGGCCGCCGGCTCCATCCGGGTGGGCCCAGGGGAGAGCGGCGGCCGCCCCGGCTCAGGCTCTGCCCACGGGCGGGCCCTGGGGCCGCTGCTCCTCCTCCTTCTCCTCCTCCTCCTCCTCCTCCTCCGCCCCGTTGCCAGGCAGCGGCGCTACGTCACATCCGCGCGACCTCCCCGGCGCCGGAAAGGCCTTGGCGCGGCCGTGACGTCGGCGCCTCCTTCTTTCCCAGCCAGGCCGGAGCCGAGGTAGGAAGGGGGGGTTGCGGTGCCCGCCGCCATCCGCCGCCATCCGCCGCCATCCGCCGCCATCCGCCCTCCTCCCGCCGCGGGGGCGCTGCTGCCGCCCGCCCGGGCTCTGCCCCGCGCCTCCCTCCCTCCCCCGCGGGGCTGCGCGGCGGCGGGCAGGGGGCTGCGGCCTGGTGCGGCCGGGCCGGGCCGGGCCGGGCGGGGATGGCTGGGGGGGCCAGGGCAGGGGTTGGGCAGGGGCAGGGCAGGGGTTGGGCAGGGATGCGGTGCCCCGGCCCCGCTGACGGCGCCGGGCGCGCTGCCCCCCGCTCTGCCCGCAGGGCGCCATGGGCCGCGTGATCCGGGGCCAGAGGAAGGGCGCGGGCTCCGTCTTCCGCGCCCACGTGAAGCACAGGAAGGGCCCGGCCAAGCTCCGCGCCGTCGACTTCGCCGAGAGGCACGGGTACATCAAAGGCATCGTCAAGGTAAGGGGCCTCGGCGGCGGGGTTGGTGGGGGGAGCCCGTCCCCGGGCGCTGCGGGCCCTGCTGCGGGGGCGGTGTGGCTGGAAGGGCCTCGTCGTCCAGGGCCCTGAGACACGCACGCCCCAGCACCTCGCTTGTTTAGGGGCTCTGAAGCCCTGTCAGCCGTGCTCACAGCCGTTTGGCTGTTTCCTGTTCAGGCTCCTCATACTTTGTGTAATGAACTGTGTTCCTCGATAAGTGAGGCTACTTTGGATTTCTGGCAGTGTTTGCATAAAGGAGCTGGTAGCGTGCAGACAGCGGTACGATTTTGTGTTAGAGCTTTCCTAACGTTGGCAAGCTTTTATGTCACCAGAGAGCTCCAGTACCTGATGAAGCATAGCGTGGGGAGAGTTGTCTGCACAGCTGATCGCATCTTTAAAAAAGATAGTTCCATCTTTATAAACACTAAGTAGTGTCCATCATCTTAGTCTTGAACAGTGGTGACTTTTATCTGGGGTAGGTACAGTGTTTCCAGGGTGCTGTATTTGTTGGGTGTCAGTGAGTTGGACTGCTAGCAGTGCCACTGGGTACATCTAGCTGGGTGGCCCCAACATCAAGCTGCATCTTCAGCCTGTTAAAGCGAGGTCATCTTCAGGTTGTAGAAAGAGCTTTATTCACACTTAACATAATTTGAGTAAGGAGGTAGCTTTGATTTAAGCATATGTAATGCATGGGCAGGTGGAGTTGCCTGACAGGGTTGAAAACAGCAGAGAAAGCATTAATAGTGGGTGCCAACAACACCTGAGCTTTCCTATGAAACAGTCACATCTTAAAGCATTGTTCTCTTAGCTGTAGTCTAAATACATGTTGTGTCTTGGTATCTCACTGTACTTCAGGAACAGAACTGACTGACTTTTCCAAGAGAAGAAATACTAAGTCTGTGCATCCTCATTTAGGAGCATATATATATAACTTCAGTGTACTGAAGTAACAGGAGGTTAGAAACACTTCCATTGTAAGAAAACACTTGGAGGAGTTGCTGCGTATGTCTCTGCCCACAGGTGGTGGAGCAGCCAGTGAAAGTGTATTTCTTAGTATGGAGAGATCTGACATCTGCAGAACATCGGGAGTAAAACAGTGCAGACACAGCGAGTTTCAAGCAGCACACTTAGCCAGAGTCATCCTTTTGTGATACAGATACTTGAAGTTATATTGTAAATGAATCTTCAACTCATTCGTGTCAGGAGAAATCCTGCTCTGAGAAAGGGGGATCCCAGTGAGAGTGACCTCAGCAGGAACATCTTTAGTTTTTCAAGCTCTTTATTTCTGCAGAACCTGTGGCAAATGCTGTAGCCTGTTCTAAAGCACATCCCTGTTCTAACAGGACATCATCCATGACCCTGGCCGAGGTGCCCCCCTTGCCAAGATTGCCTTCCGTGACCCCTACAGGTTTAAGAAGAGAACAGAGCTGTTCATTGCTGCCGAGGGGATTCACACTGGTCAGTTTGTGTACTGCGGCAAGAAGGGTAAGTTTGGGGTGCTGGAGGGCAGTTGTGAGCCGTCACAAAGCAGTAGCTTCCCGCTTGCTTCAGGCACACCTGGATTTCCTTCTTGGAGATTGGGTCTCCTGCTGCAGCCGGGTTTGGTCAGCGAGCCTAGCTGCAGTTGTTGCCACGTGTTTGGATCATTCTGTCTAGAGTCCCATTTTGCCTGCCTTTCTGTTACACTGGTCCTGAAACTTGTATTTCGAGTCCACCAATGAAAAGTGCCCCTGCCCATTGCTACTGAAGCATTGGTGCCCTCCCCATGTTAAACAGAGTTGTAGTGGAAGTGCAGGAGCCTGAATGAAGGTGTTGAATCCCTGATTCCTCTTTGCAGCTCAGCTGAACATTGGCAATGTTCTCCCTGTTGGCACCATGCCCGAAGGCACCATTGTGTGCTGCCTGGAGGAGAAGCCTGGTGACCGTGGGAAGCTGGCCCGTGCTTCTGGAAACTATGCCACCGTCATCTCTCACAACCCTGAAACAAAGAAAACCAGAGTGAAGCTGCCTTCTGGCTCCAAGAAAGTGATTTCTTCTGCAAACAGAGCTGTTGTTGGTAAGAGGGAACAATCTCGAACTTGTCACTGAGTTTATGCCATTGCTAAGCAAGTTTTCAAACAGGGCCCCAGTTCCCAGTACTGTCTGGAAAGCAGCGACACTTACAGGCTAGATCCAGGATGATGCACAGGTACAGTCTGTGCACAGGTGTATAACTTGTCTGTTATGCCTGCATTACTTTTGGTAATGGGAACTTAGATTTGGAGGTAGATGGAGCTAGTGAGGACAAAAAAGTAGATGCTGATTGTCCTCAAGCTCTAATGGAGTCACTCAGCCTGTAAAATCTGTAGTCCTCCATGAAGAACTTCTGCAGAAAATGGCATTGATGGTTTTCTGCTTTTGATAAAGTGAGTGAGCCTGCAGGGGTAGTGCTGGAGGTGCTTGGCCATCCTCAGTTGGATGAAGCATTCTGGAAGGTCTGACAATGAACAAAAAGACCATTGTCAAGGAGATGTTTGAACAGCTTGGTTATACACTTGACTGACAGTTGTACTTAGGACACTTGAGGTAGCTCTGGGCAAGGGTCAAAGGTGGAAGAGGAGAGAGAACTGCTAGACTCAAGCAGTTTAGCTTGTCTTGATGAGACAGAAGTTACCAGATTTCACTGCATGCCAGTAGAAGATCCTCAAATCTCTGGTCTGTTTAGTAAAACTTATGCAATAAAAACCAAAATAACTAGCTCTTAAACCTCAATGGGCTTGAAAGTCCACTGAGGCCTTTCAATTCGTATTTCTTTAGTTGTAACACTAAACATTTTTTGCCAAGAAATTCGAGCAGTAAAGCTGGTAATTCTATAGAAAAAAGTGCTGAGGTTAATCTTGTATTTCTGGATTGAAAAACAGTAATTTAAGTACATATCTCCTTGCAGATCACCTACTGTGTGACTAGTAGCTTGAGCTTAATCTCGTTGTGTGTGTTGGTTGGAAAATACTAGTTTGAATGTACAGTTGGGATTGTTGGGAGGTTGGTCCTCCAAAGTTTATTCTTAGAACCTGAATATTGTTAGGAATTAGTCTTGTTCTTTCACTGTTTCCTCACTCGCTTGTCTGTTGTGTTTGTGCGTCACCATTCCTGTAACATTTTTTCAGGGATTGTTGCTGGTGGAGGCCGTATTGACAAGCCCATCCTGAAGGCTGGCCGTGCCTATCACAAGTACAAGGCAAAGAGAAACTGCTGGCCACGTGTCCGTGGTGTGGCCATGAACGTGAGTCTGTTTTCAATTAAGAGTTTTCAGTTTCCTTTTTTACGGCTTAGAAAGGGTTTGCTTGACATGGGGAGGAGTCCGGCGTGTGTCTGGAAAGGAAGCTTCACAGACCACCCTGTAATTGCACTTTTAATTAGGGTGGTCAGCAGCACTCCTTAGTTACTGCATGAAATGTGAAGCAGTTGAAGTTTTTTGTTTCCTTCAGTTGGCTTGCTGCTGTTTAACATCCTTACTCATTTCTGTTGTTAATTACATTGACAATTTGTTTCCTTTTCCACAGCCTGTAGAACATCCCTTTGGTGGTGGTAACCATCAGCACATTGGCAAGCCTTCAACCATCAGGAGAGATGCTCCTGCTGGGCGCAAGGTTGGTCTCATTGCTGCCCGTCGTACGGGTAGGCTGCGTGGAACAAAGACTGTGCAGGAGAAGGAGAACTGAAGACCCAGAGTGGAGTTCACAGAATAAATTGTTACAACACCTTGTGTCTGGGTCAAGTTGTCTGTTGCTAAAGGTGGCTGCAGTAGGGGTAATACTCGGCTTAACCAGGGGGAGCTGTGAAAGGGGATGAGGGGCTTTTCCCTGCCTTCAAGAGCAGGAATCCATTCAGCCAACTCTTTGGTCTGTCAGCTGGTACTATGGGCTGGGATAACACTTGGTGTAGATGCTCTGGTGCCCAGATGTGATGGTAACCTTTGCCTGGTAGTGTGGTTGCTTAGGTCTGGCAAAGCATGACAGATTTATCAAGTAATCCCTTGGTTACCTGGTTTAACGCGGGAATCTGGCTGAAATGCTTAAAGAGTGCTTTTCTAAGTTCTGAGACTAACATGACTCTTTTCCATTCTTTGGAGGAAAAGCTTGTGAGAGTAGTGGAACTCCATACAGAGAAAGTGTTTGGGATACTATTGCTGTTACATTTGGGGTTCCTTTCCAAACCGTCAGGTTTCAAACAAATCAAAGGTACTTCCATCTGAGCACCGACTCCAAGTGCTTCATAGTTAACAGGGCTGGAGCGCCTGTCCGGTGAAGGCAAGGCTGAGGAGGCTCCAGGCAGACCTTGGAGAGGCCTGCCAGTACCTGGCGTGGCCTGTAGGAAAGATGGGCTTTTTACAAGGGTGTGTAGTGAGATAAGCAAAGTGGGGAAAGGCTTTAAGAGGGAAGACTGAGGGGAGATTGATATTACATACTAGGAAGAAATGCTTTACTGGGGTGGTGGTGAGGCACTGGAACAGGTTGCCCAGGGAAGTTGTGACTGCCCCATCCCTGGAGGTGTTCCAGGCCTGGTTGGATGGGGCCCTGAGCAACCTGGTCTAGTGGGAGGTGTCCCTGCCCATGCAGGGGGGTTGGAGCAAGCAACCTACCCCCCCTTACCCCGGGTCCAGGTTCTCAAACCTGGCCCACTGGCAGGACTTGCCTCATTCAGTCTGTTGTGGTTAACTCCTGCATAGCTGGAAGTGCTGCCTGAGCAGATGTGGACTCCTCTAAGGGCTAGATGTTTCTAAACGTGGTAGTGACTTCGGAAGACATGACAAAAATATACATGGAATGCAAAAATCTTTTTGCTCTTCAGAGCTTTTCTGTAAGATGTGTGATAGTTCACTCACAGGAGGCAAAATTATGCCTCTGATCCTGAAATGCCCGTGCCAGACCTCCACCTAAGTGTATGACCTTATATTGACAGGAATCCAGCGAAATGCAAAGCAAGAAGAAAAGTTATTTTCTGTATATATATCCACAAAAGTAATACTGCAGCTGGCGACACACGTCCAGAGACAAAAAAGAGATTTAAAAAAAGGCAGATCACATTTAGCAAAAATCTAAAAAGTGATTCAACAAGTTTTATTTCTTTTTATATATTGCAAATACCATCAAAGTTCATGTCTTAGTTTTTGCCATCAGAAGCTCTTGTTTATGTGCCTGTATTCTCCTGGCATGCCTCTCCAATTAATACTCCTCCCAAACAATATCAGAAGAGAAGTTAAAGTATTTAATGATGTTCGAATGGCTACCTTGACAAGACCCAGGTTAAAAAAGATTTCACAATTGCTCAAATGCGGTACAAGTTTCTCTCAGGCTGTTGGTGCAAAAAAATTCCAGAACAATTTGCATTAAATGCACCTAAGGGACTTAGAGAAGTCACATGGTTTCCAACCATGCTTGGATTTGTTGACTCCATGTATTTCCCAGGGAAGAGGGAGGTTGACACTGCCTTTGTCACTGATCCCAAGCTCTGACAGGTGTCTCACAGACTGCCAGACATCCACAGCCAACAGCTGAAGTATCAGTGCGCTAAATCTGTAAATATGGAATAATTGTACCAATAAATAAGTACAGTATTGCTGAAGGTAGCTACAAACATTTAATACAAGCATGCAGGATGCAGTGCTAAAAGTCACTTTAAATTCACACAAAAGCAGCAAGAGGATTTTGAAGATTTTAGTCCATTCTCCAAACTGGAATAACTGCTTCATCATATAAAGTTTGTTACAAATCTGTGATCCTAGGAAATTTGAGGCTTATCTTTAATATTCACATCCCATGGGCCTGGATGCTCACAACATTTTCTGACTGCTTCTGTGGGAAGTCTACCTGGAAATGGAAGCCATTTTTTGTGAAAACAAAAACAAAACAAACCAACAACCCAACATGTTTTCCTCTTAACTGTGCTGAACAGGGAGTTCATGCCAGTCAACTAAGGATGTCCATCCGTTCCCATGTGGAAGCTTGAAGCAAGTGAATAGGTAATGAAGCAATCCCTGGGGCAACACACATCTCAGAGCAGTGGGGCAGGACTACTCGACAAACTGAACTAGGGGAGCAGATGAAGCCAGAGGGGGAATTTTATGCAAGACAGTGCTTGAAAAAAATAACAGGGAGCCCTCGTGTGTGTGTGCATACGCAGGGCAGAATTTCTGCCTGCAAACATTGGGCTGCAGGAACCTCCAGCACTGGTGGGACCACACCAAGAGTGTGCTGAAGGTGGCACAAAGGCCACCAACACCCAGGGGAGTCATGATGGCTTTGAGCCAAGCCCCTTGGTACATAATGGAGAGGTGTGAAAGGAGCAGCTTCTTAGGGAAACTGGGTACCCACAGGCAGGCTGCCAAACGGTCTAAGGGAAAAATATACAACAGCAATATCAGAAGTTAATTCTTTCAGAAGGGAAATTGTTCTAGAGACTTTAAGTCCAGTAATTAGTAACTTAAATTATAAAGGACACAATGATACCTGCAACCAACCACAGCACAAGACATTCTCCAGGGGCAAGATGCTCCCTCCAGCATTAGCACTGCAGGTGCTAAAATTTTATGAAAGGAAATGGGAAGAACAAATTAAAGTGAATGACAAAAAAATCAGGGGCTTTAAAGAAACCAACCTAAAATGAAAAGTTTCAATAAACAGAAATGTTTTCCAAACTGAACTCAATTGAACTCAAGCTGCAGAACACCAGGCTGAACTCCAGCAGATGACATGACAGAAGAAATTAAGAGAACTAACAATGTGACAAGAAAAAAAAACAACAAACCTGTAAGAATATACTGTTGAATTACAAGCAAGCTTATTTCAGCCCAAGAGGATCTGTGAAATGACTGAATGAAAGAAGAAAATAAGACTGAAGTTGGTACCAGTTGCTGGCTTCTGTGAAAGCTGCACAGAGAAGTGTCAGCCACCTGTGGCAGACGGGAGCTTCAGCTGAACCAGGGGAGCAGCTCCTTCTGCATTTATGCTCTAGACACTGGAAATTAAACAAGACAGAGACACTGCAAAGAAGCAAGATGCCTTCCTTTTCCACCTTGGCTGGACAGATCCTCAGTGGGACAGTGTTTGGAGCATTTGGTTACTGGGATCTGGTGCATTTAACCACAATGTATGGCTGGTCCTGGCACTCACGGGTGAGAGATTTATCATACAGTGAAGTAAACTGATTTGAAATAAAAACAGAAAATTGTCTCTCATAAGACACGACAAGAGGATGAGACACAACATCACTTAAGAGCAATGTTTCCCCTTTGGAAGCTAAGATATTATTTTGGCTTCTTCTACCCCCATAACTCATCATATGCTTTTATATTCACTCCTAGTAATAATTTTTTAGATGTATATCATATTCAACATCCTCTTGCTCAGCATGATAGACTACACAGTTGATTTCCTTATATAGTTTATATCCAGGATACTTACTTGATGGATGAATATCTCAATTCATAGCCCTAATGCTGCAAAGAGGACATATAGTCAAACTTCAACAAATACAGCCATGTTTATTATTAAAATAATAATAAAAGGACAGCCCCACCCCCAAAAAATAAATATTTGCATGGCTACAAGAACATCAGAAATCTTGAAATGAAGCAAACTGTTTTCAAGAAAGATGTTAAGTGTTCTTGCAGGAGTTCCAGTGGTTATTTCCAGTATAGGGCTTTGTTCACAAAAAAATGGGTACATACCAGTGAGCACTAATATTTCTTCATTTAGAAGTGCTTCCAGTTTCAGATACTGAAAGACCAAACAGTATTTTCTTCATACCCTCCTAAGGGTGTATTGTGAAACAACAAATCCTAAGCATCAACACATATCACAACTTCTTTCATCATTATGTAACACCCTCATTTTTCCTTTCTGATCTACTGCCCCACCAGTATCACATCAGCCCCAAAGGCTGTTGCACAGAAAGCATGATTCCACCTTGTGCTGAGACACACACAGCAGAGCAAGACTTCATCCAGAGATGGACCAGGCTCATCTCTCCAGTGCTTTCCACACCACCATCACCATCTCTATCTCCTACCAGGATGCCCACAAACTAACTGCCCAGCCTTGATCAGTCAGAAGGGAGATGTTTCTGGAGGATCCACAGCCTGCTACACCCCAGTGCAGGGAGGGAAGAAATGGTGTGAGGTAGAAAAAGGTCAGAGCAAATCCATCTAGAGGATTTACAAAAAAGGACAGGGAAAAAAGCTTCAGCAACAAGATTACAATGCTGACTTCATTACCTTAAATTTACCAGGTAAGCGAGTATCAAAACCAAGAGAAATACTTTGAGCCTTATTTTCAGCTAATGTAAAAACCATAGGAGCCCAAACTCTACAAGGATTCCAGGAGTCAGATGATCGATAATTCAGTACATATTTTACAGTCTCCATAGAAGTTCAATTACAAATTTGCTTTTATTGTCCTGTGGCATTAAGGGATTCTCAGAGAGAAATACGTGAACAGAATACATTCATGGAGTCACTCCACGGTTTTGCTGTCTTGATCAAAAGCTTTTGTCTACTTCATAGCAACCCCCCAGCTGGCAATGAACTATTGGAATACATCCAGAATTTATCTTTTAACTCCTATTTTTGCTAACATGTTGATGTCCACAGAATTCATACACGTCCTCTCAGATGGGTTACATCAACAGAGCAGAGCTACGATGAACTCTGGTGTTACCTGCTTCCACAGATGTCTTAAGTTACTTTTTTATTTAATGTTAGAACTACAAATTCCCAGTAATTTGTCATTGTTTCATATTTTCACTTAAAATGTTTTCAAAGCCAATGCCAAGTGGCAACATAGTGAACGGGATGTTTCCATTAGCTCTCCACTACACTCACTTCAAATTCATTTTAGGTGCTGGCCCTTGCTCTGGTAGAGCAAAGAAAGGGGTAACTGGCATGTCAGGGGAACACAGGGCTCAGAGCAGCCATCCAGCGGCTTCCATTGGCTTTTCGCAACCAGGAATGTGGAAGGACACCTCTCCCTGGAACAACCACTCAGTACTGAGGAGAGGTGACTGTAGTTAAAGAAGCCTTTGGCTCTCAGAAGGCATGAAGGTGGAGTGACCCCCAGGAACATTCTCATGCGGCCAACTCTTCTCCAGCAACCACAGCGCAGCCAAGTTGGTCTTTATGTGCTCAAGTAGATTCAAAAGCAACAGTGTCCTTTCCAGGGTTAAGGACACCCCAGCTTTATTTCCCTGTCTTCACCATAGCAAGTCTCTTCCATTAACAACTTCATTATTTTGTATTTTAATAAATTCAACACACGAGTCCTCCACTAGCCCATTCTTCAGTTAAGTCCACATTTTATTTACGGTTTGCTGTTGGTACTTCAATCAGATTTATATATACATAATCTAAAACCTACATCAAAATCATGTTGACTGCTCTGAAGATCGAGAGAAGTGACACGATCGAAGTTTTCTTCCACGGCTATGTGGTAAGTCTACATTCCCACAGCAGTTTTTTGGTTCAGGTTGCAGAAGTGTTCAGAAAGCCAATGCCAGGTCTCCCTCAGAATCGGAGTGGGGAGGTCGCACAGTTCTTTCAGCATTTCAGTCTTACACACAACCACGGTAGCAAGCAGTAACATTTCTCTTTAGACAGACACCTGGGTTGATCTGCAGAATCCTGGCTTTTCACACTTGGACATCCCTCCCTTTCTAACCTCTCATCTTATCCAGAGAGCTAGAAACTGATAGGTCGCTGTCCCCGTTTAGGCCCAGCCCAGCCTGCAGATGCATTGTTTGAGCAATACTAGTTGCAAAAGGATTTTCTGCTACTTCACATGGGTAAGGAGGTAGAATGAGAGACTGAGTATAAGTGTTTATGACTCCACATGCTGCCACCTTAAAAAAAATGCTAGATCCTTAATTTTGATGCAAAAATAGGTACCTAATTCTTGGAATTATGTTTCAAATTATTTCATACACACCTAGGAAGAGGCAGGGGCTGCTCTAGAGTGCCTGCCCAGCAGACAGCCTGACCATATATTTCTGCACCCATACTGGCCTGACCTGGAAGAAGCGGTCATACTGCTGAAGCCACTCACCAGGGTATGAGCCCACAGCAGCTCAGCAATGAGTATCAAGAGGTAGAAAGTATTAACAGAACAAGCTTGCAAAGCCTCTTGCTCAGCACACTCCCTCTTTGTTTGCTCAGAGGATTCAACTTGGTAGAAAGATCTTTGAGAAGAAAAATAATAGAAAATGCTTTATATGCTACTTAATCAACATCCTGCTAGAACTCAGTTCTTCAGTGCCTGGGGAAGCCTGTAGTTTGGAAGTTTTCACATGGGGAGGGCTCACACTCTGCTGCTACCAGTGGTGTGAGCCCAGGCAAAGCATGTTCAGCATCTCCAGTTCCTGAGGGATTTGCCCTCCCTGCCTTGAGTGAAGTGTCTCCATTTCTGCTATTTCACCTGCTCTTAACCACGCAGCAGGACAGGTAGACAGAAATTGTGTGCATCATTACATTTTTAAGATGCAGTCTTCGTGTTTCTAAGCTTTTGAATTTGCTTCCAGAAGACTTCTAAGGACACTAAAGCACCTACCACTTAAATACAATCAAGTATATTAAGTGTCCCAAGTTTCCAATCATCCTTCTTTTCCAAAATAGATTCCAGTGAGACCTATCATTTTTATTCATCTGTAGAAACTAAATGTTCAAGATAGAAAATGAAACAAACCAAACAAACAAGCCCAGTGAGGTACAAGCTACCTGAATTCAAGACTGCCATCAGTGGCATGTAGCTTCCATATCCCAGATACATTTTAAGAGATGATAAAGCCCAGCTGGTCAAGGCTGTGGCTGCTGCTACTGCACACTAAAAGGCTGGAAGCATGGGGCACAGCCTTGCAAACATGGTACTTCTGTAGCAGCTAGAAACAAAATGGTAGGTGTAGGGAAAAAATGAGGTTAAAATACCAACAGTATAGCAAGTGAAGGGATTTGATTTTTAAAAAAGTTCAAAAGTGATCCTGACAATCCAGAGTGAGAAACTTGGTAACAAAGAATGGTAAGAAATGAGCGGAATTTTAGGAGTGACGGACAAGAACCAAGCAGTGTTTCAATACATAAAGCTACAAAAAAGACCCACACCTTTACAAGCTGCACCCACAAGGGTATCATTACAGAAAAGGAATGTAACTGCTTGCTTAATGGCTCAGGTGAAACCATACTTAGAAAGCATTTAGTCCTGGTAATTGTATGAAAACAGCACACCATGACAATGGAAATACGGATGAGGGAACTAGCTTACATGGGAAAAACAAGCATTTCAAGATTTTTCTCTAATAAGGACTAAAGGGAAAATAACTGGAAATATATCAGGAAGCGGCAAACTGCAGCTGACCTGGCACAGGGCAATATAAACCAAGTTACTGGAACAGCAGTTGTAAACTAGGAGTAAAAATTAACAATATCAGGCATTTAAAAATAGTGTAGAGACAGAAGAAGGGAATGATCTAATTTTCCTGTCCCAGGTGTTCTATGGTTAGATTTTGATTGAAGACTGTTTTATTTTTTCCTCTTATTTTCATGATTTGCTGTTAGCTCATTGTTAAGAACTACAAGACATTTGCACATTATTTTGACCACTGAAGAATGACACTGTCATTGCAGAATTGTGCTGCTGTAATTAAGGCTACATTAAATTCTTCCAAGGAAATAGAACAGCCTGTAGGTCAGTTTTATTATCAAAAAAGTAGCTTTAAGGAATACTAAAGCTAAAAAGGAGTTGAGTACTTCAAAATCTGTTGAAAATTAGCCCTTATTCAGGAGTGTTTTTCTCCTTCAAAAGCTGGTTCTCCTGTGCTCCTTTAGATTTTGCTGTCTGCAAATAAGTGTAAATGTCTTTCGTGCCACCTGCTCACTTATCTGTGCTGATCCCTGCTACACATCACCAACTGCAACTCTTATGGTGCTGAAATCAACAGGACTCATACAAATGCTGTTGAAATCTACAGATCCATCACAGCTTGCACTGGAAAAGCAGATTACAGGATGAGGCTCTCAGAATCTAAGTGCTGGAATCTATGTTACCACACTTCTGTAAACAGCCTACTGTAACAGACACTATAGGGGCAGGACTGAGCAGTTGTTCATGTAAAAAAAAGACCAAAGCTACCTGACATTTTAAAATAGTTCAAGGGAATTTTTCATTCCTTAGAAATAAAACAAACCTCAAGAAGTTACAGTGGAAAAAGCAACAGTGCTCAGGTGAGGTTAAAGCCCTCCTAGTGCAGCATAGCTCCCTAGACAGTAGTGAGGGGTAAATGGATGTACTGACATGACAATCCCCAAAGACCAATAAAAGGCAGCTGTAGTGAACACCCTGCAGCAGTCTGGAGGGCAGACACAGGGCGTGTTGCTTACACTGTTGCTGCACAGCAATCTTGACTGCACTAGTGTAGACCAATTAGAGCTGCAAGCAAGCAAGAAAATGCAGTGAATTTCCACAAGCTGTTTGCTGTTGTGCTCCTCATAAGACCACTTGGAAGAGGAACAGAAGTCATGCAGAAGCATGTAACTGGGTTTCTTTCACCTTGCTTTCTACTGTAGTGCCACCATGCAGCACACACTATTTACAAGAGAGTTCCTGCTTCTCCCCCAGAAAGATTTTTCTGTCTTGCTCTAGATAAAAGGCAAGTTTAGACTTTATTCCAAGACCTCATGGCTGTGAGAAAAGTGGCATTGTGAACATGACTGAGAGCACAGGAGGTAAGCAGACAGGGAGCCAAAATTACTGTTGTCCTGATTACACTGTGTTGGAGCAGGGCCACAGATGGGAAACTCCCACACTTGTCTTAAGAAATGCAAGGTCAGCATCAGCATCTCACCATCTCCCAAACTGAGGTGTGTGTCTTTCACCACAGGGGTGAATCTGCTTACAATGTGGGTTTGGTAAGCGTGGGCTAGCAAGGTTTAACTATGATATTTGAACACTTAATTTACTCCGCAAATTTTCTAACATGCCACTTCCTCCTGTAATTTATATAGGTAGTCTTTAACTTTCATCTGAAGTTAAATTAACTGCACTGAAAACCTCACTGCAATGCCTAGTAACTGAAACACGTGCCAACAACAACATTGAGCCATTTTGCCTTGACATAATTTATCAGCCTATTCATTTCTGGCAAAAGACTCAGAGGTAGACAAAATTTATTGAAACCAAAAATGAAGTAAATTGCTACAGCAGTCAACTTTTGCTCATTTAAGCTTTGGCAGAATGGTTAATCTCATTCTCCTCTGAACTCTGGAAATATACAGAAAGTTTTGAAATGGTAAGTGCTTTTTCATGATACATGAAAAACACAGAAGCTAGGCACAACACAGTGGCTGAGAAGGTGTAACAGCAATTAGCATAACACCATTTTCTCACGTCTAAAGTAAAGTCTCACTCTGAAAAAAAATATGAAATTGCACTATGGAATTTAATTTCTTTCTGGCTCAATTTCAGCATGATACACTAGCTTCAAAAACAGAGAACTCAATTTTCAGAGCTGGTAACTAGCAGGAAAAATTATCTGAAAATTCCAAGTCAAGCAGAGTTCATTCCTGCTTGTGCCATCAGCACAAAATCAGGTTCTACATGACAAATAAGCTTTGAATGAACCCTGTGCCATCTCATTGTTGTCAATGGGGTAGCACAGGTGTAAGCAACAATCTTTGTGACTGAAACTTAACACTTACTGATACACAAACAGTAACTGAATTATTTTAAAACTTTTATACATGGCTGTACTGATTTTTTTAACACTAGCAGTAGCAAGTGTTAAAAAGATTGCTCTAGTCACTGAAAAACCATGACCCAAACATAGAAAAGGGAGAAATTCCACACAGTAAGGTTATGGATTTCCTTAGGTCAAACTAATTAATCACCATGTAACATCATCTTTCTATGTATTTGATGTTACACTGTCAGGAACGTAACTGCTTTACTACTTATTGGCTCATTCTATGGAAGACCAGAGATTCCCTAGTAGCTGTTCTAAATTAGTGATGGGGGAATTAAATCTTTAGGCACTTTAAGGACTACTGTTTTAAAGTGTGCCATCAGCAATGAGGTACTGCCTGAAAATTACCATTGCCAAAATGCTGTGACAGTAAAATGCAAATGAAACTTTTTGCTCATACAGTATTTGTTAAAATACAATTGGAAATTGTTTTGCCCAGAGTGAAGAAAACATTGCACCTTTTACTGTAGCCATCTGCTTAAAGCAGTAGCTGCAACAAACAATACAGGCTATCCTTCTTCAAAATCACAAAGAAGCATAGTATTTTCCATTTGCCACCTGAAGAACAAGTGCCACTGCAGTCGCTCTCAATTCCGGGACAGAGGTGTTTATGACTGAAGAGAGTCACAGCCTTTAAGTGTCACAGGTTTGACATGTCTCTACAATCATTGCATTATTAAAAGCAAACACATTTGGCAAGGCTGAACTAGCACATTATATTTTACCTATGTAGAAAAAATACCTAATAATCACCTCTGAGACCACTTGTTTAAGAATTATTGGTCCAAATAAATATGAACTATTTCAACTTGAGTACTGAGGGTAGAATTTTTGAATTAAAATCTCCAACAACCATTCCCAAACGTAAATGGGAAGACTTTATCCAAATTTACTAAGTTCAGATAAGATGGTATTACTAAAAAACTATAAAAAAATCTGAATTAACTTGAGCACTAGGGAAAACATGGAACCGTGAAAGTGGTAATCACTACACAGCACATCCAAAAATCTTCTCTCTCTTCCTTATTATACTAAATGCATAAGAATGCACTTGTGACCGAATTTTCCTTTGTTCATTTCAAAACTACAGACCTTTAATTTGATAAGCAGCTTTGTTTCTATCAACTCATTTGTAAAAAACACCATCAAGCTTGTGCTCATTAAATATATATATGTATATATAAAACCATACAAAAAGTACAAGATAAATCACATTAAGAAACTTTTACAGTGTAATTGTCCTGGTTATTTTATTCTCAAGGGCCAAATTTTTTTTTTTTTTTGTGCACAGAATCTCAATGTCACTGTTGCTCCAGAATTCAGCATAGTGCCACTGCACAGAATTCACCTTTCTGTGCAGTCCATTAAAAAAAACAAAAAACAACACACACCACAGGACAAAACATTCTTCTTAAATCAAATTCTATTTGTGAATTCAGCAAAATAATTTCTATAAAATAAAACAGCAAAATATTTAAATAGTATAGGGTGGGCTGTATCTGTTTTGCAGGGGTATTTGGTTTTTAGACATGTTCCAAAAAAAATTACACACATTCAAGTTACCAATTTTCATTTAAATACAGTATTTACTGATGCGTTTCTTGAAGTCTTTAAACAAATGTTTATTCTGGAATAGAGATACCTCAGAATTGTATTTGACTCACCAGTAGTTATTTTTTTATAATTAAACCCTGCTTCTAACGTTAAGATTTCCTGTATAATGGATAAAGAGCTAAGACAATTCTTGCTTTCAAGTAGAACTGTGAACGAGCAGAAAACCAGCAAGTTAACTTGGTGCAGTGGCACTCACAAGTACTGTGTGATTTTGTTGACTTCCGCTTCTCTGGGATGCAGTAGAAGGAAAGTGTTAGAAGTTTATCTAATAAGCTCTACCAAAGAAACAAAACAAGCACACCAAATACAGTCTATTATGCTCCAGGCATCCTGGCATAGCAAATTTTTGCATATTTGTTTTAAATCTTTTAAATTCCTATTACTGAAAACTAAGTGTTCTTTATCCCACCCAGAGACAGAACTGTCAAAGATGTGAGGAACATATGTGAAACTGAAAACCACTTGTTTGTCACATTTTCCCTCCCCATTTTATAGTCTAGGTGTAAGAAGAAAAAGTTCTGAGCAATACAGTTGTCACACTGGGACAACTGCTGTCACTTTTGTTGTTTTTTTTTCCCCTCATTGGCTACACTAACTTGGTGTGAAGCCATGCTAAATGTTACAGCATAACTATAGCTTCAAAGTGATTAACCTAATACCAGAATGAAAAAGGCAATGAAAAAAGATCTAGAAACAATGTTACATCACCAATTTTCCACATCAACCAAATAATTAAAAGGTTACCAGCCATTACGTTGCTCATAGTAAAGTCGACTCCAGTGGCAAAGAATTAACATGAAACTATTTTCGTGGTTGACATGGATAGGCTTTCTCGTAAAGGAGTTGATCCGACTGCCAAGAGGCAGGCAACACTGGTTGCAGAGCGCAGCAGATATATCAAGAAAGTATTTTTTTGTTTTTTTTTGTAGATCTGTGAGTCTCATCAAGACAAAAAAATGTTTCTTGCTCAAGAATTAACAGTCAAACATTAATATACTATATACACCTTTGCCATTTACACATTAGCATCAGGCCATTTATTACAAAACACTATACACTTTCCACTGCAGGCGGGTTATATATTGACAGCAATTTTCTGCAGATAAGACAGTGAATAGACTCTCCACTCCATGTTGATTAGGAATAGTTTTTCTAGTTTTAAATATTAGCCAGACACAGAGAAAGGTTGGACTGTAAGGCCTGGGTGCACAGTCTTGATGGAGCAAGTTATTTGATTATGTGCATTTCACTAATCTTTTGTCTGAGGCGGGGAAACTTCTTCACTGCCTTCATAATTTTCTTGTGCTCGTTGGCCAGTTCGCTGAGGGTTGTTCATATGATGTGCTGCCGGGCCTGTATATGGCTGTCCATGCACGTGGTTATTCTGTAAAAAAGCATAAACATTTCAATGGGACATTAAACTCGTGCACCAACTGTTACTTGCTTTACTCCTTTACATTCATACTATTGGAAAGTATCCTTAAGCACACTGAACTTCTCAGGTAGTAATGAACACACATGACAGTTTCTTCACTGCTCCGAATCACCTTTTACTTACCTTTTTATTTTACACAGAAGGTAACACACTTTAAACTTGTAAAGAAAAAAGGATTAGCCAAAATAGTAATCTCAGCTTTCAAATAACCAACAGTTACATGCAAAGCAAAGGCGGCAAGAAAGAAAAAAAGGGAGATGAAAAGAGGCTATGTGCTGAGGACAATAAACTCTGCACACATTGTATCAAGAGATTCAACCAGCTTGATTTTTTTTTTCCTAAGGCAATGGGAAAAGTATACCTGTGTTTATGTGGCATACTGAAATTTTTAAGAGGGAAAAACTTCAGTGTTACAGAACTGAATGAAATCTAGACCAGTAGTTTTCTGCAGATGCTCTATCCCAATTAAAAAAGTCACACATACATCTGGCAGATGAAAACATGTCATCTGCCTGCTCTTTTGCAGATTTAACCAACTGTGGAGAAACTAGGCATATGAGGACTAGGCATGTGTGTGTGTTAGTGAGAAATGCTATCTCTTGCAAAAAAGTGAACACATCACACAGGTAATGGTGAGGTTATGGTATGTGTCTGAACTCCGGAGCTCAGAAAGGAGTGGGAAAATCTGCATGACTTACCAACTGCTCTGCTGAGAACACCAAGCAGGGAAAGCAAGATGGAGGGAAAATGGGTTTGGGCAGGAAAGGAAATTAAATTAGCAGATTTGGAATATATAAAATTAATTGGAACAAAAAAATGGCAACTACACAGGGGATCTACTAATTTAGTCCATTCAACAAAAACCTGGTTATGATTTCTTTCAGATCTGGCTTTCCGCTGAAAGATATTAACAGAACAGCCATTTAACACAGAAACATATTTAGATTTCGTATGTACTTAGGATTTACAGATCAGCGTTCAGAGCACAAGGTATACATAACACAGCCATGTGCATTCTTCTGAGAGCCTTCCAATCACCAAATTGAAATGCAGGCCTTGAGGCCTGATTTTGTATTTAAAACCAAGAAAACAACTAAAAACGTTATCTGTGTCAACAAATAAGACAAATCAAATTCAGCATCACTAGATGTGATGACATCTGTCCCTCTGCTTTTTCTATGAATGATTAATCCCTGATCTGGTAACATTAAAATTCTCACCTAAAACCCTAATGGTGAAACTATTCCTCGCAAAATTGAGGTGCATCTTTATTCCTCCAAGTCTGCTTCTGATTAAATGCCTATAATTTCAGCTACTGTAAATGATTAAAAAAAAAAGCACCTAACCTGGAACTCTGAATAAATGGTTCAACTCTGAGCTTTTACCTGTTGATACTGGGAACCAGGTGAATGGGGATACAGTGGGGCATCTTCAGGTGGAGAAGACTCATGTTCATCTGGGGCATCAGGGTCATCTGGTTCCTGAAGTTTGAAAAAACAACAAACAAACCAAAACATTTTATTTATTTAGGTAAAACACATCACGATGATTCTAATCAGAACTAACACTACATGGAAGTAACTGCTACAGTCATGCTTTGACAAAAAAATCCACCTCACTGTCATACATAGGTTGCATTGTACTGCATAAAAATTCCCATTATAATACACCATTGCAAAAAAATCCCTATTCATAATCTACTTTAAATAGTCAATTTCCATTCTATACTGCTAATTCTTTAAATGACAGATGTCTACAGAAACAGTGACAGAAGGGGAAAAATGCAGGAGTATGTAGCTGAAGTCAATGAAAATAGAACTACATATTTATAAAACATGTTACCTTTATAATGACCAGAGACTGTTGTTAAGGTTAATTATTAACAAAGCACTTAAATAAATTTTTTTACCACAAGTCAAATTAATTCTTTACCTCCTCTGGGCAGAGTTCACAAGCTTTTGCAAGAGTCATCCTAGCACTGTGTGATCTCTCCAGGAAGTAGCCATTTGATGTTTCATTGCTTTGTATTGGTGGAGACCAATTATTATAGGTGTATTGGGGATTGCCAGTGTATGGTCTGCGCTCCAGCTCATCTCCAAGCCATTCTACTGCCCAGGTCCATTTTCTTTTCAAATCTCCGTTGCTCTGCAGATGGAAAATTATCAAATCAGATTTCTTTTCTGTATTCTGCAAAACTGAACTATTTTTCCGTTCCTATACATCAGATAACATAGAACAGACCACTAACATGTAAAATGTTATTAAAAACACTCTCTGAAATATCTTTTTTGGCACAAAGAAAACTTCAAATTTCAAATGAAGTCTACAGATTTGCAGCTGCATCACAGAATCATCAGTGCAAGTTCAACCACATGGCTCTCAATCCCATAAATTGACCTTCTGATATAGGAAGGGTCAAATGAGTTGCACTTAGAAGCTGTAATTTCATTAAGGTAATGAAAATTGAATACTTGTGGGTATTTGTTGGTTGTTTTTTTTGCACAGAACTTGAAAAAAAGTAGCAACAAACAGAATGAAAGGTATCACCTGAAGGATCTGGTAGGCTACAGGACAGTTGCTGAAGAGAGCTACCATGCACTTTATACACTGGTAAGCTCTTTTCTGATAATGATTCTTAGAGCGCTGAATGGTGTCAAATAGTCCATCCCTGTCATCCGGGATCCCCTTAAGTGCATTGTGAATCCTAGAAAAAAAACAACACACACACACACAAAAAAAACACCAAAAAAATTTTCAAAGTGTTAAAGAGTTGTAGTATTTGAACTGAGGCTTCACTTACAATGTAATTATAAAAGGGATAGCTAATTTTCTGAATTTTGCTTTTAGTAAAGAGGTTTTTTTCAGTACCAGAAAACCAACTTGAAATATCACATATGTGACTTACATTTTCAGCACATTTGGTAATATCTAAACTCTTTGAATGAGATATATAAAACATGTAAGGATTATTAGTTAATTTTTATTGTTTTTAAAATCAACCGTGTTAACAAAATTGGTCCTTATGGCAGAATTGGAACAGTTAAATCCTCAACAGAATGCTTACTTATGTTACAGCAGTACTTCTCAAAGATAAGACTTTTAGATGCAGTTCCTCTGAAGAGGAATGAATGGTATATATTTGTGCATGGGGATAAGGGACTTGGGCACTCCCTGGAAGTAAGCCCACTTTCTGCGTCTTCTGCTTTCATACAAGGGGTAAAGGAATAAATTGTCACCCTGAAACTGTGAGAGAACTGAGCATGGACATACTTTTGGCTTTGAAAAAATAGAGGAGGGCACAAAACCTCCAGTGATATGTCCAAGAGCTCACTGTAGGAAAAGCAATTGCCTTCTTTACTCATAGCCCTTGCATCAGGCAGCAAACAGACTCCAAGCAGTCAGCAACCTTGGTGCCATCTGTAAAGTGACGATGAGCTTTACTTCAGCTGATTTAACTTAATGGTACTTGTAACACTATTATCCCAAACTGGGCACTTGAAATTTCTCTTGATTCGACAAGTTATGAGAGTGGGTCTGATGCTGAAGAACAGCAGCAGCCACCTCAAAGTACAAGAATACAAGGAGCACTGAATCATACAGCATCACAGAATCATACTGGTTGTAAAAGACCTTTAAGATCATTGAGTCCAACCATTAACCTAATTCGACCAAGTCCACCGCTGAACCATATTCCTAAGCACCACATCTACATATCTTTTGAATACCTCCAGGGATGGTGATCCAACCACTTCCCTGGGCAGCTTAATCCAGTGTTTAATAACTCTTTCAGTGAAAAAGTTTCTTCTATTATCCATTCTAAAACCTACTCTGGTGCAACTTGAGATAATTTCCTTTTCTCCTGTTGCTTGTTACTAGTGAGTAGAGACCGACTCCCACCTTGCTACAGCCTCCTTTCAGGTAGTTGCAGAGAGCAATAAGATCTCCCCTTAGCCTCCTTTTCTCCAGACTAAATAGCCCCAGCTTCCTCAGCCACTTCTCTAAAGACTTATCCTCAAGACCCTTCACTAGATTCATTGCTCTTCTCTGTACCTGCGCCAGCACCTCTATGTCCTTATTACTGTGGCACCCAAAACTGAACACAGTGTCAAGGCGTGGCCTCGCTAGTGCTCAGTACGGGGGGACAATCACCTCTCTAGACCTGCTGGCCACACTATTCCTGATGCAGGCCAGGATGCTGCTGGCCTTCTTGGCCACCTGGGCACGCTGCTGGCTCATGTTCAGCCAGCTGTCGATCAACACCCCTAAGTCTCTTTCTACAAAGCAGCTTTCCAGCCACTCTTCCTCCAGGCTGTAGCATTGCTTGGGGTTGTTGTGGCCCAAGTGCATTCCTATGCTTGAGCAGATCAACACTCCCACCTAACTTGATGTCATCTGCAAACTTACAGAGGGTGCTCTCAATCTCCTCTTTAAAGCTGTTCATAAATATATTAAACAGGAGTGGCTCCAGCACTGAGCCCTGGGGAACACCACTTGTGACCAGCTGCCAACTGGATTTATCTCCATTCACCACCACTCTCTGGGCCAGGCCATCCAGCCAGTGTTTGATCCAGCAGGGTGTAAGCCTCTCCAGCCTTAACGTCAGCCAGTTTTTCCATGACAATGCCGTGGGGAACACTGTAAAAGGCTTTACTGAAGTCCTGGTAGACTACATCCACAGCCTTTCCCTCATTCACCAAGTGGGTCATCTTGTCACAGAAGGAGATGAGGTTCGTTAAGCAGGACCTGCCCTTCATGAACCCACACTTGCTAGGCCTGATCACCTGGCTGTCCTGTAACACACCTGTCCGGTGTGTTATGGCACTCAGCATGATTTGCTCCATGACCTTCTGTCGCAAGCCAGTACTGGGGGGCTACCCTGGTAGCCATTTACATTTGCATTGTCCCTAAACATCACCCCTCGGTTTGTGTTAACCTTTAATAAACCGATTAGTTTGTGGAGTAAACCTTGGTTTTAGAGGCAATTTCTGAGCATGGTGGGGTGGAGGTGCTTTCTAACTACCATCCTGAAATACGGTCCTGCGGTGGCCGTTCCTCCGTGAGAGGCAGCGCCGCGTGTGACCCTCAGGCTCATTCACAAACCCCTCCACATCGGGAGGGGGAGTCGCAAAAGCACCTGACAGCCAGTAGCCCCCCAGTACCGGCTTGCGACACCTTCCATGGCACCAAGATCAGACCAACAGGTCTGTAGCCTGACCCTCCTTCCAGCCCTTCTTGTAGATGGGTCATCTGCATCATTAAGTTGTAGACATTCATATCCCTCCATGACACAGAGGACCACCTGTGCTTTTTGAGAAGTTGGTAGCTGTGAATTGCAGAACTCCAGTCATGTGAGCCATCCTACCATGTTTCCAATGACAGCAGCTACAACCTACTCTCTCAAAGAGCCAGCAATTGCAATGACTACATACTTTTAATCTCAACTTTCAAAAGCCTTATTCTGTAGACATATAAAATCAGGCTTGAAACTGGATACATATAAAATTCTATTGAAATGTGACCTCATAAAGAATATTTGTGCATGAAACAAGCATTTCTCCCACGTTCACACTTTATGCAGACCTTGGTATCACAACTGACATGCTTTTTAGGAAGACCAGGCTATCACTGAACCCTCCTGAATGAGATGTTTGTAAGAATCAATCTTGGCACCTTTCAGTAAATACCAATGAGTTTAGCCTAAATGGAAGTCACACATAGTCTCCTATGTGTGAAAAATCTTGGGTGTATAGTAGCAACTTTCTCAACAGTAAGGAAGGTCAAGGTGAAAAATTGCAGATTTATCTCAAAAATTGAGATAGAAGTGGAAAAACCCACCTGATTTAGTATATATTTAAAACAAATATCCTAGAAGGATTAGCAACAGAACCACTGGCTGTACAAAACATAATTTTGAATTACGAAAGACAGGTAAATACTAACCTGTGAGTTTGCCAAGAGTCCTCAATTAATAGGATTTGGAGGAGCAGATCCAAATAAGGTCGAAGCTCATATGTATATGAGTATGCAACCTTAAAAAGTAAAAATGCAGATAACATAAGAAAACATTCCTTGAAGCATGCAGATTACATGGTGCAACACAAGAACACAATGAATTTGAAGTGATGTTTACTGTAATTTAAAGGATATACCAAGATACAGTTCATACTTTTTTTTTTTTTAATGTTGACTGTTTCAGAGTTTTTTGGTGGTTGTGGTTTTCTTGGGTTGTATTGGTTTTCTTTTAAAATATAGCAGGTTTTCTAAAGGACAAAAATTTTTCCTCATGAGTTTCTAACACAATAGATCTGAAGCCCCAAGCACAAGATGCTGAAGAAATGACCTTAAGAAATACCTTTAGAAAAGCAAAATTACCAAATAGGATTTTTCATTGACACTGCTAATTTTAGGCAGTATGTTCAAAGGCTATCTTCAAAGGTTACTGTAAATGTAAAATACATGGTTAGCAAAATATTAGTAAAGTTATTTTTATTATTATTTTTTCAAGTGTTAAACAAAATGACATTAAAAATGTTTACATGGCAAAAAAATGTGGAGCTGAAGATGAAAGAAGTAAAAAATTCTTATCTATCAAGCTTATCTATCAAGCATCTGTTCAGTAATAAAATAACATGCCTATATATAAATACAGAATCTTGCATCATGCACCTTTATATTCCCATCTTTCTCCTAGAGGGTTTTTTTTTACCTGCCAAAGAAGTTCACTGAGGACAGTGGAAGAGAACTGAGGATTCTCCCAACAGCAGAAACGAAGCAATTTAATGGTCTCTTCAGAGTTGCTGCAATCTTCAATAATTTTCTTCACATAACTAGTTCTCACAAACAAAATGTCTGCTACATTCTGCTGAAGTGCCATTATAGGTTGAGACAAATTAGGATCACCATAAGGGTTGGCAAGTGGGGGATTACCTAAAACAAACAGTTATTAGAGATGAAAAGGTACTGAAGTACTTTCAGTGTAAACACACCAAAAAATAAACTGGTATTAACATCAAAAAGCAACAGATGGAGAAAAAATCCAACCCCTCCCTAACAGGTGATTTATCTGCTTCACTGCTTGTGTAACACAGCCAAAACCTAACATATTTTAGGACACATGGCCTATCTGCTTCACTAGGCTATGGGAAAGGCTTCAGAGGAATATCAGAACAGTCCCATCTGAATCTCTGAAGTGTAAAAAGAATAGACTCTTGAACGAATAAAAATCTATGTATCTTATTTAACAAGCTTCACTTTGTGTAAAGGAAGACTACTGATTTCCTCCTGATGTTTCTAAATTTAGCAGTGTTTTGAGTTCTTTCTTGAGAATGCCCAGAAGTATAGGGGTAACTTTTCTAGCTTAATATGCTGTAGCAATTAGTAACTTTATTCTACAAACAACAATCATTAGTCAGAGTAATAATCATACAAAGTATTTTTTTAGTAAATCCAACATTATAAATACAATGAATATACAATTATTTTTCTTTTTTTTTTCATTGTAAGCCTCAAATGCTGCACTGGAAATAAAATCAAAATTGGCAAATGGTTCCGAAGCTTATTATAGCACAGTAACATTTTCAGTTCATTAATCTTACTATAACCATTTTAGCCTATTGACTTTATAGCCTGACACATGAAGCTGCAATGAGCTTGTCAGTAAATAGCTTCTCTACAAACTCCTAATTAGGTTTTCTAAAATATGCTTAATAGAATATGCACATATACAAGCTATAAAGTTCACACAGCCCAATATTCAGTCACAATTTCTCAAAAATAACTGCACTCTATTCAACTACTAGAAATATTCATGATTTATACTGTGGTTAACCAATTTCTAGCTAATTCTTTATCTTTCATAAATTCAAATGCTGGCTTCTGTTTGTCATCTTGACTGTGAGCAAGCACCGTACCATCTTCAAGAGCTATCCACAACAAAGTAAGACCTCATTACTGACAAGCAGTTTTAGTGATTCTGTCTTAAAAAAATAGAGTTGCTAAATATAAAAGGCAAACGTTTTCCCAGCTAATACATTTAACACATAATTTCTAAATATACACAAAAGGCACTTGCTGATATATTCAATTAAAACAAGAAAAACTTAGAATTCACTATACCATTGATAGAAGACTGCATCCGTGATGACACATTGCAACAACGGATCAGTTGTGACACAACAGTGTATAGCTTCCCCAGTTCAGCATACTGGTACTTAATTGGAGGGCCTGGACCTTCATCCAGAGCCACAAGCATGAAGGTTGCAGGAACATTTAGTTTCAGAAGTTGTGTCTTCTCTGCTACACCTTTACAGGGGGTGGGGAAAAACATAAATAAACAAAGAAATAAAACTTGTTTCTGGCACCGACAATACTTTTTTTTTTTTTAAAAAAGAAAAATAACTACTGTTTACATTATTTGTAACTTTTCAGTTCCTAGGTTTTATTATAACTATTATTTATGCTTTCTGAGGAAAAAATTAAAATAAAGATGCAAAAGAAAATTATTTTCAACTGAAAAAACACACTGAAGAAGAATTGTAAATTACTATAATTTATTAACAGTGCTCATTACCACTAGCATCTGTGTTAACAGCAAAGCCTCAGGTAACTCTTTCGGACAAAGAATTAATCTTTTTATTGTGAGGCCCAGGATAGGACAAACACCCTCCACCAGTATATTTTGTTATTTTTTTCACGACGTCCTAGATACATCATTGCTAACGTAAGACACTTCCAACTGTGCCATACTACATAGTATGTGTAAATAAAAGTGGCATAATCAATTTAAGAAAAACGAGAAAAAACTCCAAAAACAACCAAAACTCCAACCAAACAAAATATCCAAGCACAGCCAGTTTCACTGCAAGAACACATTGCACATACTTGTACTTACCAGTAAATTTGATTTGTCCCTTCTGATCTTGTATTCGGTTTCTCAATTTGGTTAAAATTAGTAATTTTCAAGTTTTTTCTTACTGTGAAATACAGCTGAGCCTTACCTACCATCTTTCCGAAAAGAAGGAGGAATCCAGATAGCAACTTATTAGATCTCTTTTATATCTTTTTTATGTTAGCTTTGAAGGTATATCCTCTGTAAATCTGCTCTCTCATTTGCTTTCATGTGAACAAAATATTACCTGAGTTTTCAAAATGTCAGAGAATTTAATCTTTTTCACAGAACTTGGGGTGCTGCAGGAATGATGTACTGTGGCTTTTGCTGAATGAAACACCTTACATCCATACAGAAGCCGTCAGTTCACAGTTACTAAGACAAGCACAACTGGCTAGTACTTCCATGTTTATCTTTGCCGAGTAGATTGTGGTGATGATCAGACCCACAAATAAAATTTAGTTGTGCTTTCCTGTCTGGCTTCTGAGTGCTTTCCTAGTCACAGACTTCAACTGCACTGACTGTGAAAAGCTAGCAAAGAAGAAAAGTTAAGTTAGAGCAGAAGAACTGCATCTCTCTTCTCTGTAATGACATTAAGTAAACCCTTCGGGTTATGGAACCCTGTCTGACAGAGAATGCTTTGGTAGACAAAGTATATGAAAGCAACACATATTATAGGTGAAATTAAATTAATGTAATTGCCTAGATTAATTCTTCATAAGCCTATAACCAGAAATGGCTGAGTTGCTCAGAGTTATAGGTGTATTTTAAAATTACCAGGAGAACTGGATCTTCTAGCTTCATACTACTTTATGCAAAAACGATGAAAACATTTTATATTAGATTAAGAGGGCAAGTGTAATAGACTACCACTATGGAAGAGTATTATAACTTCTTCAAAACTTCCTGTAGAGAAACATGCTTTGCCGCTTGGGCTACCACAGTAAAAAAGAAATGGGGCCACGACAGAAGACCCTAATAACTGGGGAAATTAAGAATCATAGAATGGTCTGGATTGGAAGGGAGGACCTGAAAGGTCATGTAGTTCCAATCCCCCTGCATGGGCAGGGACACCTCCCACTAGACCAGGTGGCTCAAAGGCCCAAAATGTAAAGTTCAGGGACAATTCACTACACATGAACCTATGACTACCATCATCAACCTCAGAGTGCAAAAGGAATTCTTTATTCATTTGACTTGCATTTTATTACTGTTAATTCCTCTTCCTCAGGGCAAATACATAAAGCAGCAACAGATTAATCCACCTGAGAAACGGGTTATTCAATCAACCATCAATTCTTTTTCAGCATGCTGGTAGTGCTGAGAGAAAGCTGTTTATTTGAATATGAACAAGACTGATCTCAGTTTAACTGCAAAAATTATGTATATTTGGAAGAGTTAACTTCAGGTCCTACTAGTATTATTCTAATCTTTCTATACAGGCTAATGACTTTTTATGCAAAGCACCTACACAATCCAGAATTTAATACCAGGTTTTGTATATATCTAAATCTGTACTTATAATGCTGGATACAATTAATACCCTGAAGTAAAATGGGTGATGCTGGAAGTACCACAGCAGATATTTCATGCCCATCACTACAGAACTGAAAACAATCTCAGCTATATTACAGCATTTGTATAATGGGTCTTAAGTACAGCACCTGCAAATACAGGCAGTCCGACCAGTCTTGCATTAAAAGGTTGTAAAAATAAATAATTATTTGCGATCCTACTCAATTTCTAATTTAATCTTTCATCAGAAAATTTAGGACTCTAGTCTTTATGAAAAGAATTAGTCTCCAGCCTGGGAGAACTTTACTTAAACCTTCTCATATTGCAAAAGCACTGGCTTTTCTTGCTTGTTTATCTTGCAAAAACAATAATTTCCAATAAATGTATAGTGGAATTTCCTGATTCAAGCAATTATGTCTAAAAACATTTACAGCTTAAGCTATTTCCTCAGCCTCCCAAAGAGTCTTTAAAGGGAAGACAGATAGAGAAACAGCTTTGCATTCATAGCTGTGAGCTTTAAGGTAAACTCAAGAAATTAATATTGAAAAGGCACAGTTGGAATATACAGACAAAGCATAACCATTTGTACTGACGTTGCCATAAAGGAGAATCACGTGTGTCTCTCTTTTTTTGAACTTCTATCTTCCTCAACTTCTTCAGGCTCAAACCAATTGACAGCCCCATATGCTTCTTAGATCTCAACATCTGCCTGCAAATGAGCCCTGAAAAAGGTATCTCTCTTGCCATTTTTTCACCCCCCACACTCTCTCAGAAGGACGCAGTCTTACTTGCTCCAAGTTTCTCATGTTCATCTTCCAGGGATGGCAGGAAAACTAAAGCTCCAAACTGGAGGAACAAAAATGCTCTAGAGAGCATTTATATGTTTAATGGTAACAATCTGCCCGAGGCTGAGTAACTGGATTCTCCTGTTACCTGTGTAACTGCATCATTAATAAATACCACTAAATTACGGTGTCATCAGTAGAAGTGTGTGTAATTTGCTTACCTAGATTAGCATACATCACAAACAGATTGAAATACTGCTGCAAGTGGCGCCCATGTTCAGATACTTCCCTTCTTAGAAGATTTAGTACCGCTCGGAGTAAGTGATCACTTAAACTCAAGTTATCATAAGCCTTTAAAAAAAAAAGTTTTAATATTAGTGGTCTAACCTATCAAATCTTTATTTTCTACTTTATACTAGGGCAAAAACCAGAATTGGTTCAAAGCTATGGGATTCATGCAAGCCACAAAATACTGGCAGCTGGTTAGTCTTCAGTGTCTCATGCAAACACAGGCAGACATACAGGGAATAAGGCTCCCATCTAAGACCAAGAAGTTATTCAAGTGTAGAAGCCTTCAACTGAGCTTTTTTTCCAATAGCAGCTAGGTTTAAATACTCAAACACATGCAATTCCACTGCGAACTTCACAGACTAAGAAAGAGCCAAATCACCTCTACAGGTGTATCTCAAATACCTCTTGAAACAATAAAATGAGAAAGCATATGCAGTTTTAACTTAACATAAATTCTTTTGCTGGATACAGTAGTGAAAACATTCTGAGAAGGTAAATGGAACAATACAAATAAAAGGTGCCTCATTATAAACATTAAAAACATGATAAGCAAAGGCTCAAAAAGGCTGATCTTTTACATTTTAAGACAGTCTTAACAAAAACTGTTATGGCAAGATTTTGGCTTTTTTGGGTCAGTTTTAGGTGCATAAAATTACACAATTTACTGTCTACTCCTACGCAAAATTACAATTTTTGACAACTGCAGTGTTGCAAGATACAAGGGAAGGCAACTTAAGGAACTCCTTGGTTTTGTTTGGTGGGATCTTTCGGAGATTTTTTTTTGCTTTTTGTTTGCTTGTTTCTTTTGATTTGGGGTTGTTGTTTTTTTGTGCTTTGTATTTTTTTAAATTCTAAATGAAAAACAAGAGTTCACTCCCCTACACAATATTGTAAACGACTACTTTTATTTTTCAGATTCACCCTTGCAGCTGAACTCCAAAGTTCTCACCACTTAAAGAGATTTACAAATGAAGGGAAACTGAACACCTGTGACAGCAACTCTCATACAAACTGCTGAAGATACATCATGCTGTGTAGTGCAGAATGGACTCTACAGCTTTTCTGTCAACTCTGATGCAACTACTTCAGAATTTACTTTACCTGACTGGAAGGTCCAGGAGAGGCAAAAGGTGAAGGACATGGTCCGTCTTGCAATGAAAAATGTGCAATAAATACTATAAGTTTTGCAAATGCACCTCTTACTTCTGCACTAGGGCATTCCAAAAGATACTCAGAGAAGCGGTTTGAAACATTAAAAAGGACGTTGTGTGCAAACCAAAAGCGTACATTCTTGCTGTGACGAAGAAGGATGCATAATGCATCATACCTAAAACAGAAGATGGCACAATTGAGAAATGATGACCAAATGCAGACATTAATAAGTTTTGGCAGATGGATCTTTTTGTAAAATTTGAAGAAAATACGTGTTACATTTTTGCTCACAAAATGCTTACAATCAGATAAACTGTAGTTCCTGTAGTGACACCCTCGATTACCAGAAATCAGAAATTAAAAAGATACTTAAATTAAAAGCCTAACATTTCATTGCAGCATGTTACTTCTATGACCCATAAGAACTAAGAACAGATTACATTCCCACAGTCCCAAATCGCTACTCAAAGCATGCTCCAAACTGAATGCTAAAATTCCCTTTCTGTTGGAACTGAGGGAGAGGGTGAGAAGCAGACAACGTGTGAAGTGGACTTCATGAGCTGTGTATACAACAGTTATCTAAATATGCAACTTATCGGGAATTCACATTCTCATTTACACATCTTAAAAACAACAACAACAACAACAACCACCAAACACCAAAACCCAAAACAAACGCAAATACTAAAATATCTATTCCAGGGAGAGTCTGTGTGACTCTGTTTTCCTTCCTGAAGCAACATTTTAACCCCTCTCCATCTCTCAAAATAACCAGTACTCTGAAAGTTGTTACCAGAGAAAAACCTGATACATATTTGCCACGTATTACACCACTACTTACTAGTAGCTGGTACGCTACTGGTCATCATGAATACTACTAGATTTTTTCCTAGTTCTACCAGTAGTAACCCAGACTGCTCTCCCCACCACTGAAGAACCTAAAGACTAAAATGTTGTGGTGCTATGAGTAAGATTTTACTGTTTCTTATACTACAGATCTGAAATTACAGGCCCCATAACAATGTACATAAAGCACACTGCTAACGGAGCCTAGAAGACTATACATGTTTCAGAAACAGAATACAAATGTAAGTGGCAAAAATGTCTTGAAAAGAGCTTTGTTTCAAACTACTGAAACCAGTAACTGAACAAAATATCCTGAATTGATCAGAATACATCATATAATAGTTTTGTGCTAGTGACAGATTCTACTCCTTTATTATTTTTAAGAGGCAGACAAAAGGTAGATTTAAGCTCTGCTTGAAAATGAATTTTGAAGCTGTTCAGCTCAGCAGCTTATTTTAAGGCTCAGTTTATTTCCAGTATTTTTTGTTCGAATTTTCCCCCCTTTTCATGTACACCTTGACCACCTGTTTGGAAGAGAGGGGAAAATGGGACAGACTACTAACACCTTTTACTGTCATATGTATATAACTGTGATCTTTTAACAGACATCAAACTTTCAAAACTGTAATTGTTGTTAAAAGACAAGATACCAATCACTAGCAGGGCCACGGACTATTTTCTTTGTATGAAATCCTGTGGTGAAGAGAAATCTAGCAGCAAGCTGAATACTAATCATAGTTATTTCTTCTGCTTCAGGCAACAGGTGATCTTGTCCTAAAGAAAAATCAAAATACTCACATGTAGACAAAATAAAAGCAGTTTACTTCTAATAATTTAACTGATTCCAGGTTACTGTCTTGTCTGACATTGTGTTATAATTTTAAAAATAAATTTGATCAAAACAGACTCTAGCTCCTACTACTGTTATTCTAGCTCATTTGCAAACGTATGCTTTAAGAACTCTGGTAAATGTCTTCATCAGAAGAGCCCACAAACATAGGTATTTTAACATGACCTACTACATAAACTAAGTTACAGTCAATAGCTTATCAAAGTACTTTTTCTAAATAATCTGGCACGTTACCAGTGATGAACAACTTAACAACAGATGTTTAACTGCAGGAGTCCAGAAACACAGAGTATTCAAAGCAGAATGCACAATTTTCACTGACTAGATATTCTGGACAACACAAACCAAAACTCTTGCAAGAAATTAACCCATAATTATTGCAGTCACATACTAACCTGGAGGAGGATTTAAGTAGACACTATTACAAGTAAGCAACTTCTTTATGAACTGGAAGTATTCTAGGCTGTACTGCATACGATTATGCATGAACTGCACGTTCTGCTTCCGTACACTTCGTTCAATGGCTGATGGCATTTTAATCTGATGGGGTTTAGTGGTGATAGCAAGTTCTGAAATATATTTTATTAGTTCATTGTCTTTGTCTAGTGTGTCCATACGTTCATAAAAAAGAATATAAGCATTCCACCACCTCTTCTGGCGCCTGTAGGACATACGCTTCATCATGTGATCAAATACTTCTCCCATGTATTCTCCACCAAAACACTGATTTTTCATTTCTTCATCATCATCCATTTTACACTCTGTCACATCTCCGTCATCAAATTTATACCAACGATTTTTCTCACCATCTCCACCATTCCTCTGGATAATATAAGAGTAGTAATGTCCACCACTGGCCTGGCCACTGTGCACAAGTACACCAACAAGCCTGTATTTTGTGCTCCCAGAGTGTTCATTTTCAGACTGTTCATTTTGTATTATCTGATTTTCAGGATTTACATCATCTCCTTCCAATTTAGCTACACCTGCCACAGTGTAAGGCTCCATGTCCAGCTCCCGTGGAAATTCAAAATAATCATTGAACTTGATTGCACATTCCCTTTCCCAGTCATAATCAAATCGCTTCAACTGGATTGCAAGAACTGGAGGCAACTTCTTAATCAACAAGCGTTTCACTGTATCAACCTAAAAAAAGGACATGAACAGTTATAAGTGCCTAAGTTTCCATTTATATACTCTTACCAACAATAAATTCAGTAATTAAAGGGTAACTTTTTTCCCTGAACATGAACTAGGACTGAACTTAGTCACAGTTGGACAAAATTTAGGAAGGAATCATTACCTTTTTGTTGCATTTTTCACAATGATATGCATTTGCACCTTCCAACAAATCTCCTTTGACATACTGTTCCAAAGAATCAAGAAGATTTTGGTGATTCCTTATATCTACATTCAGAGTTGTGAAGGATTCCTCGCATTCGTACCTGCCAATGAAGAGACAGATGTAAGAGAAAGGTAGAAATGTATTCAACTTCGTTTTACAGGTGCTACACAGCATCTTTCTACAAAGTTTTTATGCAGCATTTGATGTCAACTTCCGGCAAAAAGAGTTAAGCAGTAAAGAAAGAACTGAATTCATTTGATTGCAGTCCTCTGACAATTACCTAACACACAGCACACTGTATTTTTTGATCTGCACCAACTATACTTACTTTATGAAGATTATAGAAATTGTTTGTTTCAAGTTCACTGAAAATAACATGGAAGCTTAATCTTTTAGAACATCTTCTTTTTAAAACAGCTGAAGTAGTGTGACAGACTCTTGGCTAACTTAAGCTAGTAGAGAGTCACAGACAGCAAAGTAGAATATTTTTTTCGTTGCTGACCTTTACTGTCAGAAATCAACTGTTAAACACAAATACTGTATAATTCCAAAAGACAACAGTTCAAAACATTTTTTTTTAAGTGCCTTTTTACTTTTCTATCTGAAAAAAACCCCAGATACTGTCTTCATTAAATCACTTCACATATTTGTGACTGGCTTTGACTTATGTGTTCTGATATAGCCTTCAAACAAATTTCTAGCAATGAACCAGCAATGCTTGAGAGACAACCAGTTAAGACATCTTGGAATTTATTTTTTTTTGGTGATAAATAAGGAAGTGATAAATTTAAGAAGTTATATCTATTCCAAAATAACTGCAGGGCTTGTTTCTCTGATATGCAATCAAGCATACAAAGGCTTTCATAATAGTGAATAAATGAATATTTAGAAACACTTCACCCAGTAATATTCATTCATCTATTAAAAATTTAGGAAGGCTGTCAGCCTGTCACATCCCAATCCAATAGTTCTGTTTAGTATCAGTTTTCTCCTTCCTAAACTACAATCAGGGTAACAAGAGTTCCAAACAGACAGGTAATACTTTAGGATAGTACACAGTATCAGGAATGAATGGTAACTCACATTGCTTCACACCGCTACCTTCCATTTAACTGCCCAATGCATTTAAAAAATAAAATCAGTGCTTTCATTTTCTCTTGCAATATTTCAGCTTACTTCTGGTCACAAACTTTAACCCATAAAGCTTAAGATGCTCCACTTAAAAGTGCTTCTAATCTACACAAGCTCAACGGAAGTTGAAAGATTACCATGATAAAATCTGTTTCTATCAGTGTTTTTTCCCCTGTATTTTAATTACTAATTGAGGGCTAACACTAAATGCTCAGCTTTCACAATAAAGACAATTTGCAGTGGTAATGTGCAGAGAGATCTGCACTGTATAAGAATCACAATCTGAGAGATGTAGTGAACAGTAAGAAGGCCAACTGCTAGTAATACAAAACTTAACACAATAATAAAAAAAGCCAACTGTTGAAAAAGAACACATCCATCATTAGGCCATCTTGAATCTTGCATGCAATTTTGTTCATCTGCCTGAAAGGAATATAGAGGACAAAGTCCAGAGAAGTACAAGTGTTCAGTGTTCAGTGTTCCTTCCCTAAGCATTTGTCATTCATTACCATCATCAAGATGACAAGCTACAGACCTTCAGTCTGATTTGATACGGGTGTTTTTTTGCATACCCTACATGAAACTGAATTTCAGTAATCACATTTTAATTAAAAATAAAGCAGAAATCTTGAGAAAAATATAAACTTTCTACATCGTTCTCTTTAATTACAGCTTCCATAGTGAGTATGAATACAGTTTTACTCATTGGAGTTAAAAGATTGATATTTGGGTCAGCTCTACCCACAAACTATGGAAAACAACAGCAGTTGTTGGCCATGCCTTTGAATTTTATACATTGCATTTGGTCCCTAAGTTGTTTTTCCACTTTTACCATGAAAAAGCTCTATCTTTTCCTCCCTGATCAATACAAATGCTTCACATAGAATCTGCTAAGTAGAAGCAGTAACAACCAAGTATTTCAAGGCACTTGAAGACATACTGATGTTAAGGCTGTAGAAAAAAACACGACAGCAAATTCTATTAGTTTTACTAAAACCTCACCAAAACCACAGAAAACCCCCACCCTTGACTCCTTAGTCATTTTTACAGGGATACAAATACAGGCTGTTTCTCTTTAAGAAGGAAGAATCTTAAATGCTTACCGATGTGGGCATCCTTGACAAATCTTCTGATCAGCAAAGGACCCTCCTAAAACTTTACTTAACATCGCTGGATGGCCCAAAGCTTTTAAAGCTTCATCTAAACTGTCCACCAAGGAATTAAAGAATTCTAAAGCATCATGTTGTTCACGTAGATTCACAGGTTCACCCCAAAGTCTGAAAACAAAAGTACATTTTTGACAAATATTTTTTGTTTTGATCTCCAACAACAGCTTTTATAAAAAAACACTATTCAAGCTCTAAATTCTCTCCTTCTTACTGAGCAAAACAATGTATTGGTTTGTCATGTAGTACCCCACCTGTTACTCTGTCCCTGACACTTACCAGTAAGAAAAAAATCTAAATATCAAGGTCAAGACCTGCTAGAATTCGAAATAACCATCTTGCTGTTAACTTTGGTTTACTGACAGACTTCTACAGATGGTGAAAAGGTATGGTAACAGATACAATGATGCACAAGTTCTGTTCGTTTACACTTAACATTACTATCATTTCTTCCACTATAATTAGTATTGTTGCATTTCAGTAGTTAAGTGAACAGGCATCAATAAAGTTTCTATTTACCTAAATTGTTTCCAAAACCCTCTTGGTACATAGTACTGCAGCCTGGAAGCTGCTAAATGACCGAAAATCACTTGGAGATGCCTCAGAACTCCAATATTGTACTCTTTTCTATCTTCTGTTTTACTCAGTGCTGGTTTGTCTTCATACTGATGCGGATAACCAAACACATCATCTCGCGGGTCAACATTGCTCTGAAAAGTGGAAGAAAATTTGTGCAATTAACTTTGACATGTAGTTGTCTCAGAGACAGGGGTATACGTTGTTGAAGTTAACCATCTAAGGTGTTTCATATTCTCATCTTAAAAAAAAGTAATGTCTTTGTATGCATTAACAGAATCCCGGTCGCAGAAGTGGTATACAGTGCTTTCAAGGACAAATCCATGAAGAGGAAGTCAGCAAACCCTGCTGCTTGGATCATTTGAACTGCCTCTCTGGCAGTGAGCCCATTCAAGTAAGACACATCATGCAATTGTCCCCACTGCTAGCAGTGGAAAGCAAACTGCTTTGCCATTTAAATTTGCTATAACCTTCTAATAAAAAATAATTCTGTTTTAAAGAAATGCAAGTTCTGTGTAATTAAATTTACCTCATTGTCCTGCTTTTCATCCCCAGACATGTCATCATCCACATCACTGCCTGTGCCTTCGATTGCAAGAATCCCATTCCTGATGGCTGGAATCATGTACAGCTGCTGAATGACAGAATTCATGTAACAAGTGGCACCAGCATTTTTCAGTCCTACAAATCCCTTTGGTGGTCGAGGCCCAACAGGTGGCAGATATTCCCATTCTGTAAGAGCTTCACAGGCTAAAAGAAAATAGCAGTATGTGATTAGGAAACTATTTTGTTATATAAGAATTAGACCATCAATGCAGTACAAAGGGCAGTTGCATAAAATCAGAGTTAGTCTAAACCACACTGTCGTTTAATAAAAAATGTTCCACAAGGAAACTTAACTGTTAAAACTGACTTCTACGAAAGGTAGTTATATCTGTAATCTTAACATGACACCATTTTCATCTAATGCATACCTAAAAAGGTAGCTAGACAAAAGTTCAGTCTTATTTATTTATCAAACAGAAGTCTTCCCTCAATACCAGCAAGTTTCTTAGCTGAAGAATTCAGTTAAATGAACCCAGAATATATAAACAATCTGTACCCTTTCACAAATTTATAATGTTTTTTAAAACTAGGATTCCACTTTATGCCACTTTTCCTTGCCAGGATGGGAAAGAGTTCTAGATAATGCAATCTGTATGACTTGTGACAGATTTTTTCCTTCCTGAGTCTTTTCCCTCAGACCTCTGACATCTCTCCAGTGTACATTTATGATCACGTTTCCTATGGTAACCTGTTGTTCTGTGATTTTAACACAAAAATATCTGAAGTAGAAGAAAGTAAGAGAGCATGAGTGTTCATAAGCAAGCTTTACTTGGTGTATGAAACACAGAGCATAAATAGTTCATACATGTGTACTCTCTTCTGTCTGATGTACCATAAAGCTGCCCTTTTAATTTGTTCATTTGAGAAAGAATCAAACGGGAAGAGATTGAACAGCTAACTCGTTGTCTCACTGATACCACCAACTGGTCAAGTAGCACTGTCATTTTGAGAGGCAATTAACAATTCCCACTATGGGATACTATTCCTAGTTGCTTATAGTTTTGCTAAATTACACAAGAAGTTTAAACATTCTGTTAAATCAAAGAATGGGCAGGGGCACCTCCCACTAGACCAAGTTGCTCAAAGCCCCATCCAACCTGGCCTTGAGCACTTCCAGGGAGGGGGCAGCCACAATTTCCCTGGGCAACCTGTTTTAGTGTCTCACCAACTTTATGATAAAGAATTTCTTCCTCATGTTAAATCTAAATCTACCCTCTTTCAGTTTAAAATTGTTGCCCCTTGTCCTGTCACTATAGGGTCCAGTAAAAAGTCTGTCCCCACCTTTCTAGTAACCACTCCTCATATATTGAGAAGCTGCAACAAGGTCTCACCACAGCTTTCTCTCCTCCAGGCTGAAAACGTCCAACTCCCTCAGCCTTTCTACCAGTATCAGCTTGGGTTTGGTGTGTGTCACTGTTCTCCCTGTGCCCTCCTTTTTATTTTACCGATAATATTACAGCCAAAATGGTTTAGCTATGCCATTTAGGGCTGCAGAAAATATCCTCCTGTTTGTTCATTTTGAAAATAGTCTTACATGCTTTTAATTGATAAAATCTGTTAAGTACGTGCCTTTTACCATCCTTGTGAAAGTTAGCTCAAGTTTCATTTGACTATCGGCTTCTGAAACTAACATTTGCAAGTTTTTGTATGTATTGCAACTGCTATAATCCTTCTCCAGTGAGAATGAGGACATTCTTTAAGTGCAAAGCTGTGCCAAAACTGAGAACAAACATTTGAGAAAGGCCTATGACAAGCAGAGAATGAGTACAGAACTAAGAAGGGAAACAAGATGGTGGACCTGTGACTGTGTGCAGACAATGACAAATTAGGTCAGCAACCAAGAGACTGCCACCAAAACTAAGCTGAAGATACCTTATGAGGTTCTGAGTCTGGTTAGGCAGAGCCTGAGATGATGAGACAAAAGTAGAAGATACAGCCAGAATGAGATTCCTGGGAGCCAGCAGGGGCAAAGGGGAGTAGCCAGAGAGCGAGGTAAGAAGGGGTCAGACTGTGTAAATGACTGGGGCTGGAATTTGGATGCAACCATGTAATGAGAGTCACTACATTTACTTCAAAAAGAAGAGCTAATAAGGGCTATACCAGCATACTTCTTTAAATTTCAACAGCCTGATGTTGCAACATTAGAAGCAGCCACAAACAAAACAAACATCCAGCATCTGGTTCAGCTGATAATACAAACAAAATTTATACATAACATATACATTAAAGAGTAGAAAATAGATAATTAAAAAAAATATTACATACTAGTGATTGCTGTACCTATGTAATACATTTCAGTCAAGGTGTCTACTATCTGTTTCAGATTTCGAACACATCCAACTGCTAGTGCAACTAGTAGCTCAAACCCAGCATTAATAGTAGCTGGTGAACTACAGACAGGTATGGCCTGCTCAGCAGGCAATTCTCCATTTCTCATGTATTGTAGATAAACATTGGATGCCGGAAAGATGAAATCATCTATCAACTCCTGAAAAAAAACCAAAGTAAAGTAAATTGCCTGTGACCATAGAAATGCACACTATTTTATAACAGAGTAAGTTATTATATAAATGAACACCTGAGAACCAGGGGAGTGCTTTAAAAAAACCAACAATTAAAATTGAGACCAACACCATAATGAGCTTCTACATTTAGAAGTAACTCACTCCATCCTAAAGTGGTTCCCTTTCTGTACACCCATCACCCAACGCAAGTTAAAAATCATCTGTATTATTAACTGATAGAAATTTTCTTTTGTTGAACTAGTACAAAGCTCCTTACCAAGCTGCTGTATAATATCAGAAAGATAATACATCTGATTAAAGAGATGATCAGATGTCATGCATTTGTTCAAACCTGCCATAAACATTAATAGCACTAATTAAGAACATGTGGAGAAAAGACAACACAGGAACACTGAAAGAAAGTAGTCCTGTACAGGACTATCATGTATCTAGCTCACTATCCTTGCGTGATGTTTGCCAAGCCTTGGGATAACAGCTCACTAGGTCACAGCAATTCCATATGCAGTGGTGCAGAAGAACTAGAATGTTAAGTATTCTCATGAACGAAACGTAAAATCTTTTTAAAAAAACAGTTTCAATGAAAACATTTAACTCCAATTAGAAACCCTTGTCAAACAGTCACATTGGGACCTTTTACAGTTACAGACCACAATGTGTGAACCTTATTTTTACCTATTTATTGTAAAAAAATACAGAAAACAAAAAAAACTCCACAGGAAAAAAACCCTTGAACTTACTTTAATGAGATTAGCACCTCCTTTTTCACAACCAATATGGTATTTCTTCTCAGGTGTCTGGAATGCTAACAACTCTTTTGTTACTCCAAGGTGACCCTCTAAGATAGTTTCTTCGACACCTGTTTCCCCTGTTCTTTTTACTTCATCCTGCCATTTAAGAGGAAGTTAGGATACTCTAAATAATATACATTTCCAAGCTTAAAACTGTACTTTTACAATAAAGCAGCAAAAAGCTGTTTATCAGAAATAAACTGATCCTAAAACTTACCCTAATCCTCTTAAGCCAGTCAATTTCATTATTGAGAAGAACTTCAGCATTGGGTACATTAATATTACTGTTGTAGGCATAGTTAAGAAGATGTCTTAAGAGTGTGAAGTAGTCTCCAGAATGCTTAGCTCTCTCTCTTGCAGTACTCTAGGTAAACCAAAAACAAATGATACATAATTCACACACAGTTCTACTTACAGTGCAACAATAACATATTTTACCTAAAACTGGTAGTAAATATGAAAAGTGTAAGATAATTTTTAGCCTTTTAGAAGTTTACAACAGTATTTAGCTGTTGGTGAATTACTTATGGATTGTTTTAGTAGCAATTTCTGTATCTGAATGGGAAATCAACAATTAAGAGATCACATGTTCATGAGAGTCATGTGCTTTCCAGAACTGAAAAGCCCTGGCAGACCCAGTGAAAGATGGCAATAACTGTAGGTATCTATCTAATCTGCTAATGATTTTTACTTGAATATTAGAATTCACTGAGGATCAAATGCATATAAGTAAAGCTTACTGATCATGCCCTTACCAGAAAACGTATAAAAGTTCCTTTCCCTCTCATCTAACTCAAATTGATAACCTATAGCTTAAAAGTAATCTGTATTTTACTGATGGTTCTAAATAAAAATTTGCCTTTTCTCACAGATATTTTGTCTTATTACCTTTTACAGAAATCCACGTTGTACTGAAGCCTTTATCTCTAAAAACTTACCCCTAGAACAGTAAACAGCAGTGTAATGAAGAAAAGGAGAGGTCTCTGGCCCATGCAACACCTTGTAGCCATTAAAAAGAATTGCTCCTGTGCCATTTGACGAACAGTTCTGGAAACAGAAACATGAAATACAATCTCCCTATCCAAACAGGACATTTTAAAAAGACCCAATTACATTTGTGCTTTTCTGCTTAATGCCATTTTCTAAAACAGCACCTAATATCATAAATGGGAATATCTTAATTATTCACTACCCATCACATTGTTTCTCCTTGTAGTGAAATTTTAAACACATTGATTACTATTACAAAACTTGTTCCATAAATCAAGTATTTACAGGTAAAAGAAACCTATCAGCACCTAACCACTAAACTTGCACAACTGCCAATAAATATAACACAAAAAAATGCAATTCTAAATAAATTTGTTTTTTGTAATCAAGCATCAGTTGTGCCTGAAAGACAAAACTAGCCTAGTAAAACTGCTCTGATGTATCACTACAGCAGTTTGCTGAGCATCTATGAAGTGATCAAAATTTATGATCAGAAAGACATGAGAAATTATCACCCACTAAAAATTCAAGTGGCTAAAAATGAAGGAAATTTTCCATTTAAGAACTTAATCTAATCACTTGAATAACATGGAGATTTTAAGCTTAAGGAAGAAAAAAAATTATGACAAACCCTATTCTTCCAAGTTGCAAGCACTACTTCTTGCAAAAACTGCCAGAAATTACTCTGCTTGGGTGGGGAGAGAATACAAATGAATGCTGTGCTTTATGAAAGTATGTCAACATATAAGAAACTGAATTTTACAGTGTCTTTTTGGTGTGGCTGTCATTGTTTTCTGCCCATTGGGTCCCAGGGGAAAGCACATGAAAGCATCTTATGTCCTTCAGAGTTCTTCCATGTTGGGTTAACTATGCTTCAAAGACATGCAAGAGTAACGACGGAGTCAAGAGAAAAGATACACCTAGCTGAGCACCCCCTCTCTGGTATAAATCTAGGACAGTACAGAAGAAGATGGAAGCACGCAGTGATACTTCTCTGGAACATTCTCTCAGCTTCTAACAATTTGTGGTTCAGTAAGACTACCAAAAGCAGTATTTCATAGCCCTCACTGGACAAATTCATGAAAGAACCCTTCAAACTATTCCCAAACTGGAGGTTTACACTGCTCAAATGTTAGGCCCATGAAATTCTTACACAAAGGGAATACTGTTCTCTATTTTATTCTCCCTTTGCAATTTCTGATTTTAAGGGTCCCTCCGGTATTCTCCTCCCACCATTTAACTCTTCTCCAATATTAAGTGCCCCAAGCTATTCAGCTGTTCCTCAGATGGAAGTAATTTTAGAGCTTTGATCTCACTCGTCACCCTTCTCTGATCTTTGCAAGTTCCACTACATCGTTTTGAGTTGCAGAAGATTGTGGGGTGGAGGGAATTTTTTCTGTTCTTAATTGATTTTTTATGGGATCTGATTGCAGAGCCAATGTTTTAAAAAAATTTATCACAGAAAGAAGTAGCATCTTCTTTTAAGACCCAGCTCTGTAACTGCTCTGGACACATCACATAGATGCTCCTTAGGTTCATGCATTTAAAGGCAGAATGAATCACAGAATCATAGAATCATCAAGGTTGGAAAAGACCTCCAAGATCACCAAGTCCAACTGTCCACCCTACAACCCCCAACCACTAAACCATCTCCCGAAACACCACAACCACCCAGTTTTCTAATGCCTCCAGGGACAGTGCCTCCACCACCTCCCTGGGCAGCCTGTTCCAATGCCTCACCACTCATTCTGTAAAGAAATTTTTCCTCATATCCAATCTGAACCTCTCCTGATGCAACTTGACCCCATTTCTGCCTGTCCTATCGCTAGCTGGTAGGGAGAAGAGGCCAACACCTGCCTCACCACAACCTCATTTCAGGTAGTTGTAGAGAGCAATGAGGTCTCCCCTCAGCCTCCTCTTCTCCAGGCTGAACAGCCCCAGCTCCCTCAGCGTCTCCTCATAAGACCTGTTCTCCAGACCCCTAACCAGCCTAGTTGCCCTTCTCTGCACCCTCTCCAGCACCTCAATGTCTTTCCTATACTGCAGTGCCCAAACTGCACACAGTGCTCGAGGTGTGGCCTCACCAAGGCTGAGCACAGGGGCAGGATCACCTCCCTCTCCCTCACTCATACTCACCCAGTGAAGTAACCAGAGGACAGATGCCTCTCTTAAGACAGGCAACCTGAATCCCCTCCTATTGATACCTCTATGATAAAGATTTCTTTTTAGTTAACAGGAGTCAGTGTCTTCAATAGGTATAAGCATGATTGTTTTACAGGGACAGAAAGAATTTTTATTTATATGGGCCATGTATGTATGACGACAAAACACTTTGCAGCCATCAGCAGAATACTTCTAGGATCCAGGATCAGTTAGGACTAACTGTTCAGCTGTTGACTGAACCAGTCTTGTGCCCAGGGGTCACCCACTCTAAAAATGAATTACCTCAGAGAGAATGAACTGCTCTAATATTTTAGCGTTAAACATTTTGTGTTGTTTTTCAATTTATGGGTAGCATGATTATGCTATGAGGAAACAGCAGAAGTTCCACACAATCTCCACCTCTGAAAGAAACTGACAAAACCTACCAATCCATCTTTTCCAGAAAGACAGTATTTGTGAGATCTGAATTTGATCATCTTGACACCAGTGGTGTCCCCCAGGGGTCAATATGTGGTCCAGTCTGAATTGACATATTCATCAACAACCTGGATGAGGGCACACTGGGAGGGGTGGCTGACACTCCAGAGGGCTGTGCTGCTATCCAGTGTGAACTGGACAGACTGGAGAGCTGGACAGAGAAGAACCTAATGAGGTACAACAAGGGCAAGTGTAGGGTCTTACACCTGGAGAAGAAGAACCCCATGTGCCAATAAGCTAGGGGTGGACCTGCTGGAAAGCAGCTCTGAGGAGAAGGATCTGGGAGTCCTCGTAGACAGCACATTATCCATAAGCCAGCAACATGCCCTTATTGCCAAGAAGGCAAATGGAATCCTGGGGTGCATAAGAAACAGTGTGGCCAATAGGTCGAGAGAGATCATTCTACCCCCCCTACTCTGCCCTGGTGAGGCCACATCTGGAATACTGCGTCTGGTTCTGGGCTCCCCAGTTCAAGAGAGAAAGGGAACTGCTGGAGAGAGTCCAGTGAAGGGCAACAAAGATGACTGGGGGACTGGAGCATCTCCCTTATGAGAAAAGGCTGAAAGCTGTGACTCTTTAACCTACAGAAGGCTGAGGGGACACCTTATTAATTTCTACAAGTATCTAAAGGGTGGGTACAAGGAGGATGGAGCCAGACTCTTCAGTAGTTCCCAGTGACAGGAGGGGCAATGGGCACAAGCTGGAACATGGAAAGCTCCATTGAAATATGGGAAAACTTCTTTAGTATGAGGGTGACAAAGCACTGGAACAGGTTGCCTGGGGAGGTTGTGGAGTCCCCTTCTCTGGAAATATTCAAGACCTGCTTGGATGCAGTCTTGAGTAATGTGCTCTAGGTGATCCTGCTTTAGCAGGGGAGTTGGACTAGGTGATCTCTACAGTAACCTTCCAACTCTGACAACTCTGTGATCTTCCTTGTATTTTATGAAGCACCAAAAACATTTTCACGTGTATTTTTGCTCACATTGTTCTCTGAGCACTGATTAGAGAACAATAGTTGAAAATGGAAGGATATTCAGAATTCAGCCTGGTATTTTCTCAACCTTCTCAGCCCTGCAAACACTAATTTGTTTCCACGTTAATTCAGAAGAGACATCTTTTTTAGCTTAGTTCAACTTCACCACCTTCATTTTCAAAGCAGTCTTCCACTTGTACTCATGTTTATTCTATTCTAATTATCATGTAATAGTGAGTAGCTGCATTCTGAGTTTATAATATATGTCACAAGTTTTACAACATACAAGAGAACTAGAGCTCAGTGGTTAGCTTCTTGTACTGACAGTATGTAGTGGAGAAATAGAGAGGTAAGGAGCTGCGCAGCAGTCCACTCGGTTAAGAGAAGTCCTTAAAAATTTTATCCCCTCTGACAAAAAAAAACAAACCAACAAACTCAAAGAAACAACATCCGTTAACACTACTCCTATTTTTAAAGAGCAGAAAGCTAACATACCTGGGGAATTAAGCTACTGCTGTTCAGACTTGGGCTGACATGCCAACAAAACGTGGAAAGAAAAGCCCCAGCCTGGGGACATATCTGGTTTCTTCCAATATTTTAGGAAGAAAGTGCAACAGTCAACTATTCACTAGACTTAACAAAATGAAATAACAGGGTTTGGAATTCAGTCAACAAAGCTCCAATCAGCAAGAAGAGTAATCACTAAAAGAGACTGGCAAAACCACGACAGGTTATTTCCATCTGTAAAACAAGACTGTAGGTTTTGCTAAAAATGACATTCTACCTCTATCACAGATTGTGTAAGATGGAACTTGCACAATAAAATTTAGAGACTAAACTATTTTAAGACAGGTTTAGAAATTCTGATTTAAACCAATCCTTTCCTTCTTTAGGAAAAGATAAGCATGAACAGAAAAATCCTCATAAAAACTATCTGCAGTTTTCAAAGACTGAAAGAGTGGTAAAAAGTGCCAGTATCAAACACTACCTGAAATATAAACAAGTACTGGTGAACACTTCAGAAATGTCACTTAAATTCCAAATACAATGCCAGAAAGCCAGATAACTGCAGTAAACTTTACTACAAAAATTATCACCCATTTCTCACGTTTGTACAGCTAAAATAATGTAAAAAAGCCACAAATCTGATCAATCTTATGACCCACATATAAAAATCAAGGATGGAGCAGTACTGACACTTGTCCATGCTATTTGGCTATACTGGTACTCAAATTTGACATGTGGCCAACATGCACTTACTATCAAAATAGTAACTTGATAGCAATTATTGACGGTTTTAAAAATAAAATTTAGTCATTTCTTACTCATCCGCCTATAAAGTTATCAAAAATAGTGAAAGACAGCTTGTTTAATTTAATGTGTAAAACTGCAACATACATTTGTCAGCATGTTTTGCTAAGCTTCTGTAACTTAAGTGATAATAACAAGTTTCAGTGAAGCTAAACACCCAACATCCTATACCACAGGCTGTGAGCTAATAAAGCTTGTGGGATTCTGATAATAACGCTACACAGTTTTATTAAACTGTGAAAGTAGTTAATTGATCCTTTTGTTACGGCGATTAATGCTGAAAGTAAGACTTTTTAACCTGTTTTGTCTAGAAAAGTAAAAAACTCAGTACATGGTGCTGAAATTTTGATTTAATTCATACAAAACCTTTCTACCAGGACAGCTTCTAAAAATACACAACCCAGTATTTCACAACATAATTTCAGGTAGGCTAAAAGTCACAAGACACACACCATATATATGCTGTATTTGTGTAGATACTAAGGAGATCTGTAGGTACAGCCTGGAGATAAGAGAACCCTGAATTCTCGAACAGGACTGCAGGGCAACCAAACCACATTGCTCTTGGCAGCTCCTGCTGGTTTTCCCTGTCCACCCATCTCCCAACAGTGCTAAGGATTCCTCCAAGACACTCCTATGGCACTGAGTGACACCTCCAGTGTGACAGTGTAACACGTGTGCCGTGTGAAGAATCACAAGTGTGCCAGTCAAATGCAAGAAAATCAGTGGATTAAATCTTACCTCCCTCCTCTCCTCAAACTTCTTGTATTGTTATCTTGTTTTTACTTACCAGAAAAAGTATAGGACATTACTTTTTTATCTAAGCAATTTAAGTATTCTAATGTTGCAAGAATTCACATAATTTCTGAAAAACATCCGAGTACCTATTATTTTATTCTAAGCAAGTTGTTCTAAAGCCATCAGTAGCCTGCTACCAGGCATCCATTTGGCTTGGCAATATCCTCCTTACGAGTACAAAGAAGACAGGACTGATATAGCAACAACTTTCAGATAGGTATCAAAATTACTGATTTACATTACTAAGTAATAAATTAAGGCAACTGCAGAAAAAAAAAAGTCACTGATCTGTGTTAGGCTTTATAATAACTCTGAATTGTAACATTTTAAATTTTAAAATAAGTAATAAAAAAAAGCCACCACAACTTACTTGCTGTGACAGTGTAATAGCAAATCAATGATAAATGTCTGCCATGCCTTTTCTTTACTGAGTGCATCCAGCGCCGTTGGAATCAAAGCAAAACACAGGGTCATCACCTCCAATGCTTCACAGCAAACTTGTTCATCTTCCATGTCTGGTTCTTTTCCTGCATTTGTCTGCGGAAATAAAGAAGAAAGCACAAAGTGGATATAAGTAAAAGTCCTGAGAAACCCAACTGGCTCCAAAGTATATACACTAACTACAAACACAAACCACAAATTTGTACATTAAGCGACTGTCAGTGCAAAGTATTTTGTGCACTCCACTCAGATGTGATTCAAAGCACTATGCAGGATGACCGAGGCTTCCAGTGATGTGCTTCTCAATGGAGGATTCCAAGCACGAACTTGAAGGAGTCGGAAATTAAATAGGAAGCTTGTAGGCAAGTCACAAAATAGGCAAATAGTACTGTTGGCTTTTTTTGTTGGGTTTGTATTTGGGTTTTGTTGGGTTTTTTTTATTTTTAAAGAAGGTGTTTTTCTTTACTACTCAGAACCTAGACTTTAAAGCTTTGGAAACTGTTACTACTTAAACAGAGAAAGGCTATAGTGCTGTATAATGAATCAATAAGTCCAGTTTTACACAGCTTTGATACAACTTATTTCACCCAAACCTTTTTAGTACTGCTAGAATTCATTCAGCAGTTCACTATTTTTCAGAATCTAAGCCAAAGCTAATTAGCTTGAAGAAGTTCTGAATAAATTGAATGTGAGCAGTTTTCAATCTTAATTCATCAGTAATCATGGCTGCAGGTTAGCAACATCAACTAGGTAATAAATTATTTGCTTTATATATGGAAAGGTATCAAGATTAAGTAGGCAGAAAGACAGGATTACAATGCAGAAGAGAGAGCTAATTGTAAACAACAGCAGCAGAGGACAAAGCATGTCTCAGTCTGGCAACAGACACTATTCTGGTTTTGCACAACAGCTAAAAATCAGTCACTACCACTGCAACGGAAGGATGTGGTAATTTAAACATATCTCAAGGTACAAAATAAAAGCAGAACTTTTTCAACAAATTCAGGACTGCACCTGCTCTGCACTGAAGCCATTAAGAAAATCAAATTACTTCTGCATGGCTGCAGGGGCCTAGTATAAAGGCAAAGTGCACTTTATACACAGCGGGAACTTCCCCTATACTCAATGGGTACTTCCCCTATACTCAGGCACCAAGAGCTGATGGGTCCCTGCACAAGCAACATACTTGCTTTAGGTGGGTATGGACCCTGTTTGAGTTCATAAGGAAATGGTGGTGTGACACCATTAGAAGTTGTACAATTTTCAACAAGAACTTTTTGAGGCAGGAGGCAGAATAGACTCCACAAAAGTTATGCTCTCAAAATAATTTATCTTGACTTTAAAGTTTAATTGAATTTACCAGTTAAGTTCAGAAGCTTCTTAAAGCACTCAAAAAATTCTTTCAGAAGTCATACTCAATGCAACTACTCCAAAGTGCCTTTCAGAAACATTTACTATAATTGCCATTGATGTTTTTAGGAATCCTGACTTGTCACTCCTGATTCCACAATAATCACTCTTCTCCTGTTCTTAAACTAACATTTAATGATCTATCTCTACCCCACAGATTCAGAAAAATTCTCCTGTGACCTAGGATTTGAAAGTTTAAGGTTTAGTGGTCAACTCAGAAAAGTGAAGACATTTTTCTTAAATAATTTTTTCCTTGAAACCAGTGTTTGTCAGTCATTGGTATATTCAATCTTTATAAAACTACCATAGGGGTTACCTCCTCTCATCTATAACCAAACCTAACTCTCTTAATTCAAGAATGTGTCTTTTCTTGCATCATACTCTTTCTGTGATATGTTCCTCTCTTTTAAAGTTATTTTAATAGGGGACTTTATTCCTCCTTCTTACTCCGGCAATTTACTCCTCTTTTTAAGTCCCAATTTTTCCCTTCAATTTTTATTTCCCTTTTGCCTAGCATGAACCAAATGCAGATGTCATTTACTACATATGTCTTTATAAGTGGCATGAGGAATAAAAAACAAAACCAACAGAAAACCACAAAACTTTGAAGGAGCTAATAATGCACAGCTTAAATTTCACCTATTTTAAAAACTTCAATAGTTTGAAAATATTTTTACAGAAATTAATTGTGCAATTTTCACACATAAAAATGTAAGAGAAGAATATTGAGGTATATTTTCCTTTAGGTGTACTTTATTTAGTGCACTACTGCTCTTAAAACATGTCATGTATATATAAGAGCACATTTTCACATGCCTGGACTGTCACACTAACTAAATCACGTTTTACATGCAAACGTATCACCAAAAATAACCCCAAAACAACAAAAAAGCCCCAATTCATTTAATGAAGAAGTCATTCTCACAGCAATAGAAGCAAATGGTGTTATACCACTATGCAAGCTAAATGGAAAGGTATTGTATTTTGCTGAAATAAATATTCATCCCCCAATTGATCATTTCAGCACGACAGCTAATACCCCAAGAATAAAACCTCCCCATACATTCCTTTCCCCTTCACTCTCAGGCAAGCACTGGTGAGTACTGAACTTTATTTTCTAAAAAGAACACAGAAGGTGTTTAGAGGGAAAATAAAAACAAATCAGATCACCATCAAAATACAGATTACTATTACCTGCAACTGTAAGCAACATTCATTAAACACGAAGTGTGTGATAACATATTAATATATAACCCCCAACTTCAAATTATTTGCCTAAACCACAGGTGAAACCATGAATATGTTTTATATATCTACATAATAAAAGGAAAAAGACCCCAACATTAACAGCAATTATTTCATTTTACCAGTGCTTCAGTGCCAATTTTAGATAAATTAGCTCTTGTTTCTCATTCTAGACTGCACATATGCTTTAAATCAACTTCTGTAGTATAGACTAAAGACTAGAAAAATTAGTTTTGCAATAAATGCTCATTCCTTAGATACAGACTCTAACTGGACTGAAAACATGTTACAGCAGCTTACAGAACAGGTGTGCAACAGTTTTAACCTGAAATAGGGTAGATTTAGATTAGCTATTAGGAAGAAATTGTTTAGTGTGCAGGTGGTGAGACATTGGAACAGGTTGCCCAGGGAAGCTGTGGATGCCCCATTCCTGGCAGTGTTCCAGGCCACGATGGACAGGGCTTAGAGCAACCTGGTCTAGTGGGAAGTGTCCCTGCCCATGCAGGGGATTGGAACTAGATGATCTTTGAGGTCCCTTCCAACCCAAACCATTCTATGATTCTATAATTTTTGAACCGACACCAGATTCAAGGCACAATTTAATAGTTATTGAGAAAAGGAATTTGGAATAGAAAATTTAAGCTGTTGTGTGACAACTGACATGTACTAGACTCCAAAATAAATCATCACCAAAATACCTACCTAAAAGCTCACAGAATCATAGAATCGTCACCCAGGTTGGAAAAGACCTTCATGATCACCAAGTCCAACCATCCACCCTTACAATTCCTAACCACTAAACCATCTCCCAAAACACCATGACCACCCATTTTTGGAAAACCTCCAGAGATGGTGCCTCCACCTCTTCCCTTGGCAGCCTGTTCCAATGCCTCAAATGCTCATCACACTCTAAGGCTGAACTGTTTGATACTGTCCCTTTTGTAAATGAAGGAACAGTTACATAGAAAAAGAGTTGCTTAGGAAGTCTTACCTTTTCATAGATCTTACTAATTTCCTCATTTGAGCTGAAAACCAGCTGAACTGACCCACAACCTGATGCCCAAACAATTTTTTGTACTGCCCTAATAACACAAATATCAGGGATGTATTTTGAAGCCTGAAAAAAAAAGAGAAATAAAGCAAAGCAACATTAAGATACAGTTGCAAATAACATTAAGATTTATTCTAAACTCACAAATGTATAGAAAGTTTAAAAGTTAAAAATTTAACAAAGAATTTTTCCTTAAATAGAGAATATACAATATATCTTGAGAAGAGTTTGTACTTATATTTCATTTTTTAAAAGCAAGTAGCATTTATGTTACATATATTACAGAATCTTAAATCATAAAGCTGTAAGTATTAGGAATTACAAGCAAGTGAACATTTTTGATCAACAACCAGCAACTCTGCTTCAGAGCAAGATATTGCAGAAACTACTGACTTCAATGCTAAACATTCTTGATTTGAGGAAGACAAAAAAACCCAGGAAAAAAACCCAAGAAACCACCAAGCATGCATCTGGAAGGCAGCCAGCCTCCTAAATAATACAACAAGTCAAAGTTATTTTAGGGTTTGTCCCCACCATGACATTTAGACAAACTAATGTTTACCAAGTATATGATTAATATATAAAGGGAATGTTCTATATTCCAGTTACACAGGGTTTAAAATTAGTAAGAACACAGATCATGTATCTTATGAAAGCAGAACCACTATTCAGTATTTGGGCATGGTCTGAGTTAACATCCAATACTATCTACCAATATATAAATACATTACAAAACACCCAAAAAATGCCATGATTTATAGTTTACATCTATTTTAAACCCCATCCCAAACCTATCTGGAGTCTATATTCAAAGCAGAACTGTCTAAAAAACAGGCAATCTTGAAAAGCAGGGGGTAAACAATTCTCAAAAATGTAGAATTTCATTTTTTGAATGCTTAGACTTAAAGAGACTCTAAGAAGCTTAACTAATAATCTAGCTGCATCAGGAAACCTGAACAATATGCATTCTTGTTACTGATATGGACATTAACAGTAGTTATGAGAAAAATAATAGGTATTTCACCTTTGTGACAAACAAAGCAAACTTACAATAAAAGCATCACAGGAAATATTTGCCACATAGAAAAATAACTTTTTTTTTTTTTGTCTCATTGTAGTTTTAAAATAAATTTTTTTACAAAGGCTGAAGCATTTCTTTCTGTGCTGTAGTCTGTCTGGTCTATAGAAACCATGTCAGATTTTTTATTTTTTATTTATTTGTGAGGTGAGTTGAAAAGTCTTTGACCATCAAAGCATTAAAAGAAAAAATCTTTCAAAGGCAAACTACAATACATATTAAATTTCTATCTACATCAGTTTAAATCACTTCAGAAGATTACAGACAATAATTTAATAACAATACTGTTACAGAAATTCAGATTTTGTTTGCTTTGATGTGCCTGGCTAAAGAAAAAGCATTTATTTATTAGAAGTCCTCCAAGAGGAAAGGCAAAATTAAAAACCTTTCTTCATACCTCACCTAAAAAGACATTTATTCTATGGAAAGAATTTAACCAAATCAGTGCTTAACTGGTTGGTTTTACACATACAATCACATATAGATGCAGTACCACTGACGGAAGGCAGATGCTTCAGTCCTGCAGTTTAGTACATTGCTCTTTCTGAAGACACTGCTCCTTTACCACAAAAATTATTGTACTTTTCAACATTAAGATAATACAAGACAACTTTAATTTAGATAGCTCAGAAATTAATTTGATATAGCTCAGAAGAGATTATATACAGTATAGAAAAACAATATTCACTGCTTCCACACTGGAAACAGGCAACCCAACTGACCATGGAAGAGGAAGCTGCAGTAGTTCTGATTTTAACTTTTGTTGAATATAGAAGAATTGACTAATACACGACTTATAATTACAAATCCAAATGTGGTTTGGTCATGTCATACACTACCACACAGGTAACACTATATATGCAAGGCACGTTGCTTAACTCTGTCCAACTACACAATCTAATTTTTCACTTGTATCATTAATGCATTTTCCATATATAATGATACACTGGCAACAATTTCAGCCTTTTAACTTTCAGCATTTAAAAATTACTCTCAAAATTAAAAAACTCCCTCCCCTTTTGTGTTCTGAACATTCTCTGAAGAGAAGGCAAAACATAAAAGACAAAAAACCAAAAGAAGACAGTATCACAAAAAACATTCTGAAAATACCCATTAACTTCTTTACATCAAATTGCTCAAGTTCTGCTCTAAGTGTAACAACATTCATAATCCAATAAAGAGCTTGCATAGAACATATCTAGTTTACTTAAGCCTCTTTATGCTATTAGACACTGAATTTCACAATTGCATATGGAAACAATTCATTAAATACTTTTAATTAGTTAACAGTTTATGTCTCATGTGAACATGACCTAAAATGTTTCATGAGATTTTTAGAAGGAAAATCCATGTCTTACAAAGCAATGAATTTAAGGACTAAAAAAACCAAAACAACAAAAAAACACTACAGGAAAAACAGGTGATTCAGAAAGGAATTCACTAACCTCATCAGAAATTTGCTGTGCAAGACGAATTGCTACATTTCTTAGCATGCATTCTGAAGTTGGATTAGGAATGTTTTGTAGGGCATTTTGTAGCACCACTGCCTGGTCATGCGTAGCCTGGTTTATCTGGAAGAAAGTATTACTTACACTTATTTTTATGTGGAAAGAAGAACACAAGAAGATATTAAAATCTAGTTACCTGGAAAGATCTCTGAAGTACAACTACTTACAGAAACTGAAAACATAAAAAAAACCAAGCTCCCCAATTCTCAAATAGGTACCATCACATCTGAAGACAGTGTATGCTACAGTGGACAATCACAGAATACAAGTAGTTCAGAGGAGAGACACATGCTCAAAACTACTTAGGTTTGGGGGTTTGTTTATTGATCAGATTATTTCAAGTTAACAGAATGTTTATAATTACAATGCCTCCTTCCCTTTCTGCTGATGTAGGACAGAAAAGGATTTGCTAAAACAAGGGGTCTCCCTCTGGATTAACTAACAGCGTCCACACAAAACACCGTTGCAGTGTTCATTACAGTCATACAGATTTTACACATTTGAGTCGGAGTACTATTGAAGAATTTTGTTCTGAATTATTCCTCCTGTTCTTTATCATATTTTCACAACAGAAAAAGAAGCAAGACAAGCTTTAATCCCTTCTGTACTGGTTTGAGCATACAGTTCCACTTCCTTGAGCTTCATAGTTTTTGACAGTTCAAATCTGAAACGGTTGTCCCTAACATATAGAAAAACTTACTTGAAAAGACTGTGTGCTGTGGTTAAGAGTTAAAACTTCTTATACAGGAGTTTCTTCATTTTCTAGTACCACTGCATCAAAAAAACCCCACAAACCTTTCTCAACTGCTGCTCAAAAGACACACTGTGAAGTTGTCCTGTAACACCCGGCACTGGTCATAACCTTTTGCTTTGTCAACAGCTTCACTAAGACACGATTCAGAGAGCTAAGTTACACAACTCCCACTGACAACTAATAGAGCTTACGTAGTGAACTTGCTATTGGAAGCTAAATTATCAAATACAATATACATGGGGGATCTAAGTACCATCTGGATCTAAGTACCAGAATACTATGTTTAACAACATTATTGACTTAACTTTCTATGAAAGCAAGGAAAAAGAGAAATGTAAAAGGTCCTTGTGACAGCAGCATACTGGTAACTGGAAGAGAGCACACGGAATCTTGGTTCCCTCATTTATTTAAGCACTGATGGAAAGCCAAGACAGAAAGTTGTGCTATGGTATTTATGGTTTAGACGAGATAGATGAAAGGTATTTACAAACCTCACCTCCATTCCAAGGTGTAAGCCTATCGGCGCTGCAGCAATAAAAAGTATCAAGACCAAAGTCATTCAAACAGGATGACAATGACAGCAAGATTAACCATGTTTTTTCCAACAAATCGGTTAATAATAAATTTAAGATGTCTGCAACACTAAACTGTGATTATCAGCAGTCATGGACAAATGTTACTACCTCCTAAAGTGGCCAGCATAAACCTGTTTGAAACAGTATTTCAAGGTTGTTGTTTCAAACAGTATTTCAAAACTCAACCAATGTTATCTATGTTCCAAACTGCCTTTTGAATAATCGTTGTAAGAAAACAGGACTGTAAGATCTACTAATTTTAAATACACAAAGGCTTGAGTAACAAACATGTTTTCTTTAAGACGTTTCTATTCTAACATGAGATATGAAAAGCGATCCTTCAACTCTTTGTAATCATCAAGAGTTTTAATTTCCTTGAAAAAGAATGAATTGGGTATCTTCCAACAGCAGCTAACCAGAACAGATATTTCTTACTCAGACTGAAAGGCAATGCACTTCTTTGCTTCAAAGATGGATCTCAGTAAATATTCTGGAAGGAAGTGCTCTGAAGTGGGGCCTTCTATGTGTTCTTGAGTATACACTGATAGCTCAAGCAACTATTGGGGATGGAACATCACAAAAAACCCCAACAAACCAAAACTGGAATATCTGGAAGCAGATGTCCAAAAAGGACAGTAGCAAATTCTAATTTTTGGACTCTATACTGTACACCTACCGTAAGAGAGGAGAAATAAAATCCTGACCTGTAAGATACTTGTCCAGATGTAGAAAAATTAACTAGCCATACTAACCATGCATAAAACCTACTATGAGATCACAGCACACCTCTGTTACACTTTCCCTTTCCATGTCTGAGTGAACTTAAGGTAGGACATCTTTCAACTACCAAAACTTAACTTTGCTATGTACCTAACTGTTCTCTGCAAGATTTTTCTAGAAGCAATTGAGAAAATCAGGAATCTAGTAAGCCAAGGACTTCTTTTTGTGACGAATAAGGGTTGTCATGACAGTCAGTTCTGCTGTTTTATGCTCTAACCAGAAATAGGAGATACAAGAAATTCAGACACACCCTTCAATAGACTCAACAGCTCAAAAGAAGCAGAATTCACATTTAAGAGATGGACATACATGAAAATGGAAAGCTACCTGAACTGACAACCTTGCAAAGCACTGAAAATCATACATGGAGCAAGTGGATCTCATATCTGTTTTTTGACAGACAAGACGAAACAGTATTTGTTCAGTTCAGTCTTTTTTAGAATTGTCAGACAACATTATCTGAAAGTACTACAAGTTCTTGACATGCAACTCACTGAAAGAGACTGGCAATGTAGAGTACAAAGAAGTTGCTGCGGACAATATAAAAACCAGAGCACATTGTTATTTGCAGCAAGGAAGATTTATATTACCGGTGAAATTGTACTTGTGCCTTCCACAACTGGTTGACACGCTTCTGCCACAGCTCGAACATGGCCATATCCAATTGCTGTTAGCAATAATTTTGCTATTTTTAGAGCATTAAGGTAGGCGCCTCTTCGAGTCTCCATATCTGCATTTGGCAGGAAGTTATTTCTAGTCAGCATGCTCAATACAAGAGGCAAACCACCACTTTTTAAGAAGTTGTATTGGAAGTCACTGGCATCTTCTCCCAGAGGTGCACTAGCAGGCATTAACAAGGCATAAACTACCTGCAGAACAAAATACAGAGTTAATTAAGAGAAATGCACTAGTTTTGAGTACAGATGATTAAACCTGAGACTACACTGGAATACTACTTAAGCAATGCTTTGACAGCATTACCATACATCACTTTATTCCAGTCTACTGTTAACTATTATTGTTAATTTAAAACCAAAATTTGATCTTAGGCTTTCATAAGTGTTACAGAAAGGATTGTCAAAGAGAGAGCTGGGAAATTTTTAAAAACCAGGCAAAGCAGCACAAACCTCTGTTAGGTACAGCACTTGTGAGGCAGAAGGACCAAAGAAAAGAGAATCAAGGGATGGGCTAAGGCTGCTTTCCCCAAGCTTTGCATGATCTAAACAAATAGCTCTTAGTTTCTCCACCGTAGTGTTATCTGAAATAAAAACACAATTTAGAAACATTCCGTAACAAAACTGCTCCAGAACAAGGCAGCAGTATTTACAATTATAAATCTGAAAAAATTTAAAGTGTATTAGAGAAGCTACAAAAAATGTAGCTGACAGACAAGATCAGACTACAAATTGTTCAGCAGTGATTTCTGTCAGCACAAAAGTAATTCTACTAAAGCAGTGCTATAAAACCACTTCAAAACACAATGTTTCTCCCCATTTTCAACTGCAATGAACTGCACTGTAGCACTGAATCCTAGTACCAACTGCAAACTATGCAACTTCGTATGACAGACAAGAAATAACTGTTTAGGTAATACATTTACAATCCTAATTAGGATAACAGTAATGAATTCAAGTATCAATAAATTATCACAAAGTGAAAAATACTCCCCTATCTTCATTGCTATGTAACAAAGAAGAATTCATTATACAGCATATTACAAGATAAAACACCATAAAATTAAGGTTTACCCGGTGGCATGAGCTTCATAAGAACACGTGCTCCATCTCTAAGAGGTGGCATATTTAGGCTACTGCCCAAGTCTGCTACTTGCCAAAGAAAAGAGATGTATCGAGGATGCAGTGACATGATCTTGGAAATAAGCAAAATAAAAAAAACCACATAAAAATCATTAAAAACAGTACCGGGAAAAATGCTTTTAAACTGTTCATTTCAGAATATGCTTACCACTCCAGGCAAACAGCTTTCAACTTCTGGATTTGGGCCATCGCTGTAGTGATTGCCATGGTTGCCCGGAGAACCAGTTGAAGAGTCAGAAGAACTATCTGGACTTGAAGGCATATTAGAATTTATCTGTGTAAGCTTAGCCGTAATTAGCTGAAAAACACAATCATAGTTTTAATACCATGCAAAAATGAAGATTCTTTACTAAATAAGCATCTGATACAATTTTAGTGGCATACTATGAAGAGGAGGAATGGAATAACTTCACAAGAATAAGTGATTCCACACATGGCATTTTTCAAGCATTTACAAAAGGGAAGTGAAATCTGGATTGACGTAACTAATCTACTTGCAACACTCACCGTTTTATCTTTGAGATTCAACTGCCCAATTAATTTTCTATCATCTGCAGGGTCCACCAGCTCGCCACCAATGAACAGCTCTACTTTTGTGTGTGCGCTGTTGGCTTTAATACGATTGAGAATACAACGCCGTACTTGGCCAATTGTGTCATTTGTATGAGACCAAATATCCAGATCTTCCACCTGTCGGCCTTGGTTTGGAAAACGAACTACCAGTGTGATATGTTTGCCACGGAAAGCTCTGAAAATAAACGAACCAGATAAAGTTATCTTTGCCCTCGTTAAATAAATTACTTTTCTTGCTGTATTTTGTTTTGCAGGTACTTCGATATAAAAATCTTTACATATGGTGATACACTCCAGCAAGTGATTTTATGGAAGTAAACATAAAATACACAGAAGCTCTCAAGAAGCCACACTCTACGAGTGCATGAAACATATGGTCAACTTTACATTTCTGTTAAGAACATTAAATTAATTTCAAAAAGTCTTTTATGAAGTTTTAGATCTTTCCTCTAGCTTGCAATTTCCTGATCAAAATATGCAAATAAAGCTCAATCAGACTGGCAACTATGTTTTTGCTCTTTCAGCAAAACAACTGAGTTTTAAACACACCAAGATCAGAAAAAACATCAGAAGTCTTAATGCCTTCTGTTAGAAGCTGTTATAAGTTTTTTATTAGAATTCCAATTTTAAAAATCAGAATGCTTCTTAACAATTTAAAGAGGTCAAAAAAAGAAAAAACTTTTTCACACTAGCAGTGATCACACTTTGCACAATGGCAGAGAACTCATTAGGAAAGATGTACCCAAATAAGCCAAACAAACTAAACCCTTGCAATAAAATAAGCAAAAAATTCTTCATAAAAGCTCTTTACTAATAGGACCTGTGAAAAAGTCTAATCAAGTAAATGGCCCATATAAAAAAGATGCACTCACAATCATCAAGAGAACTTGGTTAGGACTAATCTGCCAATAGGAAAATGAATCAATCAATAGGAAAGACATGGACTTATCGGAGCAGGTGCAGAGTAGGCCATAAAAATGATCAGAGAGATGGAACACCTCTCCTGTGAAGACAGGCTGAGAGAGCTGGGGTTGTTCAGCTTGGCTGAAGGCTCTGGGCAGACCTTATAGTGGCCTTCCAGTACTTTAAGGGGGCCTAAAGGAAAGATGGGGACTATTTAGCAGGGCCTGCTGTGACAGGACAAGGAGTCATAGAAAAATAGAACGTATTGGGTTGGAAGGGACCTCTAAAGGTCATCTAGTCCAACCTCCCCTAAAATAAGCAGAGACATCTCACACTAGAACAGACTGCTCAGATGCCCATCAAGTCTGATCCTGAATGTCTCCAGGGATGGGGTCTCCATCACTTCTCTATGCAACCTGTTCCAGTGATCCACCACCCTCATATTAAAGAACTTTTTTTTGCTCTTCTCAGTAGTTCCCAGTGAAATGACAAGGCAACAGGTACAAGTTGGAATATAGGAAGTTCCATTTAAATATGTGGAAAAACTTCTTTACAGTGAGGGTGATGGAGCACTGGAATAGGCTGTCCAGGGAGGTTGTAGAGTCTCCATCTCTGGAGATATTCAAAACCTCCCTGGATACAGTCCTCAACAATGTGTTCGAGGTTATTCTACTTCAGTGGGAAAGCTGAACTAGATGATCTCTAGAGGTCTCTTCCAACTCCAGCAATTCTGTGATTCTGTAATGTCCAACCTAAATCTACCCTTTTCTAGCTTAAAACCATTACTCCTTGTCCTATCACTATACGCTCTTGTGAACAGGTCTTCTTATAGACTCCTTTCAGGTATTGGAAGGAATAATGGTTTTAAACTGAAAGAGGGCAGACTAAATATAAGGATGAAATTTTTTACAGTGAGGGTGGTGAAACACTGGAACAAGATGCACGGAGAGGCTGCAGATGTCTTCCCGTTCTTGGAAACATTCAAGGTCAGATTGGATGGGGCTCTGAGCAACCTGATCTTGTTGCAGATGTTCCTGCTCACTGCAGAGGGGTTGGACTAGATAACCTTTAAAGGTCTTTTCCAATCCAAACAATTTTATGTTTTTCTGATAATACAGACAATAAAAATGTCGTAGGACCACTGCAAGTAACTAAAATATCATGAAGAAGCAGGAATTTCTTAGATTTTCTTGATTAAAAGGGCATTTGAAATAAGGGGATAACAAACCCCCACCATGTCTAAAAATGTTAGGTGCATCATAAATCCATAGCATAAATCTTAGTGTATTCTTTATATATTTTTGATACTTCCTTCCCACACACAGAGGCTAAAACTGGAACCTCTGAACAATCCTTCTGTTCTGCCTTCCTCTCAGGAAAGTATTTTGTTTGTTAGAACACATACATAACATTGGATTTAAGTGGTTTGAGTTTTGTTTTTTTTTTTTTCTTTTTTTTTGATACCAAAGACAGAGGTAAAGAAGAAGCAAGTAGGATTTAAGGTACATTTTTACTTGAGGACAAGTATAAGAAGAGTGAAGGTATACAGAAAATAAATATAGTTCAAAGTGCTGTTCTCTTCTTCCCCATTTTATAATGAACTCGGAATATTTCACTTTGAGATAATCCTAAATTTAAGCTTGCAAAGTAAGATTAGCATCTCTGTAAAGAACTAGAAGATTAAGATATACATTAACAACATGTTTTTGTATGACAGGACTAAGAAAAACAAAGCAGCTTTGCCCATACTAACTTAAATAATGGTACTGCTTTTAAATAATTATCTGAAAAAAATAAATATATACAAAACAACCTAGGTATGCTGTGCTAATTATAGAACAAAAACCACATACAAGTTTAATCCCAGGTTTGCTATCCCTGTACTTTACTTTTTTAAAACTACAGATCAGAGTTTTATGTATTAGCAAAGAAAATGAAATTTTTAAATTCTATAAATACATTATCTGAATGGAAACTACTTAGAATGTAAAAATCACAAAAATATTAGTAATACCTTAGTTAACAGAAATCAGAATCACAGTAGTGCATTTTCACACATACCTTGACATAGGTAGAATAGTTCTCTCTTCATGGTAATCACTGTCACATTCATTTATATACTCTCTTAAAACAGTCAACACTCTCACCATTCGTATTGCTTCTTGTCTTGCACAATTGATACTGTCTTTATCTCCATCCAACACACATAAAGTATCATAGGAAGCTTTTAGTCGATCAAAACAGGATTGAATGAAATCTTCATGAATCACTACCTAATTACATTAAAAAATTGGTGCAATTACAATAAATATCAAACCCTTATTTTCAGCAGGATAATCCAATGGTAGAAGTAAAAAAACCAAACCACCACAAAGTAAAAATCCCCCAAGAACCCAAAACAACACCAAAACAAAACCAGGTGAGTTACGGTATAAACTTACTTTATTCTACTTCAGAATAAATTCCCATTGATAAATAGCTCTACTTTAGTGTGCATTTCAAGAATCATGCATGTCATCAGTAGCTGTAACTGTATAGCGCAAACTTGAATTTAATAGAACTTAAATAGAAAAAGTAAAACTGTGCACAGAGACCACTAAATTGGGCTCTCATCCATTTCTGCAGATTATGCTAAAGAATCTCTAGCTGACAATCTAGTACAGGTTAACTTTACACTAAGGGTGAATGCAGAGCATTTACAAACCCCCAGAACAACTATCCCAATCCCAACCTCCGAAAATAACCCAGACACTTTCCTGCATAAACTCAGAAACTGATTTTGAGCTAGACTCAGTATTGTGACAGCTGCAGCAAATCTCCCTCTTCTGCCTGATATCTAGTATCTCCTTGCTCTTGACCTAGACTAACATAACCTACAGTAGTATCACTGGAAACACTTTGTAGTGTATCCAGGTAGTCATCTGCAATAGTCATAGCTATGGGCATTAAACCACAGCCCATCAGCCACTTTTCTTAGAGGCAGGTCAGGAACAGAGAAGTCACCAACACTCTGAAATTAAATAGTTCTGTGCCTGTTAAGTAAATCCAGCACTTCTTAGAAGTGAAGATGGGCAGATCTACATATGCTTAGAATGCCCAGATCTATAGCAATAAAGAAGCATACAATCCACCTATCACTATACTAAGCTATTGCTTGAAGGGCTGTAAACACACCACCTAGATCAGCTGTGTGTGCTCTATCAAGCAGACTGGCAGCTCTGATGACTAGAAGTGTTTTTGAGGAAAAGAATGAAAATTGGAGTCTTAAGAAATACAACTGGCAAGCTACCAATTGGAGCTTGTCTGCAGGAGAGTATTTCCTCACAAATTTGTGAATTCCCTTCAGTTCACCTCCTCTGAACTTTCAGAAACTTATCATCTCTTCTTTCTGTCTGCTGAAACACAGCTTACAGCAAATACTAACGTAGGGACATGATATTTGATTTGCTAGAGCTCAGCTTGGCCATTATATGGAAGCTCTGTGACTCTTTGTAGAGGACACGACATAAAAAAAGATTACATTAGCCCATGGCAATCCAGTGAAAATACTAGTAAGTACCACAACTAGAATTTCAAGAAAAGGCTTACTCAGGCATATATGAACTGGTTTCTGACTAGGAAGAGCGACAGATCGATTTAATACAAAAAATTTATCAGAGTTCAATCTGCAAGTATCAGAAAAAGCTCTTAATTCTGCATCTGAAAAAGAACCTGACAGCTAGACTTAGGAATATATTATCCAAAACAAGAAAATAATCCTCCATTTTTGAAGCTTTCAAAAATAAAAAAATATCCAAAATGAATTTTGTAACGGTTTTTCCATCATGCTATATTCCAGTTGCCGTGTTTATTCTGTGTTTATTTACCTGATTAACTTGTAACCGTGGCCCAAGATTAGTATAGATCTCTTTCAGAAGATCTATTGCTCTGTTTGCGATGTCATCATTTCCCTGAATCACAACCTAGAATAATTAATAAATAAATAAATAAATAAAAAAGCATTAGAACATCTTTAAACTTCCTGGCATAAAATTTAAAAACAAGATTACTAAGTCTCTTGACACAACAGTAAGTTTAATTATTTTATGAGGTGAAAGTGACTAAAATGCTTGATGACAAAAGAATTATTACTTACACTGAAGTTAGTTATGTGAGAGTCAAAATTAAGAACTAACTAGTTCAACAAAGTTCTGAGTTAGCAAAAAAAAACAAACTAATGCTTTATAAACAGAGTAAAAGTTGTGTGTGTGTGTGTGTATTCACCTTCACATTACATTTTCATTTTTACTAGTTTTAGAGAAGATGACAACTATTTTTTCAGATGCTTCAAGAATCTACATCACCAAAGATTTAAAACCAGAATTTAAAAGTACTTAAAATGCTGTGAGTAGATGAAGCGGAACAAGCACAAAAATTCTGTTTCTAACTTGTTAACCTAAATTTTAATTACTAGCCACCAGGTCTGAAAGAAGCCCTTATAGATAACCTCTGCAGGATACTGAGCTGAAGCTTCATGGGTTCTGTCATACTGCCAAATGTCAGGGCAGAGCCAAGTAAGTTTATTTCCACAACTAAAACATGCTAATATTATGTGGGCACTTTGTACACAAACACTGTGTGAAAACTTACTTGTATAAAAATTGTGATTTGCTTTGTTTTTAACTATTATCACCATGATTAAAACACCTAACCCTTCAACAAGCCACAACCAAAATTAGCAGACTGCTGTTTATATATACAGCACGTTACAAAACACGGTAATGATAATTATGCCACAGTGTGCTACCGTGGGTTCTAATGCAGCTCTTGAAAACTGAAACACTCAAAAAATTATGCATCAAATCAGATACTGACATTTTTCACCAATACATCAGGCAAGCCTGAGAAAGCTACAATCTTCGTATTGAAAAACTACAATAATATTTAGACAAAAGGTTGTGGATATAGGAGAAACAATCAGACTTGTGATCACTCTGTATAACCAAGAATCACTCCAGCTTACCATACTAGAATGATCAACATGAACTAGTTTATGAAGTGTACAAAACAAAGTTCTACTGTATGCATGAGAGAGGGAGCAAGAAACCTCCAGGTAATTTACCTGAAATGACATTTCTTTCTTCAAGAATATACACATTTTTTTAAATCTCACATGCATACACAAATATATTTGATGTGTCAAATAGCTTTACATTAATCATTAGTCTGCAAAGTTAACAACTTGTCTACTTGCTGGGAAGACAGTGAAGTTAACGTCGACACAGTTATTTTGAAAAAGTAGCTTTTTGTAATTTCAGTCTATAACTAATAAATTACACATTCCTAAAAATATAAAGAGACTGAAAACTTAGCAGTTAACCTTTCAGATGTTTCCTCCAATTAACTCACCCTCCAAAGGTAGTCTAATCCTATTAATTCCAGATCATCCATCATATAGGCTCGTCTCTTTGCTACTAGCTTTCCTTCTCGACAGTTCACAGCTTTGAAGAAACGTTCAAAACATTTCATTCCATTTTCTGTTAATAGGGAAGGATCCAGCTGAAGCACATTATTTTCAAAGAAGTCCTTATTAATGTCAGGGTCTAAGTCTGGTTCATCCCCCATTAGTTTGGAATACCATTTAAAACAGGCTTCACGATCACAAAGATAAACCGCATTTTCAGCTAAACACTTCCATATTTGCTTCGCCTGAGGGGCACAGAGCCACAGCTGACCATCCTTCAACAAAAATCTTGAGCAAAACAAAAAGAAAATTAACAGCACTGTTTAACAGACATCTAGAATTACAATTCAGTATAAAGTACAGGCAAAAAGGTGAAATGCATATTATACATGTAAATATCATAAGTATGACCCTGAAAACTTTATTTACGTCATTAGTCCACTCATAATTAGCTCCATGATTTCTTAGTGATTTTGAATGGCTCAAGAGCTCATAGGCCAAACAAAAAAGAAATAAAATTTGTCAAAAATGTTTTACACAAAAACACCAAACATTGTTTACATATTATATACAAACAAATGCACATCTCCTAAACTATTTAGTTTAAAAGTCAAGTCACAACATGAGATTACATTACTTCTGCAATCATTCATCATGTTTCGCACTCACTCTAGCCAAACCACAAAATAAGGTCAACCAGGAGTATACTTCTCCTTTTTTACTAAATAAAATTTTCCATTTTTGTTATTATTAAAGAATTACTAAGAACTTCAGTTCTGAGAGCTAACACTAAAAATGTTTCATAAGAACAAATGATAACCAAGATTCTTCAGAATAATTTTTTACATTAAAAGATTTTTAATCAGAAAGATATCAGGGACTAAGTTATGGCACTGCTTTTCAGAAAATGCTACCTATATATTCTATATTTGACAGCTATGGGACTTGATCAATTTCTTTACATTAACTAGTGTACTTAAAGGTAGTTACATATTTAACTTGCAGGAGTAATAAATTAAGTTTGCTATCCATATGCTATTGTATAATTTCATTAAACAGTTACTTAACACTTCAGTTTAATTCCTAAAAATTCTTGGTGAAATTTTAAAAAGTAAAAAAAAAAAAAAAAAAATCTCCCTTAGAAGGGGAGAGAACTTGATACTTTCACAGTTAATGGGATTTTACTAGTCTAGAAAAAGGGTTAGAACCAAGTAAGAAAAAGTTGTGAGACATAGCCTAAAAAGCATCAACATACTGTAGCTCTATGATGAGCAGAGATCCTTTGTTTTCTTACTGTACTGAAACAGTAGCAAGTCAAAAGTCATCAACTACCTAACATCAGTGTCTGACAAAAGTGTATGTCAGTTTATGACCATGTATTTAAATCTGGTGTGGTAAAACAAATAAGGACACCCTACATATAATATTTTACATTTCCAGCTAAGCTATCCCAACATTTATGCAACTGTATCACCATTCACGTTCTATTCGAGTCAGTAGGGTTCTGCACACAGACAGAGAAGTCTACACAAATGTTAGTGCAGAATCAGAGCCCTGAATTGCAAAGACCTTAATTAACTCTATTTGAATATTCCAATACTAGCACAGAAGCCCTCTGAGGGTGGGGAAAAACAAACAAAAAACAAAACAATGCAAAAATAAACAAACCCAAAAACATTCAATGTAGTTTTTGCATCTGAGTTGACCCAGCAACTTAAAGCTAGCAAGAGATACTGAGGTGTTTTTTTTTTTTTCCTTTAAAGTATTCAAAGTATTCTTACAGAAGCTAAACAAATTATCAAGTTGAAACTAACCGTAAGAAGTTAAGTCGCTCCTGTACTTCCTGCACATGACTGTATCTGCTTCCTGGTCTTACAGTTTGAGGATCATATTCACCATGCTCTGCAAATACAAAAAGTTTTATTAGACATTACATTCAGAAAAAGACTGACTCTAAAAGACAGGGCATGTTTGAAGACTCGTTAGTCTTAGCCTGAATACAATTAAACCCACTCAAACCACAGTAAATTTTCAGTAACATGTAGGAAAGTAATTTCCAGCAGCCTGCTACCAGTTAGTATTTAATCCTACATTAAACTAGGTATAAGCAAAGATTATTGAAGTCTACAATCAAATCAACAATTATTTGCAGATACTGTGTACTCATTATTCAGTATAATGAAAGTATTACAGAACAATTAAGAACTTTCGTTCTACTTAATTGAATCAATTTTTCCTTATTTCAAGTAGTCACTTTGAATCCAGAAGTCAGCTAAAATAAAAAAAAGTATACCAAGCACATAATTTAGATTATCCGGTGTTTTTTCTGAGGATGCTTTATTTTCATTACAGAGCATCTTTTCCAAAATTCTAGGTTTTCATCTTTAGGGTTTTTCCCCTCCAGAGGAAATAACGACTCCTGTTCCTTACCACTTTTTAAGTAGCTATGTACATAACATCACTTAGAGGAAAGGATACAAAAACTTTATTTACTGCAAGTTTCCAAGTGCAAAAAACAAAATGCCTGTACTACTGACCAGTCTGAAACAGGCAGTGAGCAACTTTCAGCAAGAAGTGTAACTTTTACCTGCATTTTATCAAATCTCAGCATAATATTTTTTTTTTAAAAACAGCTGTTTGCTTTATAGGATCTTGGGTCTGGTGTGGTTTTGTTTAGTGTTTGTCTTTTGTTTGGTTGGGTTTTATGCAATTCAAGAGACCCGTACTACTACCTTGATCTGCTTTTTACACTACTTTGATCTATACTACTAATATTTCATCATAACACATGTTCATTATGACAGCTCCATCATAAACTAATTAATGCTGTATTTCTTATTTGCAAAGGTATACAGATTGCATTTAACTAAGATGACCCAGCTACGGGAGACTGTAACCTGACAACATTCAGATTAATAGTAAAATTTCTCTTCAGAACTGGAAATCAATCTTTCCTATGATATCACAAAGGCAAACAAAAACCCAAACCAAAACAAGTAAGTCTAACAGTTGAAGTGCATCATCGGTGTTTCAAAATTAGGAGAAAAAAAACTGTCACAAATACTGCTCCCTATATACAAGCGTAAAAGGTACATTAACTTAAAATAACCAGGAAACAGAAGACTAGTAGTTAACTGATGTCTACAAAATCAGAGACAGTTTGATCACCAGAAATCCTTCAATAAATTAAATTATAATCCTAATGAAGTGAGAATAAATGGGCAATTATCAAAAGAAGAAATGTGAAAAAAATTCTGAAGAAAGAATGTAAAAGTAGCAAAACAAAAATTATTTAAGTGCTACAAGTAGAAAACCTGAAAAATACGATGTGGGTCTAGCAAAAGAATCACCTACAGTAGGTATGCATATTTCAGAGAAATTAAAACAAATTACTTCAAGTATTGGGCGTTTTGGGTGGGGCTTTTTTGTTTGATTTTGTTTTGTTGGAGGGGGACATGTTGTTAGTTTGTTTCAACCATGGGGACCATCTAAGCTTTTTTTCCTGAATAGAGATCAATTCACAGATACAAGCGTCAATAGTGGCAATGACAGAATTCAAATATTAAAGGCTGGTTAGTTGTCCAAAGGCAATATATAGGTAACTAAGAACTCTAAAAAACTCTGAACTACAAAAAAATTCAGTCTTCCTAAATATTCTCTATCTTAGCTTCTTTCTACATTTGTCCTTTTTATTTCCTATACTGTGGTTCCAGCACTAAGTCCAAATGTGATCTCCTAAAAATTATTTCAATACAGAAACAGAAGAATCAGAAAGAAGTTACAGACAAAAAAAATGACTGGTTGAAAATTTAAGTACAATTAGTGACAAACACACATATAGTAATTACATTTCATTAACACTTTCAGTTTTTTTAATCACTTCAGTAAAACAGAAGATAAAGAAGTGCCTAGCAAGCTTAAAATTTTCAAAAGGTCTTTAAAAGACAAGATGAAACGGCAACCTCTTCCTTCAGGACTACACAGTGCAGTAGCAGTTGTCTCATCTCATAGAGGACTTTGCAGAGTTTGAGGAAAGGGTTAGTTGAGTAGAAGTGAAAGTCATAAATCATGGAAAACATTCTGAAACATAGATTAGGCTTTTCTTTAACTCTGAAAAGGCAAACTTAAAACAAGGGAGTATGACAGAAGAGAATATGCATTAGTGAATAACAGAACAGGAACACTGTTCTCCATCACAGAACACAACTACGGAAGTCTTAAAGAAAAATAAATACAGCAAATTCAAAATAAAATAAATAAATAAATCACAAGTCACACAGTAGTTGTCGTGTTAACTGCGAAAAAGTCTGTGGGCAGCTAGATTTTTTTTTTCCTGTGGCATTTGTTTAACTCTGTGCTATTTGAATGTTTGCCTTGAATTTTCTCCCTCTGTCTCATTCACCTTCTACCACTAAGCTTAATTGTACCGTTGTCCAGTTCTTCCTTTCTGTCCTCACAATCATAATATTCTTTCTTCTTTCATTATTCCCTTTCTCCAGCCACACCCCAGGCATCTTTTCTCCTCCGGCATGAAGGCATGAAAGGCAAACTTCACAGGGTTCTATGTTCTGCTCTCTTTAGTATAAATAACTCAGGAAAGGAAAATTGCACAGGAGCTGTGTATTGCATCCTTAGTACAGTATCTGGAACTTTAGGAGATATTTTATAGCTGCCCTTAATCATGTAATAAAGCATCTAATAAAAAAGATCCCCACTACCATTATTCTGCTTTTGTATTCTGATGCAAATGAGCAGAAGATCTGCAGCAGCTTGGTCTCAAGAAAGCACAATTTAATTGCTTTGTAATTAGATTAAATATAAACTCTTTGCACGCTTCTAATTTCCATCATGCTGAAGATATTTATATTACTGTTTAACTGAGTCATTATATTTGGGGAGGGACAGGGTAATGGGATGCGTTTTTGGCACAGGAATCATGAAAGACATCAGCCTAATTCTTCTGTCAGTCATCAACAATCTTTTAGGTAAACAATATTGTCAAAAATATATTTTCAGCATCAGCATTCAAAAAGAATTGAAATTAATGAACAGTTCAGACATTAGTAGTATGTGTATGCTATTTTTGGACAAAGAGAACATTAGAATATAGTTGTTGGTTATGTTTCCTTCCTACCCCTGAGGTCAAGCCCCAGATTTCACAGATGGTCAAAGTTCGAGAGATTAATAGTATCATAGATTCTAAGCTATCACTACAATTAAGACACAAAGTTCATTATAAGTGAAATTGCATTTTTGCATCACTTCAGCAAAGTGAAAGGGCACTCCACAGCTTACGGAAGTTACATGAAATAATACTAGTTCTATTCCACCTTCCTGGAGAACGTAACAGATCATTTAGTATTATTCTAATTACTGCAATGCTATGATTAATTAAGGAACTTAAATTAGGGTAAGCCCCTTAATGTATTCCTGAAAAGAAAAATATAGCTGCAATACACAGATTTAGCTTAAACGTCATTCTCATTGACCTATATACCTGGCTGAAGCTATCATCTTCATAATAGCACCACTGAAATTCAAGCAAGTCTTCCAAGGACATATTTTGGTTATTTTTTATCAAGTACTCAAAAAATTAAATTAATTCCAAAATTGAAAGTGTCTAGGCAACTTACCCAAATAGTGGAAGATACATGTTTACTTTACAATGTGCAAATATCCTGTCCACTCTAAACAATCTACATTTAATTCCTACATAACATACTGTGTAATTTTTGAGATGTATCTGAAAGACTGGTTGCATGTTATGCATCCCTACTTTCAGTCAGTAAAGTAGAGAGGGGGGGTTGTCTATCTCCTCCTTTCACTTCTCTTAGCTTAACTCTGTATATAAAATACAGTGGTCAAGGTGTATCCTGGTCCATCATTCTCCTTCACTTTCCTGTCTCAGTAACTAGAAAGCTAATCCAGTAGAAAAGTGTAAATTCATCAGCGAAGGCTTGAGTTTGGCCCAAAATATATAATACTAACATGATGTCCTGCTTAAGTGCTGCTACTAACAAAAGCAGCAATAAAGCAACTAAACAGAAATGGGAGCTGCATGGTACAAAAAAGCAGTATCCCCGTGGTTTAAAGTCCTTCTTCCTGACACATTCCAAACACTGGTTTCAAATAGAGGCAATTAAAAAACTTCTCAGAAGAGCATACAAAAACTCAAAACTGTAAGTGGGACAAAACGCAAGAGTAGGGTTTTCCATACAAATAACCACCCTAGCCTAAGTAGGGCATGATGATGTTTGTCAATCCACAGATAAACAAGAGCTGCCACTCCCCCATATTCTGTTGTAAAACATACCACAGTTTAAATTAAGAAACAAAATGTTTACATTTTAAGCTTTTCTTACCCAGACACCACAAAGACTATCAACCCCACAAATGCTTGAAAAATTAAACAAATAAATTTAAATAGTTATTTCATTATAATAATTTGTTTTTAACTCAATTTTCAACAGGAGTTTTCATACACTCTATTTATGAGGCAATTAGTAATTTAAAAACTTACCTTTAGCATACTGCCTCATGCTTTCCATATAGGCAGAGAGATTTTCTGCAACCAATGTAACTAGGGCATGATTGTGCTGAAGTTGATTGATTAAGTCATGTCGGTAAAACACATGAGGGCTCCGCTGAGTTTGACTGAAATAAAAATACAAGTGTTACAAGAAAAGTAAAGAAGTCCTGCAAGTAACAATTAAAAAATGAATTTAAGAAACTAATCTTTATTGCAAGTTCCAAATTTTCATAAAAGATCTCTAATAGAAAGCATATAATATTTCTGATGGTATTTTTATTTTTTCTTCTGACATATCAACAGTTCTTACCAGTTATTAAAAGCACTTAATGAATGAGGATTACACAGTTACAGTATGTATGAGAAGTATCAAAGCAATCAGAGCAGCTCAGTATGATAGAGGGGAGAATATGTGCAGCAAGACAGGAATAGAAATACTTGCCCACAAACTGCATAGTAAAGATTGAATCACAGAATCATTCAGGTTGGAAAAGATCCTTAAGATCATCAAGTCCAAACTTTAACCCTACTCTGCCATGTTCACCCCTAAACCATATCGCCAAGTACTACATCTATACAACTTCTACACACATCCAGGAACGGTGACTCAACCACCTCTCTGGGCAAACTGTTCCAAAGATAGAGACCCTGAATTGCAGTATAACTACAATACACATAAACATAGTTTCTTCCACATCTGATACTATTTTCTAAATTTAATATTAAAATAGTAAAACTAGGTAAATTTTCAAAATGAAAGCTCACAGTCTTAAAACTACAGTGAAATAACACTAGCCAATAATCACATTAATTCTCACAATACTTCACAACTCTGCAGTTTGTTTTTCCTAACAGTATCTATCTGAAAAAAATATTGTTACAAACATAAAAAGCATAGTTATGCAGAGCATATTGTCTAAGAAAAAACAAGAAAGTTCAAGAAAAGAAATACCCCAAATAAACAAATTGTAATTGAAGTCCATTAACAAGATGTGACAAAGAATGCTCCTCTGAAGCAGTGCTAGACATATTTAGATTACAAAAGTAAACTGCAAGAGAAATTACAGAGCTTGGGTCCGAAACTACATGTCATAAACACTGTAAAATTCTAGAACCTGGACACTAATCACCTCTACAGAACAGTCTCAAAAAGCCTCAACTTCTGCAGATCACAGCACTGATTTCGGCTGCATAAACAATGCAAACTTGTGCTGCTCTTTCATGGTAAAGAGAGAAAACATGGGGGTGGGGAGAGGTGGGGCAGGAAAGAAATACATTTCTCATTGTATTGCCACTCAGCTGATCCCATAGCCTGCCCCGAAGAAATACACACAATTTCAGAACTGTTGTTCTTTCTTTCAACACTTAAGAAAGCAGACTCCAGAATTAGCTGAGTGGATTACAAGTAGGAATTCCCTTTTTTTCTTTCTATAAAACAAGGTCTCCATTCTGCCTGACCTACAACACTCCACAGTATCATCACCCCTCTTGAGAACAGCAGGGAAGACAAGAAAACCCAGTTCCAGCATCAGCTGCTAATTATCTTGCAGCTGATAACTGCATTTCACTGTAGATGTAACAACAACTGATATTTGATCCATTGGGCCAAAGATCACTGTCAATCCTGGGTTTAAAAGACAGAAGCCATTAACACCCTTCCAGTAATTTTGTTATCTGCAACCAACAGAATGTGGCCTGCTAAGCACAGAGGTCTTCAAAAGATTAAATGTCATAATGCACAGAGCTTTCCAAACAGCTTGGAAGAGGCACGTAAACACAAAATGTGGTTTAAAAAAAAAAAAAAAAAAAAGAAATCCAGACATATGTCGGAGAGAAAACAAAATGGATGGAAGCATGAAGGAAGAAAACATACAGAACATCATATCCCTAGAAAGAACATCCTCTCTTTTCACTTTGAGAAACTTTCAAATTACGCTTCATTTCAGTTCCATTCTTCCCTGCTCTGCACAAGCCAGCAGCAAAAACAGCAGAAGTATTTTTGCAGCTATCCAAGACACTGCCTCTATATAGCATTTGTCAGCAAATAGATGTTATTTTGATCATCTGCTAGGACTGAGTCTAAGCAAGACGACTCAATTTAGGCTCAGAAAAAAGCTTATCTGACAATACTTTCTAGCATTCCTCCTAGAATGAAAGCAAAATCTACACTCAACTATGGAACCATTCTTTAAGTAGATGAAGTTATACTGTATGATGACCTTGCCACTGGAACACATTCCTTTAGTAATAACTGAGGAGCTTGAAAAATTGAAGTTAACAGAAAAACTCATCGTTGAGTATCTACTAAATGGATATCAAAAGCAAACATGTAAGAAGAAAAATTAGTGTTTTCAAATGGATGCCAAAGTATTCTGAAAACATTAAAAGGGACATGTAATAGTTAGGATGCATGCTTATTTACTAGAAATATATTTGCAAAGCGACAAAAGCTAAATTTCAAACAATATAAACAGTTTAAAAAATTATCTGCACATATAACTTGACCAACACAATACTGCACACGTAGCTTCAGCTTTTAAGCTGAGAATTCTTCTACTAGACATACAAATACTATGTACCATTAAAAGCAGACATTAAAGGTCCAAATAGCAATGACCAAACCTAGTAAATTCTGCTATTTAGGCTAAAAAGTGACTTGAAGCTAGTATCATCGTTGCCTTAAAGCCTTAAACTCTTACAGAAGGTCTTCTCGATGCTCAGTTAATCCTTCTGGGCAAGTCATTTAGGAGACCAATCTTACACTGCTTGAGTAGATACAGGTCAAGTGTGTTAAACTGGTCTACAGGAGGCCCTACCTTCACCAGACAACACAGAGAAAATTAAGATGATTTATTATCTGTACACTAAAGGTCAGTATTTTGAGCAATAAAGTTGACCGTTCCTTAATATTACTAAGTATCCTTGCACCTGTAAGAATCTTTGTGCTTAAGTAAGAATTATTTTCTTATGCTGTTGCAATTCTGGCTATGCTAAACTTTCCAAAACATGCAGCATTTCTTTGTGGTCAAGGAGTTCAATTTTGCCAAAGCAACTGTATAACAAATTAATCTCTTTGATCAACTGCAAGAATAACAATTAAATCTTCCTCCTCAAAAGAATCTACACAGTGCCAATGGCATAAGGTAATTTCTATTTATTTTTGCCAAGCATCAGCAGCCTTAGCTGTTCTGTGCCAAATTTTTTAATTGCCTGTGCCAATCAACTGAACCACCCCAAAGAGTAGCATCTAGATTACAAGAATTATGTTGCACACAGAAAGCTCTGTGAAATGTTTCTGAGGCAGCTGTCACAAACATCTGTTTTGATCTATTCAACTTATAGAAGGATGTTAGAGATAAGTTTTGCATCAGATAAGGTAAGCTGGCAGGAACAGGTATTAGATGCATGCATTACAGTTTTCGAACTATCAATGTTAAGAGTTACCAGAGAACTTGAGGCCTGAGAAGTCACTGGTTACTTCAAAATGTTTTCACTCACTAGTTTTACCAGTCATGTGGGCAGCAATACTGCCTGACTAAAAACCTCCCTCAAAGTATCTAGATAACAAAGGCTTCTCCACAGCAAGAGGTAATCTTTAATTCAATGTTTATTTTCCTGCCACATTTGTTTTTAAATTCTGCATAAAAATGAGGTATTATTACATCCTGCAATGCAGACTTCCCTGAAAGCCGAGGAATGGAAGAAATTCTGACCAAAGAAAAAAACAAAAAACCCCAAAAAACAAACCAACCAACAAAACCACAACAAAAAACTCCACAAAAAAAAAACCAAAAAACAACGTAGAGCATACAGGGAACCTAAATTTACAAAAGCAAAAGAAGCTAGGGTTCTCCCAAGATTAGTTCAGTGCAGAAACTTTGTAAAATGCCTTGAATAAGTTGTGCTTCAGTAATTACTTAAAGCAAAGACTCATTGATAAAGCATTATGCTAAAAAACATTCAACTTGAACAAGTACCACCAATAACCAGGTAGCTACATTCACCTAGATTCTACAGCATGTAAAAGGTTAACAAGTCCAAGACACAGAGAACAGACTTATCTGCTAATAAGCAGGTAACTGTGACCTTGTTGGAAAAACCTCAATCAATCATTAATGTGAAACTAGAAAGGATTAAAATGTTATTAAAAATTGAGAAAGAGGTTTCAAACTAAATTAGTAAAGAAACCTTAAAAATCCAGGAATGCAGTATTATCACAGCTCCTTAAAACGATACCAGTAAGAAGAAAGCATTGTGTAAACTAAAGGCTTATTTTCTTCAGCTTTCCCTGCCTTGACCCTTGTTCTAACCAGGCTGTAAAAGCAACATTGATTTAAATATTTTACCTGCCTACAAGAATTAAAGCAAAGCAATTATGCAACACTGATAACCAAACAACATTTTTCTAGAGTTTGTAAAAACTCTGATGTGGATTCAAAAACTGTTAGGGGCACACAAGCTCAGATACTTCTGTAGTGAGAAGACATTAAAATAATGAAAATATGCACATACATTTTAACATAGTCCCAACAGACAATAGGTTTTCTGTTTTTCTTCCTTTTAAAACCAAACAAACAAAAAAACAAACAATAAAACAAACTCAACACATTTCTAATCACTTCCATTCAGCAGAGAATGTCAGTAAAGTTTTTTCCCAGGCAAAAAAAGTCACCTTTGATTTCAACTATATAATCTACCTGTATAAATTTATCGTCAAAGAACAGGGATGGGTGGGTACATTTGTCTTTGTGTAGGTGTGTACATACATACATGCACATAAAATATACTTATACTTTGTAAGCTAATTCCATGGCTGGACAAGAAAGTCCATGGACAATGGAAAGAAAAAAAAAAAAGCTGAATTTATTCCACAAAGTAAAAGAGATGTTTCAGGAAACAGTTAAGGCTCTCCTACTGAACCTAAGTGTCTGCATTTTTACAAGCTATTTGTACACATTAAAACAAACTCCATAACATCTTCAAACACAGGTTCTGATTTTACCTAAGCTTTCTCCACCTCCTGTAAGAAAATCTAATAATTTGCTTCATTCCAACTCATTCAACTTTTAACAGATAAAATTTTAATGCATTCCATACCTTAAGTTTTGTGGTGCTTCACCAAACAAACTGCAAATTTCTCTAATTTGTTTCAGTGCAGGAATGACCCATTTGTCATTTGTGCGAAGCTCTTCTATAAAACGATCTATCCACTGGATCTTTTGTGTATCTCGATCCTTAAAGAACAAGTGTTTTAAATCAGAATAGAGTATATTGCAGAAACTACCATGATTCCCTTGTTTCCAAGATAGAACACAGAAAGCCACACAAATACTAGATCAACTGAGTTCTGAAGCATACAAGCAAAAGACAAGTAGCTAAGTCACACTATGTTGGCAGAGCTATCAGTATGCTATAAACCCTCTGCCTTCAAGCACTCAAGCATTCAGCACGTATTTAAGAAAACCTGTAGCTAGACAGGATCATCAGTGTTTAAATAATTTGCTCTTTCCCTTCTTTCATTTATTTCTAGCCATTCATACTCAGAGTACTGCTATAAAATAGCAAGAAACAATAAGAAAATGTTTATTAACCACTACAAAACAAAACCTGCCAGCAGCTGTCAAGTCCGATAATGGAGTGATTTCTAACCACAATGAATTATTATTCTAGCAGACTTCCCCAGAATTTTGAGTGGGGAAGGAAAGCGCGTGATAAGTTTTTCCTGTTCTTTGCTAGGTCCTCTCTAATGCAAGACATATAAGGACTTAGTGAAAAAAACCCCACAATAAAACACCCAAACAAATTAGTACAATTTGGATCAGAAAAATGCAAAGACAGGAGGGGGGCTGCTTTCCTCTCTATGTATTTACTTTGGTAGGGCACTTTTCCAGTTCCTCCAATGTGCCATCAATTGCAACAAGACAGGCAAACTGATGTATTTCACTCTATTCAATTAAACAACAAACTGTGTTATTTAAAATACATCCCATAACATTTAGAAAGTATCTGGATGTTGGTAGAATAATACAAATCTACAACAAGGAACACTTTTGTTAAATTGCCAAATCCTTTGATTTTTTCATGGAGCATAGAAAGAAACTGTCAGTGACTGATTTCACAACAGAACATACCAGGTTACCCACCTGTGAACAGCTGTAATCTAAGATTTTAATATGGGCACTAAGGGCCTGGTCCATGATATCGACTGGTACATCGTCACTATGAGCCAGATTCCACAAAAGGTTCAGCACTTTGTGTGCCATCACACCATCCTTGTCATCCTCTGCAAGACGACGAATTAACTCAAGTAGTTTCTCACGCTGTTTCTTGCTTGCATTCGTCCAACTTGCCTAAGAAAATACATTTATAAGAAAAACAGTTGTTTTATTTTAATAAATTCCACAACTGCACCATTAGCATAAGATGCAACAATAAAGTGATGTAACTATCTAAAGAACTTTCACATTAATTTATTTCATTAAAAATAAATAGTACATTAGATCAATATGTAAGTCAGACAACTGAGAAGCTCTTCTAGCTTTTACAATGAAAGGGTATTCAACTTGAGACTTTAAAAAAAAAAAAGGATCTTTAAATAAAGACCACACACATGCTTGTAAAAGTTGACATTATCATTGACAAGTTCACTAATGATCAATATAGAGTGGACTCAGCTCTTCCTTGCAAATGGTTTCTCAGAACTCTTGTACTTACACTTAATAAGACTTATAAAATAACTTATAATCACTAAATCAGTGAAATTATTACCACTAGTGCCTCTGAATCTGACTGAAACAAACATCTTGTTTTAAGTTAACCATTTCCTGAGTAAGTTTCCAATATAACATTACTTCATAAACACCTCTCTAGGTCAGACACAACACTGTCAGGAACAGTTTATCCTTGTAATTTCTGAGCACTGAGTTCAGTATTTATGTTACAAAGCTCTGCATCCAGAACCATCAAACTAGAAGAACTCCATTAATTTGAGCCCAAATTGCATGTAAGCCAAAACACGCCTATACTTGTGGTTTTTTAGTACAACAGATTGTCTCCTAAAAGTGAAACAGTACAACAAGTCAGACAGCACCACTACTGGAAGCTACAAACGTTAATCTTAGCATACATAAAAAGCCAGTGAATAACAAACTTTCAGAAACACACAGTTCTATGGTTTCAATCAAACCATTTTATGTTTATAAAAATTCAACATTATCTTCCCGAGACTCTTTCATTCTGTGCCTGCATTAATCTGAGAAAAATTACTACATTATAAAATATGAAGCCGGAGGAGCAGGGTAGTCCTTAACCTCCTCTACTTAATAGATCAGAAGTAGCAATGCCAGGTAACCTTGATGAAAACTACTCTAGCGCCAGGAGAAAAATATCATTTACTAAATCACCAACATTTAATAATTTAGAACAAATGCAAAATATGTATTTAAGATAAATAACTTACTCTGATTGAAAAATGCAATATTATTGGGATTGCTCAATGTCACTTTAATACTACGGGCCTCAACAGATGTGTATTACCCAAAAGTATTTAAACCAGAGAACAAAACTGTCAATTAAACCAGCCTAACTAGCCTTTGCTTTAAGCAGGATGTAATCGGAAAAATCTCCCCAAAAATGCTCATTAGAGAATAGCACAATTAACATTTCTGTTTTTAAACATTACAAACTGCTGCTAGACATTACAAAGTCATTTAACACAAGGAAACTGATTGCATCTAAAAGAAGTAGAAAGTAGATACTGAAAGAGTCACAGATATGTAACTTCCAACTTCACAATTAATTTCCTGAATACAGTCAAAACAGGCATATTTACCTTAAAACAGTCAAACAGGTGATCAAGCTGTTCAGGAGAGAAATCCCAAGCTAATTTTGCAAGGAGATCATGTACATTTTTTACAATGGCTTCGTGTTTTCCTGCCTATCAAGAAGACAAAAATAAACCACAAGTCAAGCAACAAGACATCCTACATAATTTTTACAAGACTGAGGTGGTCAGCAAGAAAAGCTGATGCTGTGGGAACATCATGGCAAACCGAATGCTTACTTCACTGGGAAGTCACAGTATTTAGATTTCCCTTGTATGTGTAAGTATTTAAGCATGCTCTGTGTGTGCAGACACATTTATTTAGAATATAAAAAATACAGTGACAATATTTTATTTTTTTCAACAAAATAATGCTTGGGCAGTAGATAAAGTCTTATTCTACTTGATTTTGCAATACGTTGTATAATTTCTCTCTCTTACCAGACCATTTCCTGGATAGAAAGAAAAAATTAGAGCATACAGGGCAGAAAGAGCATCTACAATTTAACAAATAAAAGGAGAGGTGTATACAGCTGCTGGGGTGGAGGGGCAAGAAGAATAAAGCACGTAACAATCTTGTCTTGGGAGGTTTTCCACAGACATGAGGAAGCCCATAAGAACAGAAAAGCCTGAGAATGGAGTACAAGACAGTAGGATAAGGTAAGGAACCTGGTGTGTGAACTGTCAGTTTGCTGTACAGAAACAGGGAAGTCCATATAAAGTTCTAATTAAATGCACTAGAATGTCAGTAATGAGACTTCAACACTAACCTCTGTCATTTTATTTCTTGTCCAGCTGGATCTTTCCCTGCAACTCAAAAGGCTGCAACTTAATGCTTGCCTTTAGAGACTTCTGATGTTACTCCTTGAATCAAATATACTTCTATGCTGTGAGCACTCACTTTGTAAGACATGAAAACACAAGCTTAACACATTGCCTTCTAAAGGCAAAAGCAACATGACTTGATTACTTCTCATAACTACTTATTTTTATTCCAGCTGTATACTGAGATTCTCAGGGCATTTCTATGTTATCAGGTGTAAATTGGTGCATGCTCATCCTCTAAACCCAGAAGCAACATAACAGCTCTCGCCTGAAAGCAAAACCACACCATTGCTGCACTGATCCAGAGCTAAAATAGCCTGCCTGTTATATAAAGCTACACAGTACATCAACTCCTCGCTACTGAATTTCATGCTCCAGCTGCGCTTAGAAGCACTCATTTAATAAGAACTTCTAAAAACGACTAAACAGAAGGAGTAGTGAAGTTGGTCAAAATCATTCTGCATTAGCAGATTTTTATATTCTTACCTTATAGTCTAACTTAATTCCATGGCCAAAGCCACAGTGAAACCATCTACCTGGGTAAGACTTACTGAATCCAACATGCTCACACACACAAAGAAACAAAGCAGGACAAAATGACAGCAACTGCACTGTGGCAATTATCTAATTGAAAGCTAAGAAATGAGCAGAGGAAGCCAGGTATTTGAGAGTATTTCTAATATTTTTGGGGGTTTTGCAATTTTTGGGGTGGAATATCCCTATCTTGAGGCTTGCACAGCTTATCACACTTCTACAGAAGGCTGAAAATTTTGGCTTAAACTAGCTTATCCACATGTCCCATTTCCAGGCATTGAGCAACAGCATTACTTGGAAGACTTTTTTTAAAAATTTCAGTTTTGTTTTATTTTCTTATAAAAGGTGAAGCTCTAACACAGCCAGTACAAGCCTACTAACAGCAAGCTAATTTCTCAAGTCTTTTTTTCCTCCATGGACTTTTCACAAAGGCAGTCTGCAAGGGTGTACAGACCACCAGCTGAATAGTACAATCACAAACCTTAATTCAAGTCATCTGCAAACTGCTGCTAAATTATATGATCTTCTATACAGGACTTGGGGATAATAAGAAAAGAATCACTTTCTTGAGTTTCAGTCTGTGCAGTTACTATCATGCTGGAATGGAAGTCTAGAACACCAAAGATCTCAAGTCAAACCTCCACTAGATCACCTATAGCCCAAAATTCTTTAAACGGAACCTGAAAATAGCATACCTGAAAATAGGGACAACTGCATAACCCACTTAAGCCAAGCTTTTACAGCTTCAGAGGAGGAAGAACACCCATAAACTAAGGACAGAATTTCTGTACTAGCCCTTGCTGTGGTGTTACCCCAGGTGGCAAGTGAGCACCACAGAGCGGCTCAGTCACCCCTCCACCCCAGAGTGGGCTGGGGGAGAGAATGAGAAGGGTAAAAGTAAGAAAACTTGTGGGTTAAGATAGAGAGTTCAACAGGAAATTTTTTTGTGTTACCCACATAGCCCCATATAAACTACTATGAAGAAATTTAACTCTCTACCTACCAAAAATGGTAAAGCCTTCTATCTTGGAAACCTAACTTAGCCATCCCACACTTTAAAGACTGACCTAAAGGTTAACTTGTACAATTTAGTTAAGAGTTTCAAAACCAATTACTTATGAACAAGGATATATGTGTTCACGTTTACCTTTATCCTACAATGACCTTTTATACTCTGTCTATTCAACAACTAAAAATTATTTTTGTCTCTTCAGCTGCCCTTTGTATGTGCTAAACTCACACAGCCCACAGCTAGGAAGTCCAGCTTCATTTACCACTTAAGTAAACAAGCCAATATTGCAAAATGTTTAAGTTTTCCAATAATCATTATGACACAAATAAATTAATTTGCTGTTAAATAATTCCTAGAACAGTCATTATTATCAGCCTTATTAATAGCGCTCTGCTAGGAAAAAATTATAAAACTGTAGTGAAATCAGAGATCAGCAATATACATTCTTAATGCATTTTAAAATATCATGTAATAATGTACCATGTTCTTTCATAATTTAGACTTTGCTTAACTTTGAGGGTTCCTTAATACTTAATCCTTAAAAAAGGCAACCTTTGCACCATGTTCTGAACTGTTCCTTTAGACTTCACATACATGTGTACTTGATTCCTTCTACTAAAGACATTTGATAGGACAATTTTGGGATCCAGGATGTTAAAAAAGAACACCATTTGATTTCAAATTTTTCTTTAGCTATGTCTAACACCAAGCATGAGAAGCACAAGTTGTCGTATCAATACATGACACACAAGATCCCATCTACACATTAGCAGACAAGCTGTTGAATTCTTTACCTGTGCAGCCCAAATGTTGTCAAGGTCCTGCAAAGTGAGGGCTTTCTCTTTGATGACAAAACGAAGAATTTTTTCTAACTTCTCTACATACTGAGGCTGATGAAGACTGTCTCTCAATACAATTGACAGAATATTATTCTGCTGGATCCATTCCTGAATATAAAAAGAAAGCAGTGCATCTCAAATTATTGAAGTGCTGTCACTGGCATTTAAGTGGGGAAAAAAAAGTCAACCTGTTACAGATTAATGACCTTATATACAATATTCTAACTGGGAGAAATAAGAAAGATGCAGCACAAGAAGAAAGGTATCTACCTCTAACTTTAATTGCCTCTTTAAAAAAACCCTACATTATAAATAATGCAATATGCTAGTTACTGTGGTATCTTACAGGGAAATATTTTTTGCACATATTAGAATAATGAAGTCAAAGCATAAAAATGTTAAAGCAAACTCAAACATAAAAAGCCAATAGGAATAGCAGTTAACTTTTCCATTCAAGGAGTAAAATTCCCAGTCAATAAATATAAAACCCAAATTGTTTCAGATACTTCTAGCTTTACTGTTTGTTATGCCTACAGTATAACCACATAAAAAGGGCACTATCAAGGACTTTGATATTAAGGTTAGATTATTTAATTACTGCCACTTGTGGTATTGTTTTAAATGCTTCTAATAGAATTAGAGGCAAATATTCAAACCATATTTAAGTAGAAGCAATTTTTTTAGTGGTGTCATCAATACAGTCAGATTAGGGGAATCTATTTTTTGTTCCAGCTGAAGCAAAGCAGTGTGTGCTTTGAGCATTGGAAAAGACAACAAACGTACACAGCATTATAACTCCCAACAGTGCCTATGATTACAGACTTAGCATATTCAAGCTAATCTCATGAAAATACCTAAACCTGTAAGTTTTTATTTAAAAAAAGAGGTCTGAGATGCCAGACTATAGGGAGTATGTATCCTCCAAATGCTTTGAAAAGTCAAACCACAGTCATTCTTTTTTTGTTAGCAGTCCTTTTACAGATTTTACCCTTAAAATGGGTAGCCAGTCTCAAAATTCAGGCAGAACAGTGCAAAAATCACACAACTCCAATTCAGAAAAATTAAGATTAAATTGTCCTTACTCTTTGAAATGCTCATTTTACTAGTTCCCTACACATGCACTCAAGCATGAATTGGAAAAGTACATGAATAAAATAAAAATGTTTTATCTAGTACTTTTTAAAGCACATTTTAGTAGTACTAAAAACAGTTCTCAACAGCAGCTTTGAAACTGAATACACCAATTTTTTACAAAAAGACTATTATTAAAATTACTTACTACCATGATGTAATATATAGCGACAGGACAAGGGGTAATGGTTTTAAACTGGGAGGGTGCAGATTTAGATTAGATATGAGAAATAAATTATTTACTGTGATGGTGGTAAGACACTGCAAGAACAGGTTGCCCAGGGAAGCTGTGGATACCCCATCCCTGGAAGCGTTCAGGGGCAGGTTGGATGGGGCTTAGAGCAACCTGGTCTAGTGGGAGGTGTCCCTGCCCACGGCAGGGGGTTGGAACTAGATTACCTGTAAGGTCCCTTCCAATACAAACCACTCTATGATCCTGTATGAAAATCAGCTGTCTGCAGGATCCATAATATATAGCTACTTGCATAATTAAAGTAATAATGAGGAAGAAAATCTATTAAATTAATTTCAGTTAAGGAAAACTTACTGCCATTCTTTCAGCTGTAAGCCACTCCTCCTCTTCAGGATTACCATGCCGATGAGTGTAGTATGACACACTGGATATTACTTTGTTAACTTCATTTAGTGCATTCATTTTACCATTGAAAGAAGAAATTTGTAACAACCTGCAACAGAAATTAAATGTAAGAAATGTGAAAAAAATGTCCAAAGTAGCATATCGTATTAGGGGTAGCATCTTACCTAAGTATCATTTTTAACCTAAATATTTCTAAGTTTTTTACAGTTTCTTCTTGTCCTGGAACTCTTGAAGCTAAGTTCTTTAAAGATTTGATTATCATTGACAGAGCATCATTTTTGGCTTCATTCTTTGCTTCTTTTTTCAGTTCATCATCTGTTAAATTTTCTAAAAATTGTGGAACCATTTCTATAATTGGAAGGAAATATTTCTTCACTGTATGTAATGTTAGAAATTCGTAACATTGTCCAAATGGCCTAAAAAGAAAGAAAAAAAGGATAAAAGTGCCAAAATCAGTAGTTGTGTAACCCTAACACAGTAAGGAGCAAACCATTCTATGATTTACAAACACAGGAAATGTGCTCTTAACAACTAGTTGAGAGATGGAGTAAGGGGAAGCGCCTCAAGAAAAGACTAAGCTTTGCACTAACTTAATATTTTGTTTTGTCTTTTTGAAACAGTAATTTATTATTTTTTATTTATTATTTTTTAAAACTTACTTGATGAGAGCTGCAATTATCTGAACATTCAATGCTGACCCACTCATGAAGCGATCATGCAAGATCTGAAATCCATTTAATGTGCCAAACTTGTTGATAAGGTCTACTAGCCAACCCTGAAACATAAGAAACAGTTATTTTCTGATATTTACAACTGACCATCTAGAAATATTTTCAAGCACTTGTTAGTAATAAAACTTGCTTTTAAAAAGTCCTTGCACAATCACCTGTTAGCAGGTAAAAGCACTGACAGTGAGCTTACCTATATAGTTTAAATACTCAGTTTTAAGGAAATGCTTAGAAATAGACAACAGGATCTTTCCTATTATCTTGTAAAAAAACCACATGCTCTACTGTAGTTATTCAAATAGATATTAATAAAAAAGACTATACTTCAGTTTCATCTTTGGCTGCTAAGTTACTATAGCAAGCATGACAATTCTGGTATTTTCTTCTGGTCCTGGATGTGACAATGCTGCATATAAAAGCAGTAAGAATGCAAAATAACATCCTTCTGTACACAGTTAACAATGCAAGGAAGTCCAAGGACATCGAGCTATTTATCTTTGGTTCTTACATATCAATAGCTAGCAGTTATACTAAAAGGAAAAAAATGAAAAAAAGAGAGAAACAAAAATATAACTTGGTTAGCTACTGAAGTTGAACCAATGCCATTTGGAGCCTGATTCCGGAAAATTCAGATCCAAGAACTGTGACAGGTTACTAACCCATACTGCCAGTTAAAAATACAACAAACAAAAAAACTCCAACAACCAAGAAAACACCCAAGCCACCAAAAACCTCCCACAGCCCCCCAAAAATCCACCTCACAAAAACAAACAACAAAAACCCCAAACAAAGCAAACCATACAAAAAAACTCCACCACCAAACAAACAAAAATCAACAAACACCAAACCCCCCTAAAACCAAACCCCCAAACCACAATGCCACTAGCATCTCACACAACCAATCAAAGCCATTTATCCCATCACTGGGAACTATAAGAAAAGGGAGAGAAAAGTCTATCTTCATCACATAATCTCTTCCACAAAATGTGTCACCTACAAAATCACGTTGAATGGGAAGGTAAATCCATCAACTGGCAAATAGAAGCAAGCCAATTAACACAATATTAACGGCATTCCAAAAAAGCTGTGCCAGCTTATCACTGAAATATAGGACAGTTTGATTGTGGACCAAAGAGTCAAGGAGTTAGAAGGGAAAATTTAACTGATCATCATTTAACGTATGAGTCAAAAGCAGCAGAACTTCTTAGTGACAGAGAACAAAGCATTCCCCGTATCCCCCAAAAAAACCCAATACAACCAATCACTTCTCTGTGGCTACTGTGTAGTTAGTTAACACTGCATAAAATTAAAAGTACACATCTGAAATTGCTCTTGTACCTTTGGTGATCGTGGGTCAGGAGGACGGGCATAAAGTTCATCTTCAGCGAGCTGAACTCCTGCAGGAACTGTTTCTGACGGACGAGTACCATTGTATTGATGGAATTTGCAGTGAGGATTTAAGGCCATGGCAAGAAGTTCAAGAAGGGGAAACCAATCTTGGGACAGCTTGGCCACACAAAGTTCCACTAGTCGATGAGTGTTGTTAATAATACATCTCTATTAAGGAAAAAAAAGCAACACGAATATGGCAGGTGACTGTATAATGCACTTTATAAACTCTGAACCATTTGTACCTAGCACGCAGAGTTGCATAAGAGTTTTATAACGCTGTATTTTAATTTGTACTTCCTCCAACAAAGGCTTTAAACAAACTTTGAAGTATCTGTTTTCAGCTAAAAATTAAATGTACAGAAAAGACACATTTTTGGTTAAGACATTAATGAATCACCACTGAACTCTTCCTTCTTTCACCCATTTCTCTCACAGAATTTAATTTGCTTATGAAGATCTTCAGCTTCTCATGTGGCATGTGACTAGCTGTCCAACAAGTAGTTTTTGTATTCAAAGAGCTGCTATAAACATTCAGAAGTTAGCAGGTTCCTAAAAGCTTTTACTAAAAATACAAATTTTCACGTCAGAGCATGCACATAAAAGTAAGACCACAAGTCTAGAGAACTGCTAAGACAGCCTGCCTAACAAGTGTTTCAGTACTGAACATACAAAGTTCAGTTCCTCCTGGTATCATCTCTCATGTTTTATTTCCTTCCAAAAACACCAGAGGCATTAAGTTGAAACAATGTTAAGAAGGATAACTTCACCCTCCCCACCTGCCACCTCCAAGAGCCATGTATACAAGTGTTCTTCCAGTTCTCTGTTGAGAAGAGCTTCAAAAATTAGATTCAGTCTTTGCAGTCTCCTCAGAGACACAAAGGCAGTCTCCTTCCTCATTTACATTACTATGCTTTTCAGAAACACAATTTTAAAAACTCACATGAATCTCAAACTTCCAGCCGCTTACTGCCTCATCTGTAAGGATTTTTGTGAAAGATATTGTTAACCCATCTCGAAAAAATCGCTGGCATGCTTCACTTTTGACATCAAGGCCTATTTTAAAATAGAAAAGAAAAAAACAATTATTAGATGTGTAATATCTACATATAAAATTACATTAACTTTTAAATACTGAAAGCAGTGATTTAGACTTCAAAGGTTTGGGATTCAAAGTTTCAGCATTATTTTTTAAAAAGAAGCCTTGAATGAAGACAAGCCTACATAAACTTGAAAGCACAAAAACCTGGTGGGTTAATGTTCTAGTAAAGTCACCTCAAAAACTGCAGTCCTTTAGATATTATTTTTATTGTTTTAGAAACATAAGGGTTATTTTCATGCTTGTAATGATATAGTAGCAAAGATAAGTATAATCTTTATATTCCATCATTCTGGTATACATTTACATTGTCTCTTACTAAGCTGCTACCAGCGAGTAAAGAGGAGAAAGGGTGAGACCTGCCCAGCTTCCCAGAAACAATTAACCTACAAAAATAAACATTAGTCCTTTTGCTTCTCACCCTCACTTGAAATAGTTTCTTGTAATTCTGCTGCCAGGAAACAACACGCCTAGACCAAACACTGCCATAAACCATTCCAGCCACTATACGTCAATTATAAAATTACAGAACGGTGCTCCATATTTTTCTTTCAGCTATAACCTCGTATTTAAAAAAAAATCTGTATTTCATCTTCAAAAATTCAGTTAAAAAAATTAAATAGGACTAAAAGCCAACAGAAAAATATATTGAACATCTATCAGTGTGCACTGGAAACAATGAAAGCCACTGGGCATGTTATAAAAAGAAAACCATTACCTGCCTGCACTGTTTCTTTACAGAGCAAGTTTAATTTTTAAGGGAGTCTTAGTGCTCAACAAGCTTACAGCGTCCAGACCCACAAAAACTATTGTCAACACAACCATTCCTGCAACCTCCTGAGTAAGACATCCTGACAGTCACTTCCATTGTTTTGGTAAGGACTGATTTGCGATATCAAATTGAAGCTCCTTATAGTCACAAACAACTGTACAACAGAGGTTCTTTTCAAAAGGGGTCACCTAACATCTGCCCTGCTTGTTAGTATATACCACGAAGCCTTTCCAAACTATTGTAATACGGCTTGCTAGCCCACACTCTTACAGTGGGTATAGCTCTCAAGCAACTCAAATAAAGCAGGAATTTTTGGAGAGCCCCCGTCACCTTCTTGAAAACTGCTCCTGTATTCCTTCTTTTTATCACTACCAGAGGCACACGCTATACACATCCCTACACTATACAGTAAGTGTTAAAACTAGTAACAGAAGAGCACAAGTCACCGCAATGACAACATGACAAGAAGAGAGATGGACACTGCCTAAAATGTAGGCATTTGCAGTAAACAAAGGACTATGTTAAATTAACTCTTCAAGGCAGTAACAATGACAACTTCACCCTGAATAAAACAGAGGAAAGAGATGGCACCCAACTTGACCTAGGGGAAACATTCCTTTCTGAATTCAAATGTTAACAGTGAATTTAATTCTTGAATACAAATTTAAGGCAGTCACTAAAGTGGTTTTAATGCTCCTTAGAGTACCAGTATATTGCACTGAAATGTGTCTCAAACTTTCAAGTACTTCTTGAACAATGTGTCACCATCGTTGGCAAGCTTCAGTCAGCAAGACATTTCAAACTAAGCTCAGGAATACCAAAACAGAGTACGTTTCAAAATACACTGTCCTTTCTCCACTGAACTTGGAGAAAGGGAAGACACAGAACCTCAGAAAATACTTGTATGACTCCTGGACAAACAATCACCTTCTAGCTTCTTCCACAATGTTGCATACTGCTGAAGTAGCAGATGTCACCTACAGAAGGGCCCAAGGCTAGGCATTTCCAAGGACCAGAGAACCATCAAAAGCAAGGTACAGGAGTCCTTAAAGACAGTAGGTGGGAAAAGGAAGCAAGAGTAATTCAAAGACAGTGAGAAAAGAAACAGAAATTAACACCAGACATCTGACATCTCCTGCTTGAACCAGATTTCTTATCAGTACCTTTTAGGTAAGATCACAAGCAGCATTATTCTCCCTGTTGTCCAAATTCTGAGGGCAGAGAAGGATAAGGAAGAATACAAGAGATAAGTAGGTGCATGCAGCCCTGAGCTAAGTATTCAGAGAAAAGCTGGAGAAATTGATTACATAGTGAGAAAAAAGTGAGTATGAAAGGGAAAGGTGATGTGCAACATACAGTATACAGGAGTGGCAAGTATGGGTTTGGAGGAAGAACAGAGGGCCACTTGATTTCTGTACCAGCACTTGAAAGTGGTTAATTTGCTAGGTAAACCACCCAGAGTGTGTCAACCCAGCCACAAAAGCAGGAGTGCCCTGGGTCCACAAAACATGCCAGTCCAGATACTACTGCATATGAACAAGCTCTGATGTATCTGAAGGGTATTCAACAGTATAGGGCTGGAACACCAAGGCCCCAAGCAAAATCACCCAGCTCCTCTTCAGGACTTTGGATTACACAACTCCGTAGCTGCAATCCTGGAGCTGAGCTGGCTCCACACACTGGTGTGGCACCCTTCAGGAAGGGCAGAACAGAAATCTTTCAGTGGCTTGGAAAGGGCTGGCTCAGACACTGCAGAACTGACAGTGACCTGAAGCTAACAAGCTCTGGGGAAACCCACACTTGCCCATGGGCACGATGGCTACGCATGGCATTCACAAGTTCTGGCAGACTTTCAATAACTCTTACTCATCAGCAGCATGAAAGTCCTTCTGCCCCAAGACATGGCACTGACCCCACTGCAGTTCATTTCACTGAACTGGTTCTAGCCCAAATACCTGGCTAAGAAACTTTAGAACATGAGGACACAAATTTGCCACCCTTGCCTTAGACAAATGGAAAAACAAAACAAAACCCTAGGAAAATGCAGCAGGTGCAGCTTCAATAAGGAACACAAGAGTGGTCCCACAGAAATGCAGACAGATCATCCTGAGAGACACGGTGTTTAGAGGACGCTGGAAACAATTCCCATTATTGAGCTATATCTTTTGGATGCACATGCGCTCATAAACACAAACTTTTTTTTTTGGGGGGGAGGCTCTAAGGCCTGCCTCTCTTTCCCACTCAGTAAGCCTTTATAATTCATCAAAAGCAAAGATCTGGAATCAAGGCTGAACATTTTAAGTTGTACAGTGAAATTTCAGTTTAAACAAGCTGTAAATTATAAAAGTTGCCTTGAATCCTGCTTGTGTTTGTGTCACATTGCAAAGTTTTGGCAGCATGTTAAAAATTGAATGTGAACATTAGGAGCAATGAAATCCACAATAAAGGTACTGCAGAATTGCTCAGATTTTGAAAGAGTGGAGAATATTTGCACCTATAAAAACCCAAAACCCTTACACTTTTTTTACTTTCAAATTTATAGCAACTTACAATGACAATTATTTCTGGAACAAATCTAATTACTCAAAACACTTCATAAGCAGGTGGAAGCAAGGTAACCTGGGAGAAATACAGATAAATTGTGTGAGCAGCCAGAGATCAGGTTAGGAAAGCTAAAGCTCTCAAAGAGTTAAATCTGGCCAGGGACACCAAGGGCAACAAGAAAAGCTTCTGCAGGTACGTCAATAATAAATGGAAGACTAGGAAAAATGTCGGCCCTTTCCAGGATATTGGAGATCTGGTTACTTAGGATATGGAGAATGCTGAGGCTCCAGGCACATCACCTTAGTTGCAGAAAACAAAGGAAGGGATGGAAGAAGGAAGAACTCTGCAGTGTAGGAGAAGAGCAGGTTTGAGACCATCTGAAGAACCTGAAGGTGCACAAGTCCATGGGACCTGAACAGATGCATCCACGGGTCATGAAGGAACTTGTTGATGAAGTTGCTAAGCAACTATACATCGTATTTGAGAAGTCATGGTAGCCTGGTGAAGGTCCCACTGGACACAAAAGGGCAAATATAACCCCCATTTTCAAAAAGGGGAAAAAGGAAGGCCCAGGGAGCTACAGGCCAGTCTCACCTCTGTGCCCAAACAGACACCATCCCACACTATATCCTCATCTCTACATTGGAGAGACATGGACTTGAGGGACGGAAACCTGGTGGATAAGCAATTGGCTGGATAGTTGCACTCAAGGAGCTGTGGCCAGTGGCTTAATGTCCAAATGAAGACCAGTGACTAGTGGCGTTCCTCAAGGACCAGTAACGGGACCAGAGCTGTTTAAAATCTTTGTCAGGAACATGGAAAGTGGGATTGAGTGCACCCTCAGCAAGTTTAATGATGACACCAAGCTGTGTGGTGTGGTCAACTTACTGGAGAGAAGGGATGCCATCCACAGGGACCTGGGCAGGCTTGAGAGGTGCACCAGTGCCAACCTCATGAAGTTCAACAAGGCCAAGTGCAAGGCCTTGCACATGGGTTGGGGCAACCCCAAGCACAAATACAGAATGGGTGGAGAATGGATTCAGAGTAGCCCTGAGGAGAAGGACTTGTGGGTGTCAATTGATAAGAAGCTTAGCATGAGCCAGCCAGAAAGCCAACCATGTCCTGGGCTGCATCAAAAGAAGCCTGGCCAGCACATCAAGGGAGGTGATTCTACCCCTCTGCTCTCATGGGACCCACTTGGGGTACTGTGTCAAGTTCTGGGGTCCTCAGCATAAAAATAACATGGAGCTATTGCAATGAGTCCAGAGGTCAGTCATGAAGACGATCAGAGGGCTGGAGCACTTCTCCTACAATAACAGGCTGTGAGAGTTGGGGCTGTTCAGCCTGAGAAAAAGAAGGCTCCAGGGAGACCTTACAATGGCCTTCCAGTACCTGAAGGGGCCGACAAGGAAAGCTGAGGAGGGGACTTTTTAAAAGGGCTTGTAGTGATAGAGACAAGGGGTAATGGCTTCAAACTGAAAGAGGATAGATTTAGATATTAGGAAGAAATTCTTTACTGTGAGGGCTGTGAGACACTGGAACAGGTTGCCCAGAGAAGTTGTGGATGTTCCCTCCCTGGAAGTGTTCAAGACCAGGCTGGATGGCGCTTTGAGCAACCTGACCTAGTGCGAGGCGTCCCTGCCCATGGTGGGGGGTGCAATCAGATTATATTTTAAGGCTCCTTCCATCCCAAACCATTCTATGATTCTATTATTGTATTCCAGAACTATGATGAAGATAAACATCAGTCTTGCTATTAAACACTCTTGCAAAAAGGTTCTCTTCTATTAGCAAGTAACTTTGTGCTTTCACATTTGACAGTCTCATGGCTTGCTTGATGAAGAATAATGCATTGGTGCCTACGCATAAAAGGATTATCTTCCACAAATAAAGGCACCTGCCAGAAATAATGCAAGTGACAGTCTAGACAAGATTCATATTACTCTGTCAAATTTGCTCCTCGCACTTGAAGGTGGTTAATGATGACATTTAATTCTTGAGTACTTCCAATTCACTTATGTTCCTTAAATCTTTCAGGAGCTGAAGTTGAAAAGAGGATGTGAATATTACTCTTATTTTACAGACAAGGTTATAAAGACAGAAGTTACACCAGAGCCACTCCAGAATGTCAATGCTGATGGCCACTGGCAATGTTAAGAACAAGATAGATACTTAAGAACCTTAACTGCTATAAAATGATAATTGATAAAAAAAAAATATCTGGTGGGTTGTTCTTAGGTTTTGTTGTTTCACAATCTAAATGAGTTACAGGCTGCAGTATAAAATTTATGTAATTCAACAGCCGGTTATTTTACTTCCGATTATATAGCCAAATTAATAATATCCTAATTAAAGGAGAATTAATAGCCGATTAATTCTCCTTTCAGTTCTTCCCTTTTGAAACAGAACTCCTCAGATTAAGAAAAATTGCCATAGACAGGTAGCAAGTGTCCAATTTTAGGTCTTACTGAGATAACGGAATACATTTTTCGACCCTATTAATGAATGTACGAAACAGAATAAATTGTATTACTTCCCTATCTATACACAACTCCGAAACAGTGTCTGCACAGTTTTGAGCTAACAAAACTGTCAGTTACACCAAGAGAGCACCCTATCATATTCCTTGAGCAATGAAAGTTATTAAAAAAAGAACCATTTTAGTCATCATGTATCTTCAAGTAGGAAGGAAAAAAAGAAATCTAGAATGTAACCATAAAGATAACATAGTTAAACAACTCCCCTTCTAACAGCTTTCCTTTGTTTCCTCCTTAGCCAATAATCCTTGCATATCTGAACACATCGGAATTCATCTAGAGGGCAAGAGGAAGAATAATTCAATTGGAATGCAGAAACCCTTTTCAGAATTGGACAGCAATAACTTAGTAAAAAATCAAAGTGCATAAAGCATATAAAAAGATTTCCACTGTTTTTCACAACTTCAAGAGGAAGAAGTGACTTTTTGTGTGGGAACTTTCAACTAAGTCTGATGCTTGGGAGAAGTATGTCGATGTTAGGAGTAGCCAAAAACTTTTTCTGCTCTTATTAATTCATTTTATTGACAGTTTTTTGGGTTTGGCTTTTTAGAAGATGACTTAACCGCTGGCAGTATATGCATCTCCTCTCTTACAGATCACAAGCAGAGAATTTTTTACTGCACTACTCCAACAGCCCAGACACATCGATGGCTCAGTTTTTTCTGTAAGTTGGCATTTCTTTTAAACCTGAACAGATGCGATCACTTCAAAATTTTATACTCAATGGAATAACAGAGTGGTTGGGGTTGGAAGGGACCTCTGAAGACCATCTAGTTCAACCCCTCTGCTAGGATCACCTAGAGATCACACAGGAACACGTCCAGACAGGTTTTGAATGACTCCAGAGATGGAGACTCCACAATCTCTCTGGTCAGCTTGTTCCAGTGCTCTGTTACCCTCACAGTAAAGAGTCACCTCACCTTAGGATTTCAGCCAAACCTAGCTACATGCAAATAAGCCAATTCCAAGGACAAGTACAGCTCATAAATCACTGTTGGCAACATATCATTATCCTATTCTGTATCACAAGGGTACACCCTAACTTTTGTTTCTCCAAAGCAAAAGAGTTAGAGAAAATCATGATAACGCAGAATATTATGACCACAAATTAGCTTTTTACTCTTAAAACTGCCTAAGAATAACCTTTATTAGCATGGAAATTAAGTCATCAAGGTACAGCTATGCAAAAATAAGGAATAGGCACTTTATGTGTCACTATACTTAAAACACAACTAGCTGCTAAGTGTAGATATCCTAGAAAAATCTTTCAATCTGACTTCCGGTATTACTGAAATACTGGAGCAACAAATACTGACTGGAATAGGAGAGTAAAGCAACTTTTCAGGAGAACAGAACTGTCCAGAACACATGATGAACTTGTCAACTTGACTAGTACAATTCAGTAAGCACATATACAGTTCTGACACAGAACCCTCCTACTTCCAAGCAAGTTAGACACAGCAAGTAACGTGGTAGAATTACTAGTCTAGGTCATGCTGTTAAAAATTCTAAATTTTCCTAATATTCTCAAAAGCATGTGTGTGCCAACATTGAACAAAAATTTATAGCAAGACATCTGGAAAGTCAGATGAGCAACTTATTTTTAAAAAACTATGATTCTTTGAGTTTTAGTATTTCTTACAAAGAACAAGCCCACTAGGTCTGATTTCTTATACAGAAAACAGGCAAGACAGGAATGACAAGATTTTTATTGCTGTGAATTTACTCGACTTCCCTATTCATGCTAAGGCACCTAACTTCTAGCTACACTGATGGCTTTCTAAAAATGAAGACTCTGCATATCACTCTGACACCATCTTCAGGATCAGGGTTGTAACAGAAATAATTAAGAATTTTTAAGCCTGCACAAGGGATTCAAAAGAGTAAGAAAAGACTTCACACACTGGCCCAATAATCATTAATTGTCTTTTCGGCTTACCTTTTTTACTTAGGTCGATGGCAGCTTCTAGAAGAACTTCTAACTCCCCTTTCGGCAATACAGGAACAACCCATCGAGGCCTATATTAAAAAATAAAATAAATCCCCCTGTATTTCAATTGTGATTCTTAAAAATCAAGAATCCTTGTCCCTTAATAATGCTTTTAACACAGGGTAGGAAAATAAATGTTAAAGGTCCCGATAAAAAAAAAAACAACAACATCTGCTACAATCCTCTTTCTCCTTACAATTCTAACGCAATAAAAAAAGTACTTTAAGAAATCAAATTAAACAAAGATGGAAGAATCCTGACTCCACTATCAAAGTATTTGCACAAATAATTGAAATAACTGACACTCTGAATAAAGTGAAAATACCTGTTGATCATGTCATCCAACTTTGCCAGGTCCGTGTGTGGAAATGCAGGCTCTTCATCTTCAAGCTGGGGTGGAGCATCTCCTTGGGCCTGCTCATCAGGTGGGGTAGCTGGGGAGTTCTCATTGGAAGAATCAGGTGAAGAAGTCTAAAACAGGAAGGGAAAATACTTAAAATACTGTTCGCACTTGCATACCACTTTTTTTGGCATTTTCCCTTCACATTGTTTCAAAGAATCACTTGAATTAAGTACTAGTCATCATAAAATAGAAAAAAAATATATATTTCAGATGTATTAACAAAAAACAGAGCATAAAATGCACTATATGCTTTGTGTCATGACAATTTAAAAATTAAGCTACTTTCCCAGCAAGGAAATTGGGTTGATTTGTAATAGACTCCTACTTTCAGCATACCACCTATTTAGAAGGTGAAAATAAAGACTTCACAGAAGCCCCAGTTTCTACAAAAAATATTACTGTTTTATGTAGAAAGATAAACTTCATCAACCCCACAGAAGAAACTGATAATGAAAAACACTTCCTAAAAAAAGTTTGCTAAAAATTAGTAACATACCGGCTGGCTACTAACCAAACTCCAAGAAAATTATTAGTTACACCCATTTTGATGTGCCATGAAAAATACAATTATTTTGTAGAATTATGCTTATTTGTATATAGAAGTAGGATGAACTGGCAATAATAAAGATTCAAATCAGATCAGCAAGATTTAGAAAAACAAGGGAGGACCAAAACCTCAGTGTTTCTCACAGGCTGGTTGGTGTTTGGTTGGCATGGAGTTAATTTTCTTCACAGCACCCTCTACAGTGCTGGGTTTTGGACTTGTGACCAAAACAATATTGGTAACACACAAGTGTTTTGTCTGTTGGTGAACAGTTTTTCCACATATTCAAGGCCTTGTGTTTCTCACTTTGTCCCCTGCAGCAAGTAGACTGGGTGTAGGCAAGAGGCTGAGAGGGGGAGTAAGTGGGACACAGAGATAGTCCATACCATACAGTGTCACACGTGGCAATAAAACAGCAGGGCAAGTTTTTTCCCAATGTAGCTCTTGCCTGGGGACTTGCTGGGCATCCATCATCTTGGTGGTGAGTGACTGCATTTGCATCCTAGTCTTTCACTTATTAAACTGCCTTTATCTCAACCCACACAATTTCTCACTTTTCCTGTCCAAAACTCTCCCCATTCCACTGAGGCAGAGGGAGCAAGCGACCGGGTGGAGGCTTACCTGGCAGCCAAGGGTCAGCTCACCACACATGCTCCAAAGAACAATTCTTTCTCTGGAAATAACAATCACTAAACTTTATGGTATTAAAAATAATCTTCATACTGAATTAAACTACGAAGTGTGGCTTTTCTCCTAAATGGGTTTGGCTGCACTGTTAAAAAGCATTTTTTTCTGGGTTTTTTTCCCCAACAAGAAAGAATCATCACATTCTACTTTAATAATATTTTAATTTTTTTGCTTGGATAATCTGTTCAACAGGAACATCTTTAAGTTATTCAGGAAGTCTAGTACAATGAACGGAGACCTAGATGAAGCTGGTCTTAAAAGAGTGGATACCCCTTCTAAGCAGTTTTATCCAAGACATGCTTTTGCAGAATTAAGCTATAGACTGAACTCAGAGAGTAGTTTTATCAATATGTGGCAGGTTCTGAGGAAGCTTCTTATGCAAAATACATATAGCTGGAAGAACCATGTGGCTGCCTGAAAAGGGAGCATCTTTTGAAAGGCAGTGCTCACAGCACTGCCCTCAGAATCTTTTTGTACATCCAGACAACATGACATCTCTAAGGAATATACAAACTCAAATAATTCAGAAACACTGCTTTTAAAGTAGTAACTCCTTTATTTTTAGACAAATTGATTGTTAATACCATACCTGATTCTGCTGGAGGGGAGGCTGGGACTGTCCATCAGGAGCCTGGCCTTGGCTATCATTCCCTCCTACCGGAGAGCCACGAGTCGTGGCTGTCATACTCGACACAGGGCAGATTTTTGCAATTTTGTCTGCTTATGTAGTTGATGTGAGAGAAGAAATTATAGTCCACTTAGTAAAGTTGAAGTACCAGCATATGCTTGCCTTAAAAAGCTCCAACTCAAGAACATGCCATCTTGCAGAGACCATTGCATAACCTGGAAAAAAAACAAAGACAATATACTATACTGACACATGCATATAAAAGTAATTTGTCCCTGGAAAAGAACACTACAAAAACAATTACAGTGCTATAAAGAATATTTTATTTTAGACTTAGTGTTTCTTTTTATTGAGTACAACTGACATCAGAAGAATGTAACCTATGAAATATTTAACATGATTGTAATGTCCTAGGTAAAAATTACAGATAATTACCCCTATACCACTGAGAAACTGACACACATCCAAAATGCAGCTGTTTACTCTGATTCTATTGCACTTGAACTGCTACAATAGATTTTCAATTTGAATTGAAGGCGCTGCTCAAGCTCTATACAGAAATTACAGGGTTAAGCGCCTAAACAGCCATATTTGTCATATTTTCCAATACTCTTCTTCTGATACTAACTGGAGATATGTGAGAGGGGGTTTGAGATTGATTCTACGTCAGCTAATAGAGACGTTGCAGCCAAACTTCTATTAGCAGACCAGTATTTACCTGGAGCATTTGACCTGTATTCCCTTCTTCCAGCATGTGGCTATGAAAGCCTGAGTCCACTGGCCTTTCAGGCCCAGCACAAAGCCCATCACATTCCCAACTAATATTGTAGTAGATTATACACAGAAAATTCTGACATGAGATTTACTTGTTGATCTTGCAATCATAACATATCAACAGCTCAACAATCACTATAAATTTCAACCTCATTGTGTTAAATACAGAAATAAAAAGTTCCATTAACCTGTAACAGCAACTCCACTCTGTATCACAGGGCACTGTATAACCACAGAAAACAAAACATAATTTTCCAAAGCAACTCAGACTTCTAAGCTCCACATAAACCAACAACAGTACTCAGAAGTTTCAAAAGCCAAGCAGGATCGTAGAAAGAATTGTATGAGCTTTCAGTAAAATTAATTTGACAGTGCAAAGTTCCTGATTAATCAGCAAAAACTTCAAGTTAACAAGTTAAACTTCTCTGGTAACACTACGTATATTTTTAAGTGTTTCATTATGAAGTCTCATCTAAAATCAATTTTCAGTGCAGTTATCTTTCTCCATGACACTTTAAAATCCTTTCCTAAACTGAGTAAATTTGCAAGCTGTAGAATATATAATAAAAATTTTGGCTGCATCCACTATTTCTCCCCTGCCCAGTCTCAAATATTAACAGCATCAACAAGTTTAGAGATTTCTAATACTGTTACTAAAATAGTGTTCATTTTTGATAAAAACATTTTTTGAACACAGTCAGTTGTAATTCATCCCCACTCTTCAAAAGTCATATTCATAAGGCTCAGTGAGCCTGCTAAGTCCACAATAAAGGTATTACCAAACAAGATTTTTTAAATTGATTTGATAAATTTATTTGTTGATTGAATTGATTTGCTAAATAAAATTGAAAAAATAACTTATTTTAATTGCTGCTCTTCTAAAAATGCCAAGTATTTGTTTTCTATTTACATTTAGAAATATCACTAGGTGGGAAGTATTAGCAAGACTAAGTTTCCTGCCATATATACACACATACACATATATTTATACACACACACACTGCAGTCTACTGCAGTTCAATGCAGTCAGTTCCCCTGCACTACCTGACTGATGTTTCCAGGTACTTCCATAAACCAATGAAATCAAACTTCTGCCAACTTAAATTATACTTCTTAAAATCCCTAAGCCAACTACCACCAAAATAAATCTTCCTTAATCACCACTATTCTTCCTTAACAGGTCTGTTTCACAACATGGCCACACAGAAACTTGTGCTGGCAAAAGGAGTGAGGTAGCAAAGAAGCAGAAAAAGGGTGAGACAGCTCCTTTCATTAGCAACCCAGGTACAGGTTGGCTTACACTGCTGAAAGAAGATATCACTGGCAGTTGTGGTTCCACAGGAACTTGCATGAAGTGTGAGCTGCTTCAATTTAATCTTTCTTATTCTGACGCTTCTGGCTGAACTATCATGAAGTAAGCCAGATCAGAGTACTACAAGAAACAACAACAAGCAAACAACCAAACTTAGAAAGACTGTGAGTACTTCTCAGTTACTTGAACTACCTGAACAAATGTTCTTCAAGGCCAGAGTACTCATCCTAACACCTGTCAGGGAGCCGGGACAGAACTGGAGCTCTCCTGTTAGACTGACTTACTCTAGTGTGGATTTACCCTCAGATTTTGCCTCTGTGCTTAGTCAAAGGGTCTGGGCAAAAAATTCTTGTAAATTCGTTTCTGCTCACTGCAAGTGGCATAATTTAACTAGAAGATACAAGGAAACTACTACTGAAATAACTAACATATTCAAAATTTTGTAAATTCAGAGTAAAAGAAAATCTGTGTAACAAAAATACACAGAATTTTGTAGACACTAGTAAATACAGAACATGTACATAAAAAGGACTAATGCATCTTTTTCTTCCTCTTATTTAGTGACTGTTTAAGACTCTAATCACTATACTCTATGCGCATTACTTAAATTACATTCCCAGAAAACTGTATTTCAGGGTCTTCAGAGAAGTTCACTAGGCTTGGCCATGTGCATAAGACAAGGCCAACCTCTTATTCAAGTTCATCACTTCTTCCCCTCCCTCCTCAATTGTATGACATCCTCAGATACAATGGTAAGTTACTTTGCAGCTAACTAAAACCACTCCATCTCCAATAAATAGTCCAATTGCTTCTTGAAGTACCTGCATATTCTAAATTGCAAGCATATCCCTGTTTAGATATTTTCCTTCTAATTAGATTGTACAAACATTTTTGTAAGCACTAATCATCAACCAATTTATGCATTTTCAACAGTATTAGAAAGCAGTAGCATACCAGTTTTCAGCCACCAATTTAACCATTCACATTTCAGAGAAAACACTACTGCTTTCATCTCTCCAGAACTAATTAATCATGAAATTTTTAACTTACATCACCTCTTTAATGCAGACTATCCAGTTTCCATTTTATAGTTTAAAACTCACCAAGGCATATTGGCTTAGCTCAAGAAGAGCCTTTACATCTAATCGTAATTAATTAGACTAACTGATGTAAACTAATGCAGCGACACCTTGGTTTTGAGTATACAGATAGCCCAACAACTGCCTGTATTCACATGAATTCTAACAGACTCTACATTAATTTTTATACACGTCTCATTTCTACTACATTTGATTTTGCATGCAACACATTAACTCATGTTAAAAAAGAATTATCACCTTCACCCAAAGCTTTGAATGGATGTTTTGATACAGTGTCAAGCTGGGAAAAGACACCTACTAAATGACAAACTAAATTCTTCCACTGTTAATCACAGAATGGTTTGGGTTGGAAGGGACCTAAAAGATCATATAGTTCCAATCCCCTTGCCATGGGGAGGGACACCTCCCACTAGACTGGATCAGGTTGCTCAAAGCCCCATCCAGCCTGGTCTTGAACACTTCCAGGGAGGGGGCATCCACAACTTCTCTGGGCAACCTGTTTCAGTGTCTCACAGCCCTCACAGTAAAGAATTTCTTCCTAATATCTCATCTAAATCTACCCTCTTTCAATGTGAAGCCATTGCCCTTTGTCCTTTGTCTCTATCGCTACAAGCCCTTTTAAAAAGTCTCTCCCCAGCTTTCCTGTAGCCCCTTGAGGTACTGGAAGGCTGCTATAAGGTCTTCCTGGAGCCTTCTCTTCTCCAGGCTGAACAGCCCCAACTCTCTCAGCCTGTCTTCACAGGAGAGGTGCTCCAGCCCTCTGATCATCTTTGTGGCCCACCTCTGGACTCACTCCAACAGCTTCACTCCAACAGCTTCATGCATGCCCTTCTTATGTTGAGAGCCCCACAACTGGTCATATGATCAAGTGATGATGAGGCTACAAAGACTAAGTCAAATGAATTCCATTGACATTCGCTTTTGATTGCCAACTGAGCAAATTCTGATTTGCCATGCTTTTACCACTCCTTAGGTCACCATGATCCACCACTACATTGCAAGTGAAAGACAGCTTTTGCTCCACAGGACTCCTTGTAATTTTAGTAACACCGGGAAAAGACAACCACAGTTTTTTGACTCCACATGCTCTCTCTATTTAGAAGACTACACCTGCGGCAAGTAGCATTTTGACAAGAGCACCAGCAGACTGTGCAGAAGATGCCAGACACACACTGCCATCCAGGAGGGGCCTCTGCTTCAAGACTCAAGTGATCAGTAGAGCTGCACATCTGAGCCTCAGCTTCTACAGCCAGTAACCTTGTGCTGGTGTGGCAGAAAAGGTTATTTTTGTTTGGGGAAGAAATCAAGCACCCCTTCAAAACCAGGAGAAAAGACATCAGACATAGGTTTCTGGGCAAGTGCTGAATAAGAAGTGAATATGCACATATTACTCTGTTACAGGACAACACGTAACAGCAAATGAAAAGGATGACATTTTAGCATACAATGATCAAGGAACGTCTTCTAATACAGCTGAGTTCTAGAACAGCTTTCATCTGAATTTCTCAAAAGTCATCTCCTCAAAAGAAACTGACATATATACAGCCTTTCTCCTAAGTTAGCTACTTCATAATATAGTGTCTCAGAAAAAAAGCAAACGCAAAGTAACAGATGAGAGTAGCAGACTTCAAAATACAATTTATTATTCATGTGCATTACTCAAGCCCTACTTAGGGACACAGACCTATTTTTCCCTTTATTGAAAGTTTCCTGGTTGTAAGTGAGGGTATATGCCACAAAATCTACTTCGCACTGTAGTAACAATGTATGTCAGGATACTAGGCTACTCAACATGTAACAACAGAGGTTTTTAAAAATCATGTAACTATGCTAAGGAGAAAAAAAAAATTTCCCACCAGTATTATCTGTACAATGATGCTCCTATCTTAACAGGATCTCAGAGATGTGCTTTTTCACTGTAAGTGTTGTACTGCAAAAAAGCTTAACTGCAGTAATGGTATCAGAGATTTACTTCATATAGGACTCCAGGAACTGCCTTCTAAAATACTAATAAAAAAAATACTGACTCATCACAAGGGTTATGATGTGATTCTAGTTTAAAAACTCTACACTTAGGAATCTAAGCTTCTACCCAGTTCCTTTATTTCAATCAAAACGCCTTCTCATCTAGAAACAACTCCCCCAAAACTGTAACACTGACCTAATTCAGTAGTTACAAGCTACACACACCCCCACATATTTATAATTTTCTTTCTTCTCTGTGCCTTATGCCTTTCTGAAAAGAGAAAATTATTTCTATCATGAGAACAGAAAACTGGTGGTCCTAGCAACTAGCTCATTAACACTGACATGCAATAAAACTGAAATGTATTCAATGACTCATGAAAAATTTGTCATTAAGCTACTATTCAGTAGAGCAAGAAATGTGTAAATCCCAATGTTTAAAAAAAATAACTGATAATCAGAAATCAGAGAAAATGTTATTTCAAATAGTTTGTATTACAAAGGCAATTTATTTATGTTCCTTCTCCTAGTAAAGAAGTGAGTGCCTACGGGCCGTAGTCAACTGCATCAGACTCTAACACATTACTACAAAGCAATACATTTCTAAGTGATACAGTCAAAAATAGATTTTGAGTAACTATAATTGTTATGAACTAAAACTATTCTCACCAAAAAACAGAAAACCAAGTTACTTCAAGAAACCTTTTTCATCGATCTTTCCACACCATACATCTGAAATTAAGAATTTTGGCAACATAAGCACCTGAAACATTTGGAACATTTATGCAAATACACAATTCTGTTTTCCCTCAGTATCGTATGACAAAATAAAGAGGGATGTCTTGAAATATCCTTCAGGTCTTCCAGGATTATTTTTGTTAAGTATGCAACTTGGCAAAGCAGAAGAATCTCAACTCTCAGCTCCATAAATACGATGACAAAGGAGTCAACTGAACGCATTCAGACCTTTAAGTACCAGCTACACAGCATTATCTCCTGAAGAGACTGTAGAGGAATGCTGCAGAAAATGCTAATTCGTAGCAATGATGTTTCCTCCTCCTTGAGCAAAAAATATTACTATCTGCGTTACAGACTTATAGGAGTGACAGCGCAATCCTATTGTCTTCCACCCATACTTTAGAGCACTGGGGAACTTATGCAGAGGTCTGGTTGAAAATTTGAAGTTGTGAGGTCATTAAAAGATTGAAACCTTAATGTAAACAATATTTTGGGAAAACAAAGTTCAACAACCTCAAATAAATGAAAATGTGTTATTTATCCCGTGTTAAGAGAACTAAAATACACATAGATGCAGCATAGTTCAAGAACAAGGATAGAGAATTCAGTATTTCTCCCATCACTATTAAAAAAACAACCAAAACTAAACTACTAGACACAGAAGGCTCAATGTTACAAAGAGCAATTTTATTTTTTTTAATATAGCTCTGTTACAGCAAAACCATATTATTTCATCTTTTGAAAAAAAATAATAATTTCCAAGTAGAAAACCAGACAACAATATTGGTTTCTCATGCAGCCAGACTTGAGACACACTGATGAAGCACAGAAACTGACTACATGTAACTGTTTTAGGTGTAACAGGTAACCTAAGATTATGGTTCTCAGATTCCCTTTTCAGATTATTAGAAGTATACCCTCGATTCGGGCTTCTCTGGATAAAGCTGACCCTCTTCCATCACAAGTTTTTCAGTCTTGATATAAAATTCTCATTGAAATGCCAAGCTTGGAGCCCATGAAATTCCAACCAAAGGAAACCATATTCAAGCTAAAGCTGAGAACCCAGTATTTGGCCCTGCATGTCAAGGCAACAAAACTGACATATTCAAATATATTAACTTCTTGTTTTCACATGGAAAACATTCCCAAATGACTTTAAAACAAACAAACAAACAAGAAAACCCTTTATACCACTCAGAGCCCTGTCTAATTTCAAGGCAATAATCGATGACGGTCAGGCCCTGAAGGGGAACTGGGCAGCAACCAGAATTATCTTTCTCTAAAGGACATTCACTTGCCAATAATTTTGGGGGCATTTAATGGTTAGCAAGTGTACCACTGGTTACTTAAGGTACATGATGCTGTTTCCCAGATAATGCAACAAAAGGCCAGGTCTTCAGATCATACACTTAGTTCTGGCTATCAAATAGAAAAGTTGATTTCAGTTCCTGTTCTGAAGGAGAAATGTTTTTCTCATGTGACACTAAAGAGAGAACAATGCCTAAGACACAACATCAAGAAAGTATGCAATGACTTACATACAAAATCAGCAAATGCTAATTAAGACAATTAACTGTGTTCCCTTCAGTGAGCTTGGCCTCAGTGCCATGCTTTTCTGTAGGTGCATATTTCAAGCTGCTGTCATGGACACAGTGCAAAGAGTGGGCCTCTCACCCAGTATGAACATTCCTTCACGCTCAGGAGCTTTCAGTGGGAGCTATGCTGGTTCAACAGGTATTAAACTATATCCTCAATAGTACTGAATATATCTCAATGACAGAAGGAAAAGAGACAAAATTTACAGTCCTTATCATTCCAATATTTAAATTTTTGTTTTGAACATTTCCAAGTGATTAAGAAACTCCATTCAAGGCACTGGTAAGTAGCTAGATAATGTGGGGTTTTCTGCTAGGAGGTGAGAATTTTGGTCATGACAGTAAAACAAACCAGACTTTCCAATAATGAAGTCAAGTGAATAAAAAAACACTAGTAAATGCATGCACTATAACCTGAGAAAAGCACACTTAGTAAGTCACTTCTATTTGGAAAATGCTAAGAACTATTTATAAAATTGCTTAAATGTTTTGAACAATGACTTTCACTTACTCTGCAGCATTTTTCTTGAATTGACAATGAACATGGAAAGAAATGGGCAAGAATGTCATTCACCTTGTATTAAAACAACAAGCTACAACAGGAAACAAACTCAAAACTGAAATTTAAAAAAAAGAAAAAGCAGATCTAAGAACTTTAGTATGTACACTTGCTTCATACAGTGAGATTGAATAGCATGCTTGCTAAACAACACAATGCTATACTTTTTTCCAATTATGCTACATTTTTTGATGCAGAAGGCCGCCCTTATGCAACCCAAAAAATGTGTCCTTGGCAATATAGCCAATTAGGATTGCATTGATATTGTGGGTCCACCTGCAATCTCAGTCCTTCACAGGCAGCAGCACAATACTCCAACCAAGGAAAAATCATGGTTTAATGTTTACATTGAAATAATTATCTAGATTGAAAGGAATGTATTTGCAGTTGCTACTCTATCATATGGAGTAATTATTATATAATTTCTACTTATCACTCCTTCAAGAAAATAGTATGTCTACAATTTGCACCGAAGACTCTTTTCAACATCTTGGTTCCTTATTTCTGATTATTAAATCTGTAGTTTGGTCATGGCCGTATCAAATACTTCAAGCTGTTCATCCAATTCTAAAATGGACTCAGTAGTCACACCTCTCCAAGCTATATAGCAAAGTTCACTTTTCCAGAACACTTTAAGGACAATGTTTTTCCTCAAAGCATTAATCCAAATGCTAATAATTGCAAGCAGTTATGTTATTAAGACTTCACAAAAAAAGTTTAATCTAACCTAATTTTTTAAAGGGATAATTAACTTTCACTCTTATTTCATATTCAACTTGACTGCTCTGCCATTTTGTTACTAACAAGAGCATTATTATTACATGCTCAAAAGTCAATGGGGGAAACAAACATTCTCAGTATTAAGGGTAGCAAAAGTATAGGCTTTATTTCACTTAAGTCATGAATGCTTTTCTTAGCAAAACATTAATTTTTACAGCAAAGCACTAGGGACTAGAGGAAATTTGAAAATTTCTGAGCATTGAGGTATCAATGTCTTCTACCTACTTGCTGAAGCACACTATAAAAAGGGAATGAAAATCTTTGGGAATGTATAGAATGGGATGTATTACAAAGTTGGAGACAACAGAGCAGACACCTAAGTTTACACAGTAATATTCATTTCCACGTTCCCTCTGCAGGAAGATACGCATAATACAGCCTACAATTCTTGTCAATTAATATTCTTCATAAGAGCAGACAGATACAAACTATATTTCTGTATTGGCATCTAAAGTTTTGATTTTTATTAGTTATAACAATACACAGCAGTGGTTCAGAAAACAACTGGACAGTGACAGCAACAGGTTCAGCTTAAGAGTGGAATGAGTCTTTAAAGCTATTTCAGGAGAACATACAGCTTTGTATACTAATGCAGGTACAAAATGACACCTAATTTTTCTTGCACCTAAAATTATGTTTTGGATAAATCTATTGCAATATACTAACTAAATGAAATAATGTACCCCAAGATAATATTTTTTATTCATGCACTTTCTTTAATACATGGTCTCCAAAATTATTCTACTTGATAATCCTCATTTTTTAGTCAATATCTACCTCCTACTACACACATTTATCATTTGTAACACATTTAAAACATCCTAGCAACTACTATATAAATCATTAAATAAATTAAATCATTAAACATCTCACTCCTCTGTCATTAAGTAATACTTTTGCTCTGAATCTAAACACAAGAGGTGCATCAGTATAACAACAAAAACTCAGTTTCCAACATGTCTAATGTAATATATCAAAGCAACTTACACTTAGCATTTTTAAAAACAGAAAGCCCAGACAAGCTGCACTCAAGAGTTTTAAGATATGATCCAAATCCAGAGAAATCTACAGACATAACTTCTATTACATCTCGATAAACACAATATAGCACAGAAAGGGAGTAGGAGTAAAGAGAATGGGAAGAAGAAACCAAACTACCATCTCTGGACATAAACCCATTTAGTGAAACTCAGAGCCACTAATGCAACTTCCTAGAGTCTAATAAATAAGACCACCTGAATTCCTGTACTGCATTTTTGTACGCTTGTCTGATTAAATTTAGAGTAAACAAAGCACATTTAAAAAAAAAATAATCTCCACTGACTGAAACCAGAATTATTAACACAATTTTAACAAATAGGGACAACATTCCTAGCCTAACCCTTCATGCATCAATTCTCAATAGCACACTGTTCAATATTACCAATAACATAGACAAAATTACACAAACAAATTTTGCATATAGTTCACAAACTAATGGAGTGGTAAACAGCAAAAACATGTCACAGACTAATCTGGATAATCAGATAAAAACTGGCACAATAAAACATGCACTAACATAGCCAAGTGCCAGGTCATTCACCTGGAAAAAAGGATACACAGAAAACTTTGCATATACTGGGAAACATTACTAGAAGCACGGTCACTCTAGAAAAGCAACTGCATGTGAACACTGCAATTTCATGTTCGTAGCAAGAATACATCTCAGGACTGCTGTCTTTTTAAAAGAAACATAATTTTGGTCACAGAACTGATAAGAAACTTGTTAATTATGGCCTTTTACATCTAGAAAAAAGTAAGTAGCAACAAAGATAACCTCCACACCAATTAGCTGTCCCATCTGAACCCATTACAAGACTGGCCATAGGACAGACCAGAAACCAACTACTTCCAAGGCTGCCTAGTTGTTCTGGGGTTTCCAACTGCTATTAATCTTATTCCCTTCCAGTAAGGGAATAAAGACATCCTTCTAAGGCTGCTATTCCTACTCTCTCCAACTTTTGGGCCTATCAGAAGAGAAAAAGAACTGAGAAGCCAGCAGGGAGGTACTATGTAACTGCACTTGTAACTTACATGTTGTTTTCAAAAAAGCAGAAGAAGCAGTGAGGATCAGCCTTCTCCCTGTAACTTTTCCAAAGGGGTAAACAATTTTCTACACGATACAGTATTTCCTTCTCACTTCTTAAGTCTGAAATTATAAATATAATAAGATACTATTTCATACTAAGAACTTTTATGCTGTAGATTTCAAGAAGAGAACAAATACATCTAAAATGTGTGCTTTGCAAATCTTTGGCTAGTCATGCAAGAAAACATTTTTTTGGTTGTTTGAAATAGCATACAGAGCTAAGAAGACCAGCTGATACCACTGTCAACTATATATAGCTACACTTTCAATTAAAAATCATGTCCATACACAGAAACCATCTTAAAATATAACTTCTATGAAGCAAAAATTATAAAGAGTAATAATTCAGTAACATTATTCTTCATACAAAGCGAGAAGAGATGACACTGAATGCATTCCCGGAACACCAGGCAATAATGAAGTAGTACTTGCATCCATTGAAATTCTCCCACTGAAAGAGGTTAAGACTTTTATCTTCCAACACATGAGGAACCAAGTACTGTGACATTATTACAGTTTGGCATTGGAAATTAAAGGAGACAGCATATATAATACACAGACAAAATACAGAACTAAACTAGGAGGAAGGTCCAGGTTTAATAGATTTGAAATAACATCAGTAGTACAAGGATGTAAAAAAATTACTACCAGCTAGACATATGAAAAAATAGTTTTGTCTTCAACATTAAAAAAAAAAAAAAAGGGCAAAAAAGCACTTGAGTAAAGGCTCTTAAAAGGACTTTCATCATATCAGGGAAAGCATTAAAAACTATTTTTACCAAGTCTAGTTTTCTTAGAAGTAAGAATTCAGCAAAAATTAAATTCATACAACCCAAGTATATTAGCTTATACAAGGTAATGCTAAAACAAATCACATCTGATTAACATGTAACCTTTTATGCAACTCCACTAACATAAGAAAATGCTCTATTACTTTTATGTTTTCTGTGTTGAGCAGCATCCATTTTTGTAGTACTAAAGCAAATTAAAACCAGCCCGCAATTTTTGTTTGTAAAAAGCTGCCAATCTCACTTCTGTTCCATCTTTGTGAGACAAATGTCATCAACGCTACACTTCACAGTAGCTTAAGCCTACTTGATTTCATTTGTGTCTGGACATTACATCATTTCACAGCAAATAATGTGTTGGGTTTTGTTGTTTTGTTGGGTTTTTTTCCATTTTGTTGAGATTTGCCATAAAAAATCTGCAATATTCATATTTGAGTGGACTAAAATAAACTAATGTTGAGGCATCTACATAGGTTTTTCCTCTAAATGGCACACAAGTTTCTTAACCACTTCAGAAGTTTCTTCAATTCCATTATTAGCAATAGATACTCCTTTCACCTTTCGTTACCTAATCTTTGAGCTTTTAACTTTAAAAAGCTTTAGGTTTTATATTTGATACTGTGAGGGTAGCAGTAAAACCACTGATATATGTCCAAAATTTAGTTCTGCAACTTACGTAGGAAGTTTCTATTGTTATTTTTGGTCGTATTAGATTCTGTAATTTCTCTCTAAATTTCTAATTTTCTCTCTCCCAAGGTTAACTAGAGAACATTAGTATCGTAAATTCCAAAAACTATCCATAAAATATCTCACTTCTCTTTGGAAGCTGGGCTCAAACCCTTAAACACTTCAACGTTCCATCCTTGGAAGATCCCGCATACAGTATCAATGTCCAAATAACCATTTCCCATGTTCAGTGGCATCCCTAGGCTTGCTTTCCCCAAAAGACATTAAATACATCATGGCTTCTGTTACTTCTGATGAGATTCACACCCTTATCAGAGGACAGGAGAACCTCTCCTATTAAGACAGGCTGAGAGGGCTAGGATTGTTCAGCTTGGAGAAAAGAAGGCTCCAGGGAGACCATACAGTGGCCTTCCAGCAACTGACAGGGGGCCTACAGGAAAGCTCGAGAGGGACTTTTTACAAGGGTGGGTAGTGATAGGACGAGAGGGAACGGACTTAAACTAGAGCAGGATAAATTTAGATATTAGGAAGAATTTCTTTACAATGGGAGTGGTGAAGCACTGGAACAGGTTGCTCAGAGATGTGGTAGAGGCCCCATCCCTGAAAACATTCAAGTTCTGGCTTGACCAGGCTCTGAGAAACCTGATCTAGTCAAAAAGGTCCTGCAGGGGCAGCTGGACTAGATGACCTTTAAAGGTCCCTTCCAACCCCATACATTCTATGATTCTGCCACTACTGGTAGATGCTGAATGGCCTTTGCTACCTTCCTTCTCCCTCAAGTAGCTAAAGGGAAGCATAATAGCATCTTCCAGGTTCATTCCACTTGTGGCTTTACAACATGAAATTATTTATAGTATACAGCACTTAAGGCTTTGTGAAACTGCACTGTAACTATTTGAAAAGTTGTCTAAAGCCATTCAGTCAATGAATTATGGATATTACTACAACGTTATTTCTACGTTTTACTTGCACGCTGTTCTTTGTTAAATCATGCTTATACAGAACACCTGCCTTATCACTGTAGCGTGCAGTACCCAATGCCACTACCAGTTACACTATAGAGCTTCTGTTAGAAAAATTAAGTTTAAAGTTAGCATGCAAAAATCAAGCTAGCCCCTTCTGACTTCCTTCATGTTTTCTATGGAGAATTTAAGGGCTTCTCTAAACTATGTTAAACATTATATTAAAGAAAACTATTAATTAGTTTAATAATAATAATAGTAATTACTATACTCCTAATATCCTGTGACATTGTCAACACATTATAGAAATTTTCTCTCAAAGTATAAAATAAACACAACTGATTGCTTGGCTAACTGCAAATAATTAAAACATAGTGCAGCATCTAAACCAGTTACTAAGCTGGAAGCATTTTACACTCTTGAATCATGATGAAATTAACTTCATTAAATACCTAGATATTTTGAAATGTTTTAAATTCAAAAAATCTAAGTATTCCCATTACTGTACTAGCTTTAGTTTCACTTAAAAAAACCCCAAAAAAACAAAACCAAAAACAAACCCTCTGCTTTTCATGCAGTATTCAATCAGAAAGCACAAACTAAGCACAAGAACTCAAACACTATTATCATCATCAGGCATAATGTAAAATGTCTCAAATACTGAAGAAAGTGATATCAGTACTAAAATTCGTGTTTCAATAAGCTCCTTATAACTGCTTAACAAACTTAGTCAAACTCCAATTAGTTTTCAATGTACCAATCGCTGAACTCAGCCAGGAGATTTGTGCAGTCTCATGCTAACTACCTGCAAGTAAACATTTTGCCATTTCCTGTTGCCTTGCAAACATTTCAGTCAGAAGATACTTGCTCTGAAAAAACAAGCTTGCATAAGCTCACTAGAGGTGGTATTAGAACTTAACAAAAAGCATATCATAACCTTCTTTATTGAAAAACGAAGGAGATAATTATCAACTACTACCACATCCTAAGGACAGATTTAAAAACTCTGTTGCAGCTGTCTGAAAACTAAAGAGTAATTTAGAAAAAACGCCATAAGGAAAACAAACAAAAAACCAACACACACACAAAAATCCAAAACATGCATTACTACTAATCTCCCTGTACTGAAAGTGGTAAACTGCTAAATCCTGTAAACCCCCTTGCCGAAGAGCATCTCCTTGCAGTACACAAAAGTACCTAACATACCAGTTTTCAGCTGAATCCACCAACAGGCCAAGAGACACAAGAGTAATGTAATAACTACTTTTTAGGGACAGTGCCTGAACTAGCAGAGTGACAGGAACAGAACTCCACAAAGGTAGTTTTACCATACATGCATCTTTCTGGCTCCTGTTGTTGGAATTTCAGTGATAAACAGCCATCTTACTCCCCAGTATATCTTTTATAACACAAGTTTAATTGTATTTCTGCACACAGACAAGACATAGCTGAAGGTACAACTTCACAACCTGTTTGAAACCAGTTAAGTCTCCATTTTCACAAGAAGAGAAGGAGGGTGATCGTGCTCACTTTCATTCTGACCATCTTCTCAGCACTAGTATTATTGTCACCACCTAGTCAATCTTGCTGAAAGGTAACTGGGGGAAAGAATTTAAATAATTTTCATTTTCAGCTGCATCACATGCCACATGAACATTAACAATAGCACAAGAAACAGGAAGAACACATAACCACAGATAAAACCAACTCTTTAGCATTAGTGCAAATCTAATGTGAAATACACCCTAGAAGAGGAGGGAAGAGGAAGGAAACAGCATACCAATGATTATAGCTAGGACATATTTAGCTATGACACCAACCAAGATTCACACACATTAGAACAGAGATGAGTCTTGACAACACAGAAGTGTCATAAAGACCAAAGCTTTTCTCAAGCACAAGGCATTTCACATGAAAATGTACTTGGAGAAAGCTGTTTAGTATATGATAAATGCCAAGAATGTTAGTTCACGAACAGCACAAGTTTTGTCATAATAGAAATATTAAGTAACTGGAGCAAGTAAGGCTAAGTGCAAGAAGTCTAAGAAAGTGAAGACAAAAAACTGTCTTTGCCCTGAAAATTATGAAAATGCCAGAGGAATACTTAACAGATTACACTGAGTTGGGAAAATTAGTTTAGCAGTAACACTATGAATAATCTGACCACAAATATGGAAGTTGGTAACAATGCTACAGCAGGTAACACACATGATGTAAAACACAAAGGCTGGCAAGTTTTACTTCTGCTGACATACACACACACAAAAAAGGCCAGAGGTACAAAACTGTAAACAAAACTGCACGATTCAAATATTATTTGGTAATTCAGGTAAAAAAAAACCCACAGAATTAGAGATCACAGAGTGTGAGTAACTAAGTACAAAAGCTGTGTCCACTGTGGAAGTCAATGTTTTACTACTTTTTAACAAAATAAATTTGCATCTAACAAAATTTTGTGTCTGTGTGACAGACAGACAAAACATGCTCTCTATATTTGTCAATTTATCACTTTTCTCCTACATTATTTGGGATTTTCAGAGGAACCTAGTTTGCATTGTAAATTCATTTCCATCAACCAATTCATTTCCACAAAACTAAGTCCTCTGGGTGAATACTAATCAACTGAGGCCACAGGAAAAAAAATTGTCCACACCTTTTTTGTTGCATAAGTTAAATGATGTTTTACAAGAAAAGAAACAGAACTTCAGAAGTTAAAGGAAAACCTCTATGTTATAAAGACAGGTATATAGAACCTCTCAGAAGTTAATTCTATCTGTATCTTGTTCATACATGTTGCTGGAAAAATCCAATTTTTCAGATTAACCTCTTCATCCTCTTCTCATTTTCTCTCTGTGCCAATATAAAGGCAAAACTGAGGAAGAGTGAGGGAACACAACAGCAACTTAAGCCAACGTAAGTAGTGTATGTAATGTCTGAACATCTAACAAAAATCCACTTAAAAGTTATGACAGGAGGTACTTTTTAAGTTAACAGCCTCTGTGCCTCAATTCTTCATCAATAAAAGACAACACAAGTCTTTTTAATTTACAGAGTGACACAAGACATAGTATGTTAAAGTCCGGAAAATGTACTGGCTGAATGAAAAGCACCTATTAAGTTTATTAACAAAGTAATAATTCTAGTCAGTATGGGATCTAGACTGACGTAATACATGCATTTACAGAGTGAATTCCAAATATGAATGATAATCAAATTAAATTCATGTTCCAGAATGAATGAGTCTAGGATCCAATGGGAAGAAGAGTTCATAATTAAGCAGGGGGGGAGGGAACCACTGCTTTAATGACAAGTTTCATTCTTGTATTTTGGCATTTTCTACTTTCATGTAAACTTATCAGAATCTTATTAAACTACCCATGGCTCAAGTGAACATTTTATCCCTTAAATGGTAAAATGCTTAAACAGATCATGATGTGCATCTTTTTCCAAGGCTCTTTGCATCATTTGCTTTTCACCACACACAATTTTTAAGTAATTTCATTGTCATCTGATAATTCAACTGAAAATTGAGTAATAGAAACTTTTTTAAATTAAGCTTTTAGTTCTGCTGAGGAATCCACTCTGAAATACTACAAACCCCAAGTCCTGGTGAAATAGTAAGTATCATAGCTGGGGAAAAAAAGCAATACTCCTATCCAAATTCAACATATGTTTTTACTTAGGGGGTGAAGAAGAAGAAATTAAACTTTCACTTTCATTTTTCAAGCATCTGATCAAAATTAAGGTACCTCAAACATCAATCTCATATTTATAAATTCAGCAAAAAAAAGAAAAAACAAACACAACTGAATTCTTGTCTGTGAAGAAGACAACTTGCTTCCCAGTACATATATCCAAAGTATCCAAAGCATACACTTATCCTCACCAATTCTGATGAAATGTAACATTAGTTTTCCAGAAACATTAGCTACCCAGAAGTATGAGGGGAAAAAAAAAAAAAAAGTCCAAAAGAAGATATCCACTAAAACAACTGGGCACCCTGAATTCGTAAGTAACATTTAATAATGTCTTCCTAAATCCTACAGATGGAAAAACCGTTGCAACTGAACTGTTTAAATGTCAACATGGTTGTTAAGGATTCTACCTACCCCCCTCACACAAACACACCCCAATTTTCTGGTACAGAAGTTGCAAAAAAAAAAAAAAAAAAAAAAAATTAGTCAAATACACTAGAGAAGCTGATTATGTTAGAGATTTGGCATAGAGTATTCTAGTGGACAACTGTAATTTAAAAGTTAAATGACATAGAATGATAAACTCACATTTAAAGTAAATTTTTTCTGTTAGAATAACTGAAAATAAAATTAAAGGATTAGTCTTCATTGTAATTGTGAACTACTACGATTTATCATATTTTCAGACCCATGAAGAACCACTGTGGCTCATCAACACTGAAAATCCCTCAAACGCTATTTTAGACGTAGTACATTTTAAACACACACTTAAAAGCACGAAGCAACATTCACAGGAGAAATTTTTATTCTCTGCTCTCAACTGTTAGTTACTTGCTGCTGGTCTAGATAATGTATACAACTTCTACATCATCTCAATCTTCCTATGTGATACACCTAAGTAAATAAAAAACATAAACAAACAGCACATGAAGTACTGAATACAATCCCAATTTTAGGAAAAAATTATCTTCTGAAGTACCAACTAAGGATCAATCAACACAGTACGTTAGAACCTCCAAATCAAACTCTCGATTTAGCTACTACTTCCCAATAACAAAACTAAACCAACATGTTGGTCATTCACTATCCTCATCCAGCTGCTTTTCAGGCATCATACCCAGAGCTGCTACTACATCTAAATATTAATTTCAATATCACAAAAGTGATTTGAAGAAAAAGGAAAATTCATTACAGGATACATGACCAAACCATCCTTTATCTGGTCAAAAACCTTAAGACAGTGCAGATAAGTGAAAAACTTCATTCATACACCTACTAACTAGAGGCTGATACTGATCACATGAGGTTTTTTTCCATGGCTGAAGACACATTAGCTTTCAGCACGGTTTCACAACCACTATGTTAACCTTGCTGCATCCATTGCCACTGGTGAAAATTCAGCTTTCCATTTCACTTCAAAGCTTTCCATGTTATGAAAAAAATACCATCTTCCCAGTCGTAAAATACGGAAGGAAAGGGGAAGGAATTAATGGCTTCTCAAATACCAAAAGGGTAAGTCATGTTTCAAGTTACATCTTCACTAGACACATTACAAACTGACAATCACAGCAGTCCAGCTGAACTGCTACAAGGATTAAGACCAGTAAGAATTTTCAGGCAATCATGAGGTTTTTTCTAATTACCAGAACTATCATGAAGACACTCCAACACAGCAAGACAGCTCTAAAGCACTTAAGAAATCTGACATTACTACCTCCTCACCTAGGGAAAAAAAGTCAGCACATCATATTAAAAACACATACTATTGCATGTGTCCTTGCCTAGGTGTGTGTGTATATAAACACAATTATAAGCAGTCAAGAAAAGCACCTGGGATTTTAAGGTCCCACTGTGATTAAGAAACCACTGTCTGAAAGACAGGCCAAGGCATATGGAGGGCTGTGCAAAACTGTAGCAGTCACTGGAGTTTTCACCTTCAAGTTCCAGAGAATTTAAGTCACAATTATATAGAAATAAAAAAACAAACAAAGGAAATCCTCATACCTAAAGGATTTAGGAAAATGCATTAAAAAGGAAGCATCAGAAATTAAAAACTATTAACATTTAATTTCTAAATTAGAAATACATAAAATCTAATATCAGCTTTTACTTTATAAAAAATTTGGTCTATCAACAATTAATTCACCTAAAAATTAAGCTAAGCAGAACCATCTTATTTAACTTTTGATTCCATAGACTTCTTCTGTTGAAATTTACTCAAAACACACTTAAGTACTTCATTGCTCAGACAGCAGAAAATTAAACACCAAAAGATGCAAGGCTCATTTACTGAGATGCCAGTATATTCTGACAACTATGTTCATGCTCATCTTATATGAGAAAAGAGACTTCCCCTCACTGTCAAGTTTCATTTCAAGACAAGAAAACTGAAGCTCCATCAGCAGCTGATACAGACTGTCACCACAACCCTACAGCCCAGCGCTAGCAAGGACATTTCTCACCCACTAAAAAAGCCTGTCTGGTAACAGAGGGGTCCCATCTGACACGCATCACTGCATCTTTCTTTACTAAACACAGTTCTAAGCAGTCTCCTTTTCACCTTTCACTATTTAAGAGTATTACAGCTAAGACTACCCTAACACAAATCGGTACCTTCTTCTCTCCCCAAACCTAGTCCCACTAAAGCCAGAGAAAAGGTTAAGCAGCAATTAAGTGACTTAAGGATTGAAGCCTATGGAATTTATAAGATACATTTTTGTGTCATTCCATGTCACCATTCAACTGTTATACAAAAAGTGTTACTTGTCTTAAAGGCTCTTCAAAGGACAATTTTTGTTACTTGATTTGTGGGTATTTTACATAAAAGCTTGCTTAACTAAGTTAGCCCTGAAATTCCTTCCATGTACCTCTCATTATTTTGAAGCACCCATTTGAAGGACACTTCTGCTAAAAAAAAAAATGCTAGGGAAGGTTTTCACAGCAGAGACGAGACAAGAACACAAGTAAATATTGGAGAGTCACAGGTTTGTGCCTTGCTTTCAACATTTTCTTGAGTACCAGATTAAAAAAAAAATATTGGAAAAAAGGTTTATTCCATGAGTTTTCCATTCACAGATACACATCTTTAAGGAATGATGCAATGTGGAATTCCCGTCTCATGAGTGAATTCATGGCTAAACGCTCACTACCAAACAGCACTATTTGCTAAGATGTCCATGCAAAGATCTATATGCAAGAACATCACATTCTTCTGTTTGCAGTTACATGTGTAAGAAAAACTAAATCACAAAACAGGCTTACATACAGATTTTGATAGCAGATGCTACAAATAAGCTTCCCACAATAACATTCCTGATAGCCATTCACTACTTCTAAAGCAATCTTGATCTTAATGAAAAAAAGTATAAAATAATAGCATTCAAAACATGACTAGATTTAAATCTACATCCCATGGATCTTTTTTGCAATTGTACTAACACAAAGTTAACCAAAAGCAAGTAATCATTCTCATAGTTAATCCTGACTGCTTAAGAAAACCACACAACAGTCTTGTTTCCTTTAGAAAGCAAGCCTGTGAACATGTGTTTATCCAGCATTTTAATTTTTATTTGAAAACACATCAACAGCTGGCAATCAAATAGGTTTTCTATCAAGCAGATTGAATTCAACTCTCAAATAAAATGACTAATCAATAGCTTTTTAAAAAATAAAGGAAATACCAGAAAATTCACAACAGAAAATGTGAAAGGAACTGGTTGTGCTGTTAAGCTCACTTAGGAAAAAAAAATCAAAACGATTTTACACTAAGACACAACTAGCTTCATTAAGGCCTTATTCACTTTCCTCCTCTCCTCTACTGTGGGGAAGGTTGATAACAATTCTCCTGTAACCTTACCAACACTCAGTATTTCAAATTATTTTACCAAGCCTGATATACAGAAAGCACTCAAAGCAGCAATGGACTCAAGTGGACACTGTAATGTCTCAGAAAGGCAGCAATTAACATTTTGAGGGTGCAAAGACATGAGAGAATGACTTTCTGCCACCATTTATCTATTCAAGACTCTAAACAAAATCTACCATGAAGTGGAGAGGGAATCTCTGTGAAGCATTTTTTCAAGTCATGCTGCAGCCTTAAGTATAACAGAGATAGTCAATACAATGTAACTGTTTTAAAAAGGTATCTTAACCCATTGCAAAACTGCAATTCATTATAACAGCGTGAAAATGTTAAGGTGTTCTACATCAATAAGAGAAAACTAGATTTAATATATGAAAAACATCACCACATTTTTCTAACACATGAACCCAAAGTAGCTCAAATTTCCCAGGTAGAAAAATTCGAGTTTCACTGCATGCAAGCATATGCTTATGAAAGACCTTCTTTCCAACCCTTGCCTCTGCTATGGAAAAAACTGTTTCTTTTCACTGCCATTCTGCAATACAAAGGTCTATCAAACTACTCTTTCTAAACATAACCAACTGCTTGGCAGACACCTAAGCAACTAACACTCTTCACCACTGGATACTGCAGAATCCTCTTAAGAAAAACTGAACAAAATAAAGACTGTAGTGAATGTTCTGCACTGAAGGTAAAGGGCAGGTATAGCAGCATAGTTTAATTTTCTAATTCTTTTTTAATTACATTTGTGTGAGGGAAGACAGCAGGCGTAAGAAAGACCAGTTATGTTAAAAAAAGTTGTGTCTTTATATAGCACATACATCACGTATAATATAAGGCAAGTCTACAGCAACAGCATGCAGCATTGATAGCTTTGCAAAATGTAAGCAACTACAACAAAAGATAGACATTATCAAGCTATGTTCCCAAAACATAGCCTCAAGTACAGCTTTAGATTGTGAACTCTGATTTTAGTCAAGGGTGACATGGATAATAAAACTGGATGCAGCTGCACTAGAGTTTCAAGAGGAGACACATCCACGGTATAGGAAAAACTTAAGATACTTGAACAAGAGAAACTATGTCCACATGTTCAGATTAATACTAATGCCAACATCCAATAAATAATTTTCTAAAGGACACAAAAGCCTTCACATATAGCTTTACAAGTGAAGAAAAAACTCAGAAAAGTTTCTTATATCCAATTCATCAGACAACCACTTCACACTAGTCTCTGCAAGTGGAGAGTAAGCAAGACTACTGGTTCAATTAAATCATGTTTGTGATTAAAGAAAAATAATTAAAGTAAGTGTAACATTTTGGGGGAGTTGCTCTGTTCTTAAAAAAATAAAGAAATCATGCTTTAAGTGAAAATCAGTAAAGGACAGCTTCAATTAATATACTTCACAAATGAAGCCATCCTGCTCAGGATGTTTTCAAAACATACCTACAGTTTCAGATTTCTAAAACAGTTCACACAGGATCTCAGAGCACTGCCTAACACAAAGGTGCTCGCCATTCAAATACCTGAAATAAGTTCCGAACTGATTTCTAAACCAGAGTAGGAAGGACAGAAATATTTCCCATAGAACTTGAAATATTTTCAACACACACCTGACAGAAACATAACTTCAAAGTAATTTTAATATAATTTGTTCAAACTCATAAATAACTGAATTCCTGTAATTTTTTACCCAAAGTTGTATTAATACCAAAACTCCTAAAATTATTTCAATTTTAAATGTAAGATGTCTTGCAACAAGGGTAGTACTGGTACCTTTACTTTCTTAAAAGTCTATTTAATTGTGTTGAATAGACAATAATCCACTATTTTTGCTTATCCTGAGTCTTGCTTATAAGAATTTCAGAATATTAATAAAATGTATAAACCTATAAGTGAGCATTTAGAACAGAGAGTAGTTGTACTGATGCAAAGGCACCACAATGTGGGAAATAAAACGTTTATGTAAGGGTTTGAGTATTCCACAGATACAGAAAGAGTAAAGAGTTTTGGTAGCGCTATCCTCATTGATTACCACCTCCAGATGTAGTCTTTCTGTCAACTTAACGGGCAGAAGTATCACCACAAGGGCAAATTCTGCAAACAATGAAGAAGCAGCCTGGAAAGACAGCAGATGCTACCCAAAAGAAATACCATTAAGAAAACCTACACAATATAGAAGGATAAAAGATACTGGAGACAGAGGAAAATGCTACTGTAGTACAATCTTAGATTTATTTTTTGCTAGATTCCCCAATTCCCCTCCCAAAAAAACCTCCCACATGCTGGTGTAACTTCCATGCTGGAATTTCTTCCACCGCAGCTTTATGATTATGTTTGTGGTTTTTGTTCAAAGCTATCATTAAGCATCACCATTGTCCAGGGTACTGCAACAGAATAATCAATATGTGTATTGATTATTATACATATATGCCTCCCCAAAACTCCTCTAATTAGCTATGGTACTTTGTTGGTTCAAAGAGTAAACATCACTTCAACTCATAGAATCAACAGCACTATTTAAATAACAAAAAATTAAAAACCCAAGCAGACAAAAAACCCTAAACTAACAACTTCATGTATGCCTTAGGTTTTGCTGATATAAACATGTTACTTGATCAGAAACATTAATGGTGGGAAGGTTCTGCCATATTATCAAAGTAAAAACTTAAAATACAAAGAGTAAAGTTAGTTGCCTACAGATTTCAGTCCCTTCTAAATCTTTCTTATTAGAGACACGATTTCAATTCCATAATCAATAAAGGTCAATCCTTCAAATACCTATCAATAGTCCCTTCCTGAACATAACAGTTTTAATAACCATTTGTCAGGTATTTGAGAATGCTGCTAAAAAACACAGGATACCTAGTCCACGTGTCATAACAAGTGTTGTCACTAGTATACTTAACACTGTATATTAATACATAAATTCAACAACTTTTTAAAAATACAGGCCCCAGTTCTGCAACTAGGTCAGCAAAAGTGGGCCTTGTGCTAGCTTAGAGTCTGTGACTTCAGAGGGTCTTTAGGCTGATGCAAATGTCCAGTGATATGAACACAACTGCAGAACTGTGAATATAAATCAAGTTGCACAGACTACACGAAGACAGCTGAGACAGACACAATATGTCTACAGTGAGCCTGGGAGTCCTTTGAACATTTAATTAGAACAATTCTTTTTTGAAAGATTTTTTTTTTCCCTGTACGTTTGTGTATAGTATGCTATTGTACATCTTCAAAATAGTTAACTGGACTTCTGCGGAAGCAACTGGAAAATGAAACATGGCATCTTAAGACCTCCCTCAATATTTTTGGATGCTCCGATAACAACAAAATTAATCATTCTGGAGGGCTATCTCTCTGTGTACAAACAATACTGCACAAAGTGGGACGACACACTAACAGTGATGACCAACCCACAAAAAACACTTCAACAACCCATTCAGCTGGTGAAATCCTCCGTTTTCTTGAGGACAATAAAAAGAGAAGAACCGTGCCCAAATCGCGTGCAACTACCCCTGCCGCACACCTTGGACACGGGGAGGGGGGTCATATTGCCTTTAATACGTTGCAACAGACAAGCCCTAAGACGTAACTTCAAGACGCGGCAGGGAGAACCGGCGGAAGAAGATGCGAAAAGCCACAAACGTTTTCTGTGCATCGAAACAGGGTTGCTGGAAGCTGAGACTAGAGGAGTGGCCTACGTGTTAATAATGTTTACAGCGGGCGTGAACGAGCTGGTGCTGGTGGCTTTCATTGAGGCTGAAGGCAAAGCGCCTCGGCAGGGCCTTATTTCCAGGCGTCGCCCGGGCCTACACGGCTCCAATCACTCCACCTCAGTAATGGCGTTCGGTGCGAAGGGAAGCGAAAACCAAGGGAGGCCAAGCTGGGCGCAGCGCTGCGGGGAGCCACGGGGCCCTCCTTGCCCGCGGGCACCGGGTGAGGAGGGCGGGAGGGGCCGGCCAGCAGCTGGCAGAGCCCCCCGAGGGGCGCGGAGCACTTCCACCCCCCGGCAGCCGGAGGGAGGATGAGAAGCCGTCAGCCATTTTCCCTTGCCCTCCAAAACACTAGCGATGCAGGGCCACACGCCGGGGGCTGCGAGGGAGGGAGGGAGGCGCTGCCACCACCCGCCCGCCGCTCGCTATCCCTTCCCCACCCCCGCCCCGCCAGGCCCGGCTCGCCCCCTCCTCCACGCCGCCCCCCGCCGTCCCGCACCCCGACCCGGGAAGCCCCCTCCCCGGGGAGCGCCTTCCCTCGCTCCGCTCGCCGGCGGCCGGCTGCAAGCGCCAACACCTACCCCTACCCCTACCCCCCCCGCGCAGCCGCTTCTCTTCCTCGCCTCGCCGCGCTCCGACCCCCGCCCCACCCGCACACCAGCGCTCCGCCACTCACCCCCGCACGGCTTCCCCTTGTCCCGCGGCTGCCGCTGCAACGGCCCGGTGCCCTCCTGCGTGCTGCCCAAGGAGCGCGGCCGGCAACTGCCTCATCCCAGGCAGCCAGCAGGGCAGAGTCTCATGCCAGGCCCCGCGATCCCGGGCTTGCAGCCGGCGGAGGGGGGCGGCTCCGCTGCCCCGGTCTCCCCCCCCGGGCGAGGGCCGTGTATTGCGACGGGAGGAGGAGGGAGGGCGAAGCTCCCGCTGCTGCCCGCGCTTCCGATCCCGGCCCTGGCCGCTCCGCTCTCTCCGGCGCCGGCGGCACCGCCGGGGCGTTTTTCCTGCGTCACCAGCTCCTGCCCGGCGGCCCTGGGCTTCGGCTCCGGCTGGGGCTTGGCCGGGGCTGGCGCGCTCCGCCCCGTCCGGGGAGCGGGCTCAGGCGGGGGAGGGGGCGCAGACGCGCCCCTCGCCTCTCGCTGGGGCCCGGGGCTCGGCCGGGCGGCGGCAGCCGCTGCGTGCGGGGGCAGGCGGCGGGCAGGCGGGCAGGAAGGTGGCAGCGGAGGGGCCGGCCCGGGCGGTGGGAGCGCGGGGCGCTGACGGCTCCGTCCGTCCGTCCGTCTGTGCGTGCGTGCGGGGGGAGGGGAAGGCGGGGGAGGAGGGCGGGCGGGCGCGGGGCGAGAGGCGGCGGCTGGCCCGGCGCTCCTCCGCCTGCTGCGGCCCTGCGCAAGATGGCGGCCCCGGCAGCGCCTTCGGCGGCCGGCCCGCGCCGCAGGCCCCGGCCTAGCTCGGCGGCAGCGGCGGCTCCGCCAGCCCCGCGGCGTGACGCGCTCCCCGCCCCCCCGGCCTGTCACTCACGCCGCCGCCGCCGCCGTAGCGAGGCCCGGGCCCTGCGCGCGCGGCGGGGGGAGGGTGCGGGTGCGCGCGCGGCAGCTCACGCCGGTTGGGCTCGAGCGGGTTCCATTGTGACCCGCCGGGCGAACCGCGCGAAGGGCCCGGGCCGTGACGTCAGCGCGGCCGCCGCCTGCCGGGCCCCGCGGGGGCGGGCCCCGGGGCCTGCTCCGCCGCCGCCGCCGCCGCCTCGCCCCGGGCCTGGCGCGGCCGCCGCTGCGCCCTCCGGGGGGACAAAGCGGCCTGGTGGTGCCCGCTCGTAGCCCGCGGGCAGGAACGCCCTGGGCGAGCAGGGCAGGCGGTGGGGCGGGGGCCGGTGCGTGTGCGGTGGCTGCCGCCGCCTTCGCGGCGGGCGGCTCTGCGGCGGCCGGGCCTTCCCTCGGGCGGCCGCCCCGTGCAGGCCGCGGAGCCGCCGTTCGGCCGTGGCCCTGGGGAGCCGGCAGCCGGTGCAGGCCGGGCTGGCTGCCGCGGTCCGGACAGGCAGCGGCCTGGGGGACAGCAGCATTTTAGAAAGCCGGCTGGGTCTGCGGTTTCTCTTGTTTCTTACTTTGATACATTCGCGTTTCTGAACATGGCTACTTCGGAGTGTGAAGTCAGTCGAACCCCAGTCTATGTAGATGGTTCATACGAGTAACCGGGGAGACTTTAAACCAGGATTTAGAATCTGCAAGAAATGGGAAAGCGTGCCTTGTGGAAGTTTGGCAAACGTGGGAAACTGGGTCTCAGGGAGTACCTGAAGCCGTGTGTAATGGTTTTTTTGGGTGTTTTTTTTTTTAGTTTGTATTCCATGGTCAAAGTCTCACTTTAACAACATCATTCAAGAATTTCAGAGCAGGAAGTGAAAAATGCAGTATGCAGCTGAAAACACAGGAGGAATTCAGGCCACATGGGTTGGAGTTTGCTTGAGAGGCTAGGGCTAACAGCCTTAACTCTTGTGCAAAATGTTTATCTTTTGGAAAATGTAATGACAGAGACTAAACTACCAGTTGCTCATTGCGAGAGCTGTGGGTGGGTGCAAGCTAGCTTCTGTAAGAAGCTAGAGCTCAAAACCCGAGTGGCGATATCTACTGTTATTTCCTATTTTAACAAAGTCCTAGTTGGTCCTCTTTTTTTTTTTGCTAATCACTAGTTTGTATTATTTGGGAAGGAAATCTGAAGTAGGTCTCTGATTAACCACCCGGTAGACAAAACAAAGGATGCAGCTGCTTCATCACAGTACAAATGCAAGTTAGTGAAATAATAGTTTCACATACATTTTTTTCACCAGCAATAAAAAGAAGCCATTGCTATGGTGAAAATCTGTGTAAGTGTAAACCTGTTAATGTTGGGGTTAGAAATACCTGTAATCATAGAAAGAACAGTTCTTTTGGTGGTTTTCAAGCTTCTGAGCATGCTGTTGTGGCCTTATCAGTTTTGTCCCTTATCAATTATTTTGGGTTTTCTGTCCAATATAGCCAGTTTGTTCTCCCGGCAAAGCACGGAAAATTAGTGCACCTATAATTCATCTAACTTCCCTTGCTTGCCACAGTATTCTCTGTCAAGCTCTTCTCTGTTTATGTTATTTGCAGAGACACAATGACACCTTAAACAATTGTATATTTTTTGGCACTTCTTATCCTTAAATAATAAACTTCTGTGTTTATTGATGGTGATTTCTTTTTATTGTCAAGTCAATGCCTGTTTTAATGACAGGCCAAATATTGTGTTCCTTCTCACTACTATGACTTTTTTGGCAGAGCCAAACAGTGACACATCAGTGGATTTTTATAATGTGGGCACTTGTCCACCAAGAAATTGACAGTCACATAAGGAATGTCAGTTCACATAAAAGTCAACAACCAAAACAAAAAAAAATTAACAATACTTGTGGAAACAATACTGGTACAACTTGTAGCAAGTATCCTCTTTTGTGAAGAAGGCTTCCTTCAGCCAAGAGAAAGAGTAGAAGCTGGGATTAATTAATCGAAACCTTAGGTTTGGAACAAACCAAGAACAGATTCCTTTTCGGCGTTCCAGGACCTTTGGTGATAGTTTTCTGATTTTAGATTCTACTTTATGTACAGTTTGGAGAAGCATAATTAGATGTAAGAGGAATTTTGCACTTGTATGGGCAAAAAAACAACAATATTGTGTTATACTCCTTTATATTTGACCTCCTTTCTGTTTTAAAAGTATTCTGAAGTGCTTTGACAGCCCAGCAGTCACTTGCAGCTGTGCTAATCAAAGGTCACAATAGGCTGAAGCAGACAGCTATTTATGGCACCAAATAAAACAAGATATTGGGATGGCAATGGCACTTTGTGGTTACTGAACGTGCAAACTGCACGCCAGACCTCTGGCTGGGGAGCTCTTCCTGTTTCCCCAAACAGAAACCTATGTCTGTCCCTCTTTGCTTGGGCTTCCAGAGTTCTCTGGAACCACTGCTGTGTCTCATCTTGTACAGTGCCTTTGGAGAAGATTTTGATGCTTCTCCCCACCCTGATACTGCAAGTAAATGTTACTGGTTTGTCTTTCTGCAGCAACTATGGAAGCAAAAGTGTATGAGTGAGATAAATTGCTGATTAAAGAGGATCCTTGGTATGAAGACAGAAGTCAGGAAGCACTCAGAAAATTCAGTAATTGTTCTAAAGTAAATGTCCACGCAGAGGACGACTGCAGAGTAATTTATTCTTCAGAAGTCCTTCTGGTTAATTCCTCTCAGCACACAATCGCTGGCATGATTAGAAATGCTTCTGCAACATTTTTGATTCAGTGCGAAAACGTGGGGAATGAACGCGTTTCCCTGCAGGCTTCCCAGTTCTGCACACACCCCAGCCCGCCTAGCAAACAAAAAGGGAAACCAGCTAAGTGGCTATGTTGTTCATTGACTAACCCAAAAGAAACTGAAAATGAAACATTCCGTTGAGGAATTTGGAAATTGGAATTTGGAATTAATGAGGATTTGTAATTTGGAAAATATCTATGTTAATAGACGCATTTATCCCCAGTTCGTAAGCTCTGGTTGATGCTGTGCTGCTCCATAGACAAAAACAAAACATTGCTGGTAGAGAGTAATGCTATGGAGCTTTGCAACTGAGTAGCACGAAAGAGCAGTAGCAGAAAAGAGAATGCTGAATGATACCACAGACCCGTGAAAGATCCTGTTTTTCCTTCCGGTTCAGCCCCTTAGATGCTGTGTCACCTGGGATCTACTAACTCTTCAGAAGACAAAATAAGCAGCCTAGCAGATAAGGGAAGTTTCTATGAAAAATATTAAAAAAACAACAACATTGCTTTAAAATCAAACAAACTACTGCCTGGACACTTAAGATGTGTTGGAAGAGATCACAGGAAGGATCAGTCTTGCAACGTTTTCAATGGTTTTGGGCCCAATCCAGTAAGCCACTTAAGTTCATGAGCAGTGCTCTTGGTTTACATAATATTTCTTTCATTTATTTGAGCCTGTGTGCAAGTGCCAGTCAGGAAAAGAGTGCTTTACACTTTGGTTTATGTAGCTTAGATTTTGGATAGTAATTTGACAATGATGATGTGCGGGTATAGATCATTTTGTACAACATCAAGTCATAGGATGTCTTGCCTTTCAGAAAAGAACTCATTTTCATCATTGTAATTTCTAATGTAAAGTGTAGTTGTATTGTAGTGGTCGCAGAACATTACAGAGATGGTTAAATTATATTTTCATCCTGCAAATAATACTGAGTCCCAAATATAGCACAAGTGGTGGACAGTGTCTGCTATTTTCACATTTATCCTTGGTGCGTATGTTGCTGTGTACCATTGGTTGGGTAAGGCAGGATGAAAATGAAAAATTATTCCAGAGGTGTGTACAGATGTTCCCCATGCTCCCCAGGGCGTCCAAGCAGGCCCTGGCAGCCTGGGCCTGTCCCACCACCCGAGCCATGAACAGCTGGGGCCACTGTGACATCCCCAGCCCTGGGTATGGGGCACCTCCATCCTGGGCTGAAATGGGGTCCTGGGCAAGGGATGTGGGGAGGCCCCAGGGGAGACCGCAGAAGAACCGTTAGTGCCCTCAGGGCCTTAATACATCTGCATTTTCTCGCCAACATGGCAGGTGATCAGTGTATCTGATGGGAAAATGTCGAGCGGCTCAGTGAGAACTTCGCCTTCTCTATCTCTTTAAACTGATAAGCAAAATCCAATAGAGTTATTCCAATAACAAATAATGCAGGTGGATTTAAAGCATTTAGCATATAATTATGATATCTAGGCACCATATATTTAGGCTGTTCTGTATGGAACACAGCTAGAATCCAAATTCAGGACATTTAAAAGTTTAGCTATTGGGTATATATTCCAAAACTCACATGTAATCTCTTCCTGCATTACTATCTCGAGTGTAATAAACTCAGGGGGAGAGAGAGAAGTGAGTGTGACCCTGAGGTATCAGACAGTACTTACTGTACATATAAATTAACATTCAAAATCAGAAAAAAAATAATCCCATAGAAGTAATGTATCAAGAATTTGCAAAAACTGTTCTGGAATTATGCTTTATCTCTTTTCTGTTACAGAAAAAGGTACAGAATGGACATTTCAGCTTGACGCAGCTGTTTTAATTATCATTTGTCACATCAGTGTAAGACTTCTCTTCAATTGTCACTTCCCTTATTTCCACTTTTGATTTTTTGGTTGTATGAGGTGTTAGCAGTGATGTTGCAGTGAGCATAATGTCACTCTTGAAAGACTCCTAGAAGCAGTTAAACCCAGTTTATGCTCCTTAGTTACAGGTGCAAAAGAATGCATGTTGTGGTAGAAATCAAAATTTGATAAGAAAAGGATTTTATAGGGACGTGTGATCTCTTATGTTAAAGAAAGAATGGTATCTAATTAGGAACTATTCTTATGATAAGAAAAAATACCATGTGGTGTTTTTCTGTCGTTCATTCAATTGTTCAAATAATGGTTAAGCAAACAGCATAAACAGAAATTCTGTGTGTGTCTACCAAATATGACAGAGACTGGTTGTGAAAACTTCTATTTACAGGCCTAAAAGTATATCTTGTCCATCATTTGGAGAGGGGGCAATTCAGAACACTTTTTTTCCTTTCTAGTTGGTTCCTAGCTGAACTGTCCTTGGATAAACCATGTGTTGTCCATGTGAAAAGCATCCATCTCATAGGCTTTGGACAGAGTTCAACAAATTGATTTGACAACCATATGGTCCTCTTCATCCACATGAACCTTTAAGAGTTTGACTTCCTTCCAGCCTTATGGATAGAGTGAGGGAAGAAGGGACTGTTCTAAAAGCTTGTTAATGTTATCCTAAGTGTGCTAGATGAGAAAATTTTCAAAAAACTGCAAGAAATTCTGTAGATTCATCAACTATTGCCATTTCCTCTGTTTTTCTGAATGCATCTCTGCATTCAGAATTCTCTGTAGAGTGTTTTTCATTGCACCAGTATAAACTTGAAGCGGACTATTGTTCCTCAAAATTTATATCTGTTACATATTATGTGATAGTCATTTTCACTCACACTGCGTTTATAAGCACAAGAGGTTGTATATGCAGAGTAGAACTGAGGCATGCTTGTTTTCCTATGGCTGAGCGTCTTGTTCACTTCCAATCCTGATCTCCCTCCAACCTTGAATTACATCTCTGACTTGCTAAAATGCCCAATTTATGTTAAATACCCTGGGCTGGTCAGGAGCTTAATTAGCTAATGGCAAGTAGGAGGTGTAATAACTAAATTGTGCTTGGTTTCCAACAGTGGGCACTTTGGCATTTCTTCCTTCTCTTGCTAACAGTCGTTCCTAAAATTTGTAGGAATTAACCTGTCTGTGGAAGCCCTTTTCCCTAATTTGAAGTTTACTGAAATTGGCTGAAAGGCTCAGGGGGAGCTGATAGGCAGATTGACAGGAGCGTGTCAATCCAATATGATTAAGAAACCATGAACGTTTTCAAAACAGGGCAGTCTGATAGGAGAAAGGCTATTACTGCCCTTTCGGGAGGGAAAGAATAGACAGAGATGTGATCAGAGAGAAATAAACAATAGGAAAAGATTATTTAAGATTAAACTGCAAAATTTGAAACAAACAGCTAACATGACTTGAACCACCAATAGTTCTATCTGAGCTTTCTAAAATAGCTTATCAGAAAGGCTTGAATCTAAAAATCGATACAGGAAGTAAGTTTGTTGTTTTGTTAAGCCAGTTTTCTTTTTCTCTCCTGGGACTGAAGATTTTAATTTTTTTTTCAGTTTAAAGAGGGATTTAACAATGCAGCATGCAGAGTAGTAGGATTTTGTCACGCTTCTTTTTTTGCCCTAAGTTTTCCTCAGCTATCTGTGTTTTGTTGCCCATAATCCACATTGTCAAAAACTTTTCTAAAAAAGTAATTTTTTCTCTTTTAACAAAACAATGTGGTAAGCAAACGTCAGTTTACGTTGCTGATTTGTAAAGACTGAGTTTTGATAACTACAATTATATTGCTATTCCATTATCACTTCAGAACATAATGCATATTAACTTTATGCCGTGCTGTATCTTATGCAGCCCTATAGCCTCTCTTAGAGATTACATACATTAAAAACATGAAGTAACGCATACTAGGACTTTTGTAGCAGTAGTGTTTTTTTAGTGGAGGTTAGCAGAATACTAGTAATAATGTTTGAGCAACAGCACTGTGTTTGTAGCCAAAATGGTGTAAGGCAGTAAGCGAGCCAGAACTTGCAAGGAGGGGTAGTATCTTTTATTAGATCTGAAAGCAGGCTTGTATGCATCAAAGCTTGTCGGCTTTTACTAGACATATCAGTTGGTCTATTGAAACAATACTTAAGTAGATCCTTTATCATCCAGAGGCAATCTGCTTTTTCTCAACACACTAATTGTTTTCCATTTTATTTTCATCCCATTATTTTGGGAAGGTAGATGTAATTCAGGATCTAAAAACATGGAAATAACTTCAAAGGACAAAAGCTAAAGTTTATGCTGCAAACAAAAGTTTATTTTGGTGTTTTGCCTTTTTTGAATGTTAAGCAAAACACACTTTACAAGTTTAATTGACTTTTGTGACAAGTACTTCTGTCTTTTGCACAGCTCTTACTTACAAATTGAGACCAAATGGACAAATCTGATGCCAACAACTTACTTTTCTATTTGAAATAGTAACTACTAGAATTATGTAGTTTTCTGACTTTAAATTCATTACTGGTTATTTCCTAAGTTATAATGAGAGTCAAATTTCATATCATAATGTCCCTTTAATTGTTTGTCTTTTCTTGTGTTTGTACTTTTATATGCACATGTAGTAATACTTGTTTAGGTGTACTTCTGTATTTTTGAATCTTTAATAGAACTCTTAAAATCTTTAACAGAAAATACAAGCCAAACAAAAAATTAACAACATAATATATTTTAAATTCCCAGAGACAGAGTAGTTACCCCTTTATTTTCTGAAATTACAGAAAAAGTCTTAGATCATTCATGTGTTGTTTTTTCTTCTTTTCTCTGAGTAAGATTTTTAGTAGATGAGCCAAAATGCCAGCAGTTCTTAGGGATTTTAATTTATGACTGTGCATCATTACAAAAGACTAATTCCATACTCTTCTTCGGTGGAGAGACCAACTGAAGTCCATGGATTAATGCCATTAGTAGTATTCATTTCACTGAGCAATAGTAGACTTTGAAGTTTTCCTTGAACCTTAATTCAAGGAATGTTACAAGTATCAAAAACATATGGCGGAAAGACTGCAGCCGATTGCAGTTTAGAACAGATATAGCCCCACTTTGTGAGCTAAATCCATCATAAGTCTGTCTCTGTTTCAAAGGAGAATAAAGCTCCTAACATGTTAAACAATAGCTGTTTCAGCTGAATACTTCTCATTGATCTGTAACCACCTACAAACAAGGCGCCTTGTGGATGTGGCTGCCCAGCATCCCTGGGCAGTTTATTGGGAAGGGCAGGCACAGCTCACCCCACTCCACCCCTGCTCCCTCTGGAGCTGCTTTCCTTTCTCCCATAGCTGCAGAGGAAGTGTGAATGGCTATGTAACTTTCAGCCTGCCAGCATTAGGTGATAACAAAATTTGGGTTCTGAACAAGGGAGGTCTCTGCCCAGAAACAAGTTTGGCAGCTGTAAGCGAGCTGAGCAAGGAGCCCGCCGACAGGCAAGCACCTATGGTCAGGGCCAGGAGGAACTGCAACTCACGTTTCCCTTAGCATGCAGGCTGCAAGTGGATTACAAACTGCCCGGGCCAGAGGAACAGAAGTGTGCTGCTCAGAGCATCTGAAGTATTCAGAAAGCAGATACAATGAGTAGTTCATGTAGTGGGGTTGACAACAACCACTTATCTGTTTTACCAGACATAGATGAGGTGCCATGGCAGCTAATGGGAGAGAAAGATAGGGTGAGAAAGGAGATGTGATGATGGGAGTCTGAGCAGAAACAGTTATTTCCAGAGAACAGTTTCTTTAATCTTAAACAATGGGTTGCCCTGTCCAGATATTACCTGCGTAGTACTTGAGAACACTCAATCTAATAGCAAACAGCTGTTTGATTCAGCCGCATTTGTGCCCTTTGCTTAGTGTTCATGGACATTTGTATGATTCAAGTTTCGGTCAGCTGTTCAGGAAATGGGTGATCTTCTAAGTGACTATCTGACTTGCACATGAAGATACTCACTGTTTGACTCCAGTCAAGTATTATTCCTTGTTTCCTTCCTTCAAAGGCTTAATTCATTGTATCAGGGAGTAGAAATTACAAGATGGCCATTGAAAATTTCAGGTCCACATTTTTCCCAGGAGCCACACATAAATTTATTCCTCAAATAATTGTTTTAAATTGTAAACTGGACTCAGAGAATGCGGGGTTCATCACACTGCACACATTTTTCAGGTGTAACATCTTGGAGTTCCCTTAAGGATGCTGAATTTAGATATTGATGATGCTTGTAAGAACCAATACATGACAGACTTGCTCAGTCTCATACATGTGAAGAATTCATCAAGACTGGGATTTCTATAAATGATATTTTGTACAGTAAAAATGGGTGATATATTTAACATAGGCAGATTATAGTTAAAAGATCTATCCCATGCTAATAAAAAATATGAGTTATCAGTGTCAATATTCTTAGAAGTATTAAATAAATATATAAAAGTTTATAAAGCAATGGCACAGCTACACAGCTGTTCACATAGGAATAAATGTGAAAATAAAATACAGAGCCTGAAGTTCTTCTCTGTCGTACCTCTGTATGTAGCATAGTGTCAAGTGATTACATACTGTGCATGCTTAATTAGAAACTAAAAAATTATTACATAGTGTGGCTTTTCAACAATTCATAGATACATTGATTATGGGTTATCAGTTAAAGATTATAGAATATTTTGCTACAGCTATGAGGCTTGTGGGAAGAGGAAATATTTTTTTAATAGGCCAACTCTCATAGATGAATAATTCAGACAAGCTTTCAGACATACAAAGCCATCTTCAGGACTGAAACAAATGCAACAGATTTCAAAGACTTGGTGGTTGGACTGGATGGTCTTTAAAGCTCTCTTAGTCCCTGGCTTCCTCAGATGTCTTTGAAACCAATGGCCCAAAGGGGTCAGGAAGATCACAGAATCCTAGGGGTTGGAAGGGACCTCGAAAGATCATCTAGTCCAACCCCCCTGCCGGAGCAGGATCACCCAGAGCACATCACACAGGAACGTGTCCAGGCAGGTTTTGAATGTCTCCAGCAAAGGAGACTCCACAACCTCTCTGGGCAGCCTGTTCCAGTGCTCTGTCACCCTCACAGTAAAGAAGTTTTTTCTGATGTTTATGTGGAAAGATACCTTGTTCTTGCAGATAACATAAATGATTGACTAGAAGAGACCAACCAGCCCAGCATCCTGTGGGCAGAAGCGAGCAGATCATCACACCTGGCATGGACAATGGGGATGGCTTGCACCCAGGCCCACTGCAGGACTCCTTTTGCATTATCCAGCAGCCAAGAAGGGTGGCAGTTCTTTGGGGTAAAGCAATAGGATGTCAGTGGTGGGGGAAGATGAGCGTGTGATAGTGAGGACCATGGGCTACATTTGCATTACCCAGTCATGCAGCTCTACAGATGCTCCTTGGCGCTGTTACCCTGCTGCCCCATGTAATGCACATTCTGGTCCTCTCTGGAGCTCTGTTTCTGAGGTGAACAACTAACTCTCTCCAACACAAAACTTCTGTGGAGCTCAGGAGTAGCTTGTTTCAGGAGCAGGTCATTGCTGACAGCAGAAGTGTGACCCTACCAGGCTGAGCCCTGCACTCCCACGAAACTGTGTCCAAGCAGTACTGGGAGGTTCTTTTGTTATAATCTGACAAAAGCATTGCTCTGGGTGTTCATGGCAACCATCTTATTATCTGAGCACCATGCGGTGGGGAGGAGGCTGTGCTGGAGAGGGCTATACCCTGGGGTATAGCCTAGCTAGGAACCTAGCACCACCAGGCCTGCTGCCCAGGAGGCCTCCCCTTTAGGAGGGGATGTATAGACCAGAGGTCTACCTGCCTGAGGTTATCTCAGTGAGGGAGAGGATCTAAAGATGAAGGACAGAAAACCCACAGGCAATCAAATTACGTTAATTCCCCCAGTTATTGTACAGATTGCACCCACCCTAAAACATGAAGACAACTGCTCATTGCCACTACGTGCTGGGATAGGACTAGCAATCTTTGATTATCTGATTTTAAAGTGAATGTACATTGGAAAGATGTAAGAAGTTCTCTTAACAGATGGCATCTGGCTTGGAAAGGGGATTTGCATTACGAAAATATAAACCTATTTAATGTTTTATGCCATGTTAGCAGTGACTTTCAGCTTAAGTAATAACGTAGATGGTCCTCAAGCAGAGGTCTAAAACCAGATTATTAAAATAAAAATAAAACAGTAATTACAATAAGAAAAATCACACGATGGATTCATTATTTGTTTCTAGGATGGCTGCTGTGTGTGAGTTGTGATACAGCTGGTATCTGCATGCTGTATACATGCCGCTGTATATGTAACTTAAAGGCCCATTTAAAATGTAACATTGGAAAAAGCAGCAAAATAAAGAAAAATATTAGAAAATCAAGGGTTCAGTTCTTTCTTGTGTGTTGACAAGGAGGCTACCTTCTCAAGAGCATTGACTCAGACTTAAAAAATTAAGTTTCTGAGAGTCTAACTGCTAAGATCATTCACTCCCCAAAACCTGTGGGAAGATTATTCAGCCATGAGTAGACTGCATCATGGGTACAGTCATATTTCTGTATCTTATCTGTGAGGAGTCGGCTCAACTAATGAGCATTTGCAGAAACTGGAATGTGGCACGGAGATGCAAGAGTTTAGGCCTGCAACAGTTCTGGGACTGGGTTTTCCTGTCCATGGTGTCTCTCAGGCCCAGGTTGTCCTATATAATGGACATAATAAAATGCTGGTGGCATAAGCAATATACCAAGTGGGTAACATTGGCGATATTTCTCCTCTTTTTCACATAACCTGAAAACCATACTACTGGATTACAAGTGGTGAGTGATAAACTGTTGTTGATCTAATGTGATTTACTGGAATAATTGTGTGATGTGTTACTTCACTGGCATGCATTTATGATTGTAAACTTTGTCCAGTGCAATTAACTTAGGGTGGACAATTTCAGAGTTCTTACATCACAATTCTTAGAATTGACATATTTTAAAATAAAATATTAAGACATTGTGGTTCCATAGATATGTCTTATTTAGTGGTTATTCTGAATGATTGTAGTAAATACTGATTTAGGCAACTAAGTCTCCTGTGAAAATTAGGTTCTGAGAAACACACTCTGGCTACAAAACCAAAAACTGAATCAGATGTATTTTAAAGGGAAATCTAAATGTTTAATAGTGCTTCCATTAGGGATTTAGAATGGTTATTTTGTGCTGCTTTATGATTTTTTTAGTCTGTGGGGAGGCTGGGTGTTTTGGAAGTCTCTGTAGGAAGCTTAGCACTGCAACGATGACTGAGATAAGTTACTGACTGTTCAGGAGTTCTTTTCAATTCCTCTGATCTGTCATGGCCTGCAGGTGTGATTTCTTGCTTCCAATCTTGTGGATGAAGGTTTCTGTTCTGCATTAGGCTTATGCTGCCCATCACATTTACCAGTCATGTCCAGAATACCCTCTACACAGAAATGGGAAAAGAGTCTTTTAAACTTAGTTTTAGAGAAATTACTTTTCATCCACTGATTCATAAAATGAGTATTTTGAATTTTCACAGGTGAACATGTAAACATATTTGGCTTCCCTGGATTTCTCTCTCTTATAAGCAATATAAATAAGAATATTTTGCTTTTGGAAAAAGTTTTTTCTTCAAGAATAACAGTTCTTATCATATGTTAGAAGTGGGGCGGCAAGTTAGGATAAGAACCAACAAATCTCAATTTCCGTCTGTAGTGAAATAACTCCTAACAAATGTCTTTGCTTTTAGCCTGCTTTTGTCTGCTTACAAAGAATCTTACTTCTCAAGAATTCTAGCTACCTACTCTTCAAGTGGAAAGAATAGTTGGCCTCCAGTCTCCCATGGGGAGAGCTGAAAATTAGAAAGATCTTTTAAAGAATCTAAGAATGGCTTTAGCTCCTTCAACAGTCGAACAAGGATTTATAACAAAAGTGTGAATGCACATGCTACAGCTCTCCGTGAAAAGCTGTCATTATACCACAGTATTTGCAATCTAAAACTCAGCTTTTCCAGGCAGCCTCCTTCATTTTATAAAGTGCTTTTGATGTACAAATAATTTCTGGCATAGGTCTTGATAATTCTTGACAAATATTTGAAAATTATAATCTCCTGTTACGAATGCGAATTAAATGTGTGTGCTGGGAGCTTTCTTTTCAGTACATAGCGTACAGCAGTATGGGCAGAGGCTGTCTCAAATGAGCTATAAAATTGCTAGCAATGAACATTACATGCCCTAGGCAGGTTTGCACCTAGCTATCTCAATTCTGGCAACTTCCTTGTGCACTTGGGTACTGTTGGTGTTTGGGACCTTTATAAATGCACATAATAACAACTTACTGCCAGTGCCAAATTCCTTAGCATGAACAGTAACACCTTCTGAGCTTCTTTATTGTCTACAAGAAATAATCATTACTTGGGAGTTTTGTACTCCTAAGGAAGTTTCAACTTCAGGATTTAAGTGCAAGGCATACAGCTGTAAATCAAACTTTGCTACTCAGAGTGCTCTGAAATCCAGTACCCCATCACCGCTCATCTTTCCAAGGAGATCTCGTCATCCAGTTCTTCCTGCATCATTGTCCCATCCTCCATCCCTGTTGGCCTTTTTTCTGCACTTGCTCATTTCTTCTCTGACCCTCAATGACACAAATAATCTCCTGCCATTGATCATAACTTTATCTCCTCTGCTCCCCCCTGCCCCATCTGCACCCTTCTGCCTCCACTAAGTGTGGTTCACTGTGGGGATCCATTTTCTCTCTTTGATTTCTCTTCACTCCAGCTGCCCTGGACCTTTAGTTTCTCATGTCCTCCTGGCCCCACTTATCAAGGGAGCAACTTTGCTGAAGAGGTCTGCCAATTTGAAAGGACAAGGGAAAATAGCTGTTCTGATTCCTGCCTTACAGCATGCTTTAAGAATGCTGTATTCTTAGGATTGAGGCATTTAAAACATACACATTGTATATAGTCGGGAGTACGTCTAAGCCCATTGCGTGCTCATACCTTATCTTCTGTCCTTACAGTTTGAACTGGGCAAACTTTCCATTTATCCACATTGCTTCATCCCATACATTCCCTACTTGGTCTAGCTGCAGTCTTTCCCTGGGCATGTGTATATGCAGCCAGAAGTTGTGAGAGCATAACCCGGTATCCTGCTGTCCATTCCAGGGAGAAGAGAGGCAAAGCCTGACCAGAGCACCTGCACAGAGGCTTTGGTGAATTCCCAGCCTCATGCCTTTCCACTCCTGCCCAGGAACTCTCCAGCCATCTCTGTGTTTATTTCTTCCTTTTCTGTGGCATCTTCTTACAGCCTCTGTTCCTCTTTTGCATGCCAGGGAGCGTATAATCTGCAGCCCTCTTGTTTTCTCTTCTGTTGCACTGAGCATGCCTGGGCTCCTTCACAGCTCTTGTCCTGCCGAGGCAATGAAAGACAGTGCATTCATTGCTTCCCCTTGTTCACAGTGTCCTTAACAACAACAACAAAATCCTTTCCAGCCCAGCCTCATTCCTCTGTGCAGTCTGCAGCTTATTTTCAGTAAGCCTGTGTTTGAAATTTGTGAGATTGGCTTCCACAAAAACTGTAGGGCAAAATTTAGTAAAAAGACATCTGCAAACTTTACTGCACTTTACCATGATTTCTTTTAAATGGTTGTGTATATCACAGGTTTTGGGTGGTACCTATCAAGGCTTTCATTTTAAGGATAGGTTCCTAGATCTTTTCGAGGTTAGACCCTAAAGACAAATACCCATGAAAAATCTGAAAGGAAAAGAAGAGGCATCTCAGACTGGTGTGCAGTCCCACTCTAGTACTCAAACAGTATTTTTTCAAAGCCAGATGAAAGCATGAAAAATTGGTGAGGGGAAGGGTCAGTCAACTGCAGGGGAGAAAAACCCTGCAAAGTTTTCCCTCCTGGCTACCTCCTTGGACTAGCTGACATTCCTGCTGTATGAAAATGTGTGGGCATCGTCTTCCCCAATTGGGAGGAGAAACAACAAGAATGTGGAAGAAATGAGATGAAGCCAAGAGTATGACAAAGGGAATTAGGAAGGGTCTGGGCTATTGATAGATATGCATAAGGGAAGGGATGGTGGGGAATCAGATACTACACTAGTTGAGAGACATGTCAGGAGTATTGAGAGGAGGCAGGACAGCAAGACACAGGATGCAGGCACCATAAAAATTTGTGTGCATAGGACATAGCTTGTCTATAAAGGCTTACATGATCTTTTACAATCCTTCAATGTATACATTGCTGAATCCTCACTGATCAAGTCTCCATACTCTTGTTTTTGTCCTCTTTCTGTCTTTTCTGGGCTGTCTGTGATGCTTTGAGAAGGAAAGCGAGAAGGAAAGCAGCCCAGTTTATGGCTTCCACCTTGCAGTATTGCTGCTCAACATGTTTAATCTGCTATGTTCTGAGAGTTAGTCCTGACAATAGCCAGTGGTGTCAGAAATGGCATGATAATGGTGAACTGTGGTGGTGTGGCAAAAAATGGGGTTCCTGGAATCTTTCTTCCAGGCACTCTTGAGAATCTCTGCATGGTCTCCTGACCAGCTACCTGCAGGTGCTTGACAGCGTAAGCCATGGGGAACAGTGAGCAGGGTTAAAGACCTTGCATAGTAAAATAAAGTATGCCAGCTCCCAAGAAGTAGAGGCTAAGGAGGAGTGTACAGCAGACAGAGAGAGTTGTGTTGAAGAAGATTCTATTCTACTTGAATTCAATTCTACTTAGAATAATTCTAATAGAACCTATTCTACTTTCATAGTATGTAATGGATAAGTGGGAAGGCAAGTTACAGTGGATTTGAAGGCATCATTAAAGCAAGGCTTGAAAATTCAGCTTGTGTTCATCTTTAAACAAGAGAAAGCAGCAGCTTTTTGATGGCTGGGGTCAACTGTCTCACACATCTCTGTCTCACCCCTCCTCCCACTCCTGTGTCCTGAGAAAGGCACAGCTGAGCACATCCGGAGGAAGCTGGGAAAGGAGAGAAGCTGATCATTAGAGTTTCTAGGTCCCTTTTTGCCAGGCCCTTGAGAATATGCCTTGACAGTCCCTGCTGAGCCACCTTTCTCGAAGATGTCATAGGAAAGCTTTAGATATGGATGCCAAACAGCTTTGTGTATGCATGCAAACACATCGGGTTATGCTTACACTGCAAGCTGAGCTAAAGGATCCTTCCAGTTGCAAGTTCAGATACTCAAGTGTTTTGATGTTCAAGGCCAGGCTGGATGGGGCACTGAGCAACCTGATCAAGTGGAAGCTGTCATTGCTCATGCAGGGGGTTGGAGCTAGATTATTTTTAAGGTCCCTTGCAACACAAACCATTCTATGATCCTGTGATTCTACGAAATGTCAGAATCATGGCTGCCCTTGGCAATGCAAGCCTGGAAAAGTATCATATATTTTGTGTACATCCTCCCTGAGAGGCTCTGTTTTCTGTGGCAGCTCCACTGTGGGATGTTCCTTGTGGCTCTGAATGAGTCAATCATACACATGTACAAGACTTATCACAGACTTACAAGTCTGTCAAGTCTGTCAACGGGCTTTCCTACAGAGAGCAAAAGGTGTTTTTGTTAAGTCCACAGTTGCTAATTCCTGGTTATTTTTAGAAATATTTAAACAACATAAATTTAAAGAGGGAAGTGATTAATATTAGTTAGACTCTTTGTGTTTCAGTGGTTTGAAAGGGCTCAGCTGTTTATGGGATTTTTGTTTCATTTTGTTGGGGTTGGTTTTTCCTTGAAAATGGACTTTTAGTCTGATGTAAGAACTGGAAAATGTTTACCCAAGTCATAGGCAACTGAAAATTAAGTTATAATGGACAATTTTAGGCAGCTGTAATAGAAATGTTTATATTGCTTGGCATATATCTACAAATATATTTATTTACATTGTGAGCTAAATTAATCAGAGTGCCTACTGGAAAAAAAGCTTGTGAGGATACAAGCTGCCCATGAGATCTGCAGCTAACTAGGCCAGTAGAACAATAGATTTTCTTAAACTTGACAATTGGCCCTAAAATAAGTAGCTACAATTGATAGATTTTAACAGTTTACACATCATGATAGAAAAACAAACAAAGCTTTGCTTGGCTATGTGCTCTATTTCCTTGTTTACCACAAGGAAGCATCTTGAACAGTCACATTTCAGCTCTATCTTTAGGCAACATTTATGGAGAGGAACTGTGATACCCAGATCGCTGACAAGCTGTGTGTTTCCCAGGGAGACCTCAGGGAACAGCTGATGTCTTCTTCGCTCTTCCAAAGAAGGTAGCTCCGAGCCCCCTCTTTGCTGCCGTGTCCTTCTGGGAAAGGCAAAGGAGGACATTTTACCTTGCATCCTTTGAGATGTGGCAGGGACATCCTCATGGGTACGGAGGGCTGCCAGCACTGACTCTGTGCCACACAACCCCATAAACAATCCGCCAAGAGCTGCTGGATGAAGTGGAAATTGCGTTTTGTGAAATAAGTCTGAAATGTAATAATTCTTGAGGTAATGTACATAGAAGGAAATGAAACTCCTCTCTAGAAGAGGGATGTATTTGCATGTTGTTTGTGGAAATCAATATTGTGAAAAGGAAAGTGGGGTGTACAAAGTCTTTCATCAGTTTGTTGTGCAGCTCAAAGGGTAAACTTGCCTTTACTAACCACAGGCATAGTTATAGAAACCATCCCTTGGTGCAAGACTTGAAACCAAATTTCAAATGGAAGACTTAATGTGATTATACCATAAAATTCAGACATATGAAAATGAAAGCAAAACCCGTGAAGGGTTCACATGAATCCTTCAAGTGGCATTAACCTCATGAAAAATACACTTTGCAATCATCTGCAAGCGTTTCATGACCAGGAGGATTTAGTGCTGAGGAAGCACACAGTTTATTTAAACTCCAGCAGCTGTCAATTGGTTTGAAAATTCCCCATGTCCTGTCAGGGGCTCTTGGGTGAAGGTGATGATTTTGGTTCAGCACCTCAGGGGATGTACCCTCTCACTGCCCTCTTGAGTGGTAATCTGACTGCTGTGACTTCTATATGGCATAGCTAACCTAAATAAATCAATTTAACAAACCCTGCTTTTCCCTTTTCCCCTAAATGTGTTCATGGATGCCTATGACAGCACTTACAGAGGTCAGACCAAGCAGCTGTTGCCATCATAATTTCTTATTTTCAGTCACACTTAACAAAACTGCAGTTTTCTTTCCTCTTGGGAAGACCAATGTCTGATCTCTGCTCAAATTTACTAAGTAAATAAAACATAGGGTGTTGTCCATTTGGGCATTTAAGAGTGTAAAAAGTGGTGAAGTAGATTCATCTGAGCTGCTCTAGACTGAGAGGAATCAGTCCCATGGCACCTGTTTCTGCACTGTTTGAAAGAAGACAGAAGGCCTCTTTCTGAAGGCAACATATTCTACCATCTACATTTGGATAGGTGACACCCACCCTTTCATTTTTATTCCATTTGCCCCTTCAAAGACAGAAAAAAAATCTCAATATTGTTATAGTTACTTTACGTATTATACACAATATAATATACAAAACATTATATAATATTACAGTTGTAATATAATGTTGTAATGTACTAATAGTATGTAATAAATCTAATTATATTATGCAGTTCAGTGTCACTATTATTAATATCTTAAAATGAAGTTGGAGTAATTTCCAGCGTGCTCATCAGCAGATAACCCATGTTTAAATGCTGAGTCTTTATAATGAAGATAGATTGCATTTAGATGCATTCATAGATTATTCAGCTTGGTCAAGGCTATTTGTTTTTCTGTTTGAAATAGTAACGCAGTTCTGTTTGTACTTCTTACCTCTACACTGAGTAAATGTAATACAAATATCCATGATATCTCAGGAAATATATAACAGTCAAAATCAAATTACTACAGAGTTGCATTTGTTAAATTCTTTTTGCATTGTGGTTAATCATTTTATGTGAATTCCTGGTCACCCTGAAAGAGTATCCATCATCCTTTGTTATCATTGACAGCTTTTTAGTGGCTTCAATGAAGCCAGGACATCAACACAGATACATCCCAGATAGATGAAGCGAAACACTCCACGGTAAAATAAAATAATTACTTTGCTACTAGAAAAATGCTATCAACTACAATTAAACTTAGTATGCTGCATTTAGAGGTAATTCCTGCAAAAATATGAGCACCTCCTAGCTATTTTAAAACCTATTTGTTTGTAACAACTTCTTATAACCAGTATAGAGAGAGCCACAGTCGCAGTTTCCCTTTCTTGATGGTGGCATAGTTCAAAAGTTCTCTGATTTTGTACCTGACAAGCCAAAGGCATATGCATTCTTATCTTGTCCAAAAAGAAGATTGTACCAATTCATCTCAATCTTATCTAAATTGAAGTAGCTAAATTGATACGTGTGTGTGTGCAGCTGATGGTGTTCATCTACACTTCTCTCAGTTCGTCTCTCTGGCAGTTGCAGCACATCCTGCCTACCAACCAGCCCTTGTGTGGGCTTGGGAGAAGCTCAAAGACTGTAAAAAGGACTGGGCTGAAAAAAAACCAAAACAACAAAGCAGAACTGAAACTAAAGTGTTTTGCTTGTTGCTCAGACCTCCTTTACAGTATGGTGTCTCACCATGCCCCCAGTTAGGAGGCTTGCCAACAGGGGCTGTTTGAAGCCTGTTTGATAGACCCCATTTTCTAATGCTTTTTAAATGCATTGTCCTTCCTAGAGCTGCAGTGCAGAAATAATTAACATTTACCAAATTCTAATTTTTCTAAATTACCAAATCTGTCTTTACAGACTCAAGCTTAAAAACCACCTTTGAACTTCTGTTGACAGTCATTCTCATCTTTCTCGTCAGGATTCAACTTGACAAACATTTAAGCAGACAGATGCTGGCACTGCCATCGTACTAAGTGGTTCTGCTCAGCTCCATCATCTTGTCCCTGTCCCTGAGTTCCCTATTTCTTCATGCTATTGTAAATATTTGTGCAGTTGCTCAAGGAACTGGTATAGCTGGGGGGAAAGGGGAAGAAAAAAGGTTGCCTTTAACAGCATCAGTCTCCTGGTGCTATTTTGCTATGCAGATCTAGAAAAAGTTTTGTTGGCAGAAGGGATGAGTATGATGGTTAGAGGCAAGGAAAGAGTAAGACAAGGTCTTTCAATGGCTGTGCTGACTTGGAGTGTTTATCAAAGAGTACACTCTTCAGTTCAACCTTTTATTTCACGTGACACCTTCTCCTAAGGAATTATCCACAATCACTGGTATTTGTCGTGTTCACTTAAGTGCATGTAGTGACATCTCACTGTGGGAGCTGAACATGTCTGGGGCTGTCTCTCACTGCCTGGGATGCCATGTAGGAGTCCTGGCCACACAGTTAGCATAAAATATTCAGCAATAACAAATGTGCAGAAAGACTCTGGCCTATCTGAGAGACAGGAGTAAACCAAAAGTTTATTTATGCTTACACGTTCCTCTAATTAAACCAATAGGACACTGAAGTCTTAATCCAATTGAAAGTTCTTTGACTACAGAGTTTAAAAATATCCCTTCATTACAAACTCAGTAGACCCACTTAATTTGTAATGATAAACATTAATAAGTGGTAGAATTGGGGAAACCTGGAGGGTTTTGGAATGGTAACTGCTCCTGAGAAGCATAGGGATGTGTTGCTCAGGAGTGGAGTTGATCAGAGGCTGCTACCAGGCAACCTGGGGCGTGAGGTGAATCTCCTGGGATGAGGTGCAGGATCTACCTCATCTCACCTCCTTCCAGAGGGAGGAGAGAGTCGCAAGGACCATCTGCTCTGAGCACAGACAGAGCAGCCCCATGGGAACCAGAGCTGGGCCACACGCTCTTTTCCTCAGGTCTACCAGAGAACCAAGTGTTGGCAAATTACTTCCACAGCAAATCTGGTTAAAAGTCTTTCAGACTGATTTTATCACATGCATAGATACAGGAGAAATTGGACCACCTTGTTTAAGAAAAAAAGGTCCCAGCCCCTAACTTTGTGTTGCTGCTCTTAGGATCAGGGCAGAGAAGTCATCATGTAATGAAAATGACCATGATAACACAAGCCCTCTGACTCCGCATGGCCTTTGTTCCCATATCTGTCTTTTTGTTGAAGCCTTATTTTAGGTTATTGGGATAGGCTTTAGGCTCAACTCAGCTAAGCTCTGGCTCTTGCATGTAGTTTTCTCACCAGCTACTTTGCTGGCCAATTATTGATTCCAGGTATCAAAGTAAGAGGACAGGTAGAGGGACCACAGACCAGTTACCATTTCAAATTACACAAAGTAATCAAATTAATCTCCTTTTATTATGCCAAAAGTGAAGAAGTGGTGATACAGTAACAGTTACTTGAAAATATTATGGATTAATCACAAATTAGCACTAAGGGCACTCGGAAAACCACTCCCAGTTTGGTAGCAGAAAGGCTTAGTGTTCCAAGCTGTTTCATGGCTCACCTGCTAGCTCTATTAAGTTGCCATTTTGAAGGCAGGTGGAATTTGAAAATATGGCCTAAACATGGTTTGTAGGTATCCATCTCACATCAGCACAAGCTCTGAAGTAGAAAAGGCATCAGATGAACATGCAACGGTCTCAAGGTTCTGAACTCTACCTGTTATCTCTGTCTCAGAGAAGAAGGCTTCCAGTGCTTGGTAGGAACACATCTAACACATTAAAGGGCATGGCTGGCCTCCTTCAGAGGAAATGCTCTAATGTTTTAGGAGGCTAGGAAGAAGAAGTTCACAAGGTAAAGCGAGAAGATTCCTGTAGTTGAACAGGTTTCTTCCCATCACCTGAAGTAGGGTAACATGTTCTGAGCTCACTTCAACTGAAAAGTATTGTGCCTGGATAGAAGACCTCTCCCTGGAGGTCCAGCCAGGTCAGTCCCTGCCCTTTCCCATTCTTCTGGCTTCATCTGTGCCTTCCTGCCCTCCCTATCAGTGTTTCTTAGAGACACTGATGTGAGCCAGACCAGGGAGCCAAAATCATAGAATCATAGAATGGTTAAGGTTGGAAGGGACCTTGGAGTTCATCTAGTTCCAACCCCCCTGCATGGGCAAGGACACCTCCCACCAGACCAGGTTGCTCAGGGCCCCATCCCACCTGCCCTTGAACACTGCCAGGGAGGGGGCAGCCGCAACTTCTCCAGGCAACTGTTCCAGTGTCTCCCCACTCCCACAGTAATCAATGTCTTCCTAATATCTAACCTAAATCTCCCCTCTTCCAGTTTGAAGCCATTGCTCCTCCTCCTATCACTACAAGCCCTTGTAAAAAATCCCTCCTCAGCTTTGCTGTGGGCCCCTTCAGATGCTGGAAAGCTGTTACAAGGTCTCCCTGAAGCCTTCTCTTTTTCAGGCTGAACAATCCCAACTCTCTCAGCTTGTCTTCACAGGAGAGGTGCTCCAGCCCTCTGATCATTTCATGGCCCTGCTTTGGACTTGCTCCAACAGCTCCATGTCCTTCTTGTGTTGGGGGCTCCAGAGCTGGACATAGTACTCCAGGTGGGGTCTCACGAGTGCAGAGCAGAGGGGGAGAATCCCCTCCCTTGATGTGCTGGCCACGCTTCTTTTGATGCAGCCCAGGACATGGTTGGCTTTCTGGGCTGCAAGCACACATTGCCAGCTCTTGCTGAGCCTATCAACCAGTACCCCCAAGTGATTTTCCTCAGGGCTGTTCTCAATCCATTTTCTGCCCAGTCTGTATTTGTGCTTCAACCCATGTGCAGGACCTTGCACTTGGCCTTGTTGAACTTCAAGAGGATGGCATTGGTGCACCTCTGAAGCCTGTGCAGGTCCCTCTGGATGGCATCCCTTACATCGAGTGTGTTCACTACACCCCACAGCTTGGTGTCATCATCAGACTTGCTCAGGGTGCACTCAGTCCCACTGTCCACATTGCTGACAAAGAGTGAGGAGTGAGTTTTAACTGACTCCCAGAAGCACTTGAGGAGTTCCATTGTTGGCGAGGAGGAGGAAGGGTGGGAACAGGAGCTGTGCACAGCAGAGGGGGAGAGGGACTGCCTCTTCAACTGCGCAGAGTTGTTAGACAGGCTTTGCTGTAATGTCAAACCACACCTTGAGTTACACCATGCCACCGTTGAGTCTGGCTGTGTGAGCATGTGTGATGGGTCACCAGCAGCTACCTGATGGGTGGTAACATGGCCATCTGCCATTGTTCCACTTTATTGTCATAGAGTTAGTGCAGTTGCCTTCTAAATCAAGGCTAGTGTCACCTGTAGCCTTAAAGGTACTGTTCCCATTACAGGGTGGGTTCCATTAGCTTCAGGGGTAGACCTGAAGAGCTTAGACTTCTGTGTGCAGGCCAGCCTGCAACTGGGTTCCTGCCAAACACAGGCAGGGATTCTAAACTACTATTATAGAAATATAAAGCACAGGCTACGCATGCATGCCTGAGCAGCAGTGTTACAGAAGAGGCTGAGACAGAAGGACATTTTGGGGCAAGGCTGCTCTCTTCTAGCTTTAGACCTCTACAGTGTAGACAGCTACACTGGTATTACTGAAAAGGCTCCCTTTGGAATCAACTGTAGAGAAGCAAGCCCTTTTAGGATGCAGTTCATCCCATTCTGATGTTGATACACACATCTAAAGGTGATAAATACTTCTTTGACATTTGAAAGGGGCTAAATTCTCCATAGGCTGCTGAGATTCTGCTTCTTTCCAGCTGACACTGCAGAGAGCCTTCAGTGGCTTGCTGAAGCACACACTGGGCCAGATGAATCCCACCATTTCTCTCCCTGGACCTAAAGGATGAGGAAATGTGAGCAACATATTTCTCCATGTTTGCAGAATTAGAAACACATTCTCATTACAAAGCAATAACTAAAAGTTGCATCAGACTTCAAGGAAAAGGTAGTGATGAAAGTATGAACTGCATTCCATTCTCCAAAGGACAAAGAACAAAAAGCTTTTGAAAGAAGAAGAAAACTGCCACAAATTCAGCTTTGTTCTGGACTGACGCAGGTATTTCCATGCAGTGTGATTCTGACCACACAGCTGCTTCTTTACAGCTAAGCCTTGACACCTGTAATGCAGTTTGTTTTGGTTTGTTTTGCGATTAGCATCTCCAAAGATCTACTTCTTGTTTAGAAAAGTGTTATCTGGCTCCCTTTAAAGCCAAAGGTAGATGCTACTGGATTTTTATTCTGAACATTAATCTCCATGTAGGGCTGTGTAAACTCTCAAGGCAACAATTGTTCAGAAATAGCACTGTACTGTTCAGTGTGGAAGCCCAGGCCCCTGTTACAGTGTTTTGCCAGCTATCAGAAACTGCCAACACACCTACATCTCCTGGGGGCATAAAGAGGCAAAGTATTCTTTGCTGCCAAAAGAAACTGCTCATGCAAACACAGTTCTACTACCAGCACAGCCTTTCCATTGATAGCACTTGTTTCCTCCAAGGGTGGTGGTTCTGCTACAGCAGTGAAAAACAAAGGTTTGTCAATTTAGCAGTATCCGCAATAGGGATGTTTTGTCAATAGAGTGCATGGGTTAGACTTTTGTACAGCTGTAGTGCCAGAAGTGGTACTAATTGTGCTTGACCTTGTTGTCTGTATGTTTTACTTCTTTTGGCAAAGGTTTTGACTGCTGATTTCAACTCACTCCTTCTGGGGCTATTGCTGATGGGCTACTCGGCATCTTGATGGCAATAAACACTCTTCAGAGAGTCTTTGAAACAGTCATTTAGCACAGATTGCTAAACTTTCCTTGCATTATTTTATTAAATTGTACACAGTCTATTCAAAGTACATTTATTCTTAATACGTTCAAGATGCTTATGTATGTTATTAAAATACATGCTTAAGAACAAGTTCTTCTCCCTCCTTAAATTTGGGCTTCATCTGCTGTTTCATTTCAATGAGGGGCACAACTGGCTATGGAATGATGATATTAATCTGGTTTCAGAAAAAATCATGCACTACTGTAAAATTTTGGAAAGGAGGTAAACGTACACTCTGACAGCTTCTGTCTTCTTGAGAAGAGTGTGTGTCCTCTTGCCTCTGCTTCTGCTTGGGACAAGAAAACATGCAAAAACAGTGTTATCATTTAAGCCAGGCTGCTAATAATTGATCCCTCAAGGGTTAAATAGCGTCATTGCTTAGTTTCATTTCCTCTCTCTGTCAGAGGTAGAACTGTTCTGTATGAAATAATTTGTTTATATTCCTTTCCTATTCTAGACTGGCTTACAGATCACATTAATACGACAACTGTGCCAAACTCTCTTGCATTCCTTTAGCACAGAGAATTGAAACTTAACTTTTTCATAAGGTTTGGGTTTTCTTGACCTTTTCTCTAAACGGAAGTGATCCTCAGAAAATTTTGCATTAGATAAATAATTGCCCTGGCTATAAGCCTTTGCCCTGTAGAAGCATTTTCAAGTGTTTGGGAGTGATGAACTGTGTCTCTAGAGACCAGTAATCGAGCAGATTGTTATGATTCTGTCTGTGGCAGAAGTGCTAGATGCCTAAGTTCGAGTATGCATTTTGGGTGAGCAAATTTAGGCTACTATTTAACAATCACCTTGGATAATGTAAAGAAAAAGGCTTTTAAAAAGATTTATAGAGTATATATGCCTGTTGGATCATAGATAAATGACTACTAGAAGAAGAGCTCATTGATAGCTCTCAGCAGCAGCACTTGTGACCATACTATAGATACATTTGGTCTGAAGCACCTGAATGGGGACACAATGGGGACAAGAGGGGAAATCGGGGATGCAGAAGTCTAATTCTAGACTGTGCTACAAGATGCTCTGCATTCATACTCAGGCCGTACTCTCTACTTGGTTGTGCAGGAAATAGTGACAAGATTGATAACAAACTACAAGGACTTTTTAAAAGTTACTCTAAGGAATGGAAGCGGGGCTGAAGGGTCAGGGGAATAGTATAGGAAGGGAAAAGAGGTGCTGAGGGAGAGAAGAAAGAAGAATTTCTTCTACTACACTAACCTTCCTCTCCTCCAAAGTCTCCTTTGGACAACCTAGTCTTGCTCTAGGGACAGCTGCACAAGCAGTAATTTAAAGCAGTTCCTTTGCCTGACCCTTTTGTATTCCCTGCTACTTTATTTCCTCTAGCTGAAATAGGATGAGGAAACAGGCCTGCAAGGATATGTATTTATATGGTACAGATGATGATCCTGTGGAGAGAACAGCATCACTTTTTGACTCTTCCACTCTGCTCCTCTGCCGTGCTGGGTCATTTCCGTGTGCCATTGCATTGCCACTCTTCTCCCACGCTGTGAAATAATTTTCCTTCTGCCTGCCTTGAAATGAAGTCAGGCAGCTCCCTAGCCCAGTATGGCAGTCTGCCACCCACGTTTTGCCATCAGCAAAAGGAAGGTGGGCAACTCGTGTGGCAGGACTGGAGAAGGCTCTTCAGCTAGAACAGAGGCATTGCAGTGAAAATTTCTTGCAGTGGAGAAACACTTGAATGTTCTTAATTTCAAGGAAACTATTGGTAGTTTTTGTGGGTTGTTTGCCAAAGATTTATTACGCATGTGTATTCAAATAAAGGCCATGATATTTGCTTAGCAGCAGGAGAGCATGAATGTGTGACAATGCTCTCTTGCATCCATTCCCCAGGATCTGGCCAAAGCAACCTTTCCATGGACTGTATGAAAAGGAATCCCCTGAGCTGACTTCTCTTAAAGAAGGCAAACCTGTAGTTCCTACTAATGCTGTTACTTATCTTCATACTCATTTCTCAACCAGTTGTGCTACAATCTGCCTTTCCCATGCATGGTTTCAGCCTCTGAGCGGTGCAGAATTTACAGCCGGGTAGAAATAGGGACTCCATCCCGTGGCATTGGTTTTCCAACCCAAGGAACATGCCTTTGATTCAGGCTGTGCTCAATAGGCACAGAATAAAACTACTGAAGGAAGGAAAAGTTTGTTCAATGCTGAATGGGGAGTAAATAATAAAGTCCATACTGCATAGTGATTCAGTGGATGAGAGAAAGCCTGAGAGCTTATATAGACCCCGTGGAGGGAAAAATGGAGACACGAAAGACTGATGATTGATGCTTAGTATTTGAAAGATATATAAAGAAATCCTAGTTAAGTCTCTCTGCTAGGTGAATCACTGCCACCAGTATTAAAATGTCAAAACATACTAACGATCCAAATGATTGCTGAGATGGCAGTTCTTTTTTAAATCCCTGGTTTTACCTGCTCCATATCTTACCTTTGGAAGTGAAATCTCTCCATTAGCCTTGGCAATGAAAAATTGGGGACTTACAAAAGTCAATTTTAAACAATGCTGCCCAGCATAAAATAGACTCTGGTGTTCTTCTAAAAATGTGTGGCTGCCTGACATTTTCTAGCAAAGCTGCTGACTTTATATTTTTCAGTCTTATGGTTTTGACATGTTGGGGAAAAGTATGAAAGGAGAAATACTACACAGATCTTAAGGGTTCAGGAAAAATTGCTCTGTATTTGGCAAAAGTTAAAATTTGGGTTTTATCTTCAGAAGAAGAAAAGGAACTACTGATCTTGCAGATCCTCTTAAAAAAGAGTTTTATACTATTATTTCGGTTACAAAGAAATACCCAGTTTTATTAAAAGAGTTATTCGGATGCATCATGCATCCAAATAACGATCATACAAGTCTTGTGTTCTGAATGAGTGCTGCTTAGATGAGCCTACTGCCAAGGCCAAAGCCCACCAAGCCCACCAGCTGGTTACCTGTGGTTGGGTTTGTAGCACTGGAGCTGGAGGGAAAGCAAACACTGAGGGTGCCACAGAGACAGGAATGAAGCTTGAGCAGGGCAAATTGCAGGCCTTGTGTTGAAGCAGGCCTGGGGTCTTCAGAGAACACACTCACTCAGGCCTGGATAAAATAGCTCCAAATAGAATTAAAAAAAACCAAAACAACAACAAAACCAAACAAGGGTGTTTAAGCTCCATGAGTGTTTGAGTGGCAGTGCCTCTGCAGTGGAAATGGCTGCTGGCAAGGGGTGACTCTGTCAACTGAAATGTTTGGCTGGAAACGTAGCTACAGATCGGTAGCTGAACTGTTATTATCAGAAAAGGAGAGCTTTTGTAACAGAGCAGGTATCCCACATCTGGATCAGGGGCTTTCTCTCCGTGACCCGTAGACGCACTGAGCCCCGCAGGGTGGAGGTCAGGAGGAGCTCCCTCTCTGCTGAACCTGGTTAAAGCGTTTCAAATTAACAGCTCTGCTGCAACAGGGGGCCTGTGAGAGGCTGGAACAGCCTGCTTTTTGAGAGTCTAGGAATCACTGCTTTCACAGCAGAGGTGTGTCTTTTAATTATGTTTTAAACCGATTCCTTTATAAACACTTAAGGAGAGGCCCTGAGGCAGCCGACCAGTTCTCCCCCTCGGCAGTGACCTCTCTCTGGCAGAGGTTCATTTCATTTCAGCAAAGTACTTAAGTACATGCTTAACTTTAACCACCTGAACTGTCCCACTGGAGCCACAGAGATGACTCATGAACTAAAGTTAGGCCCCTACTCACGTATCTTGCTGACTGTGGTCTTCTGCAGCTTCTACTGCCAGATGTTTGGGAGAGGAAATGAAAGAAACTCTGTAGTGGACAGTTAAGGGAATAATTTACTAACAGAGGAAACTTTGTATTGCTTCCAAATATCTGAAATGTGATCTAATGTAACTGCAGATATTTTGGTAGTCCAGACATACATTTAAACCATTTTTAGTCCAATTCAGGTCTTGATCTTTTATGTTCTTTCCTCTGGTTTCTTCTTTAATGCTCCAGGCTGTCTACACCAGACTTTATCAACTTTAGGGTTCTGCTCTAATTTATGTATGCATTAATTTTCTTCATGCACTTACCATTAAATACAAAATTGCTGGGTAAGAATCTATAACAGAAGAAAGAAAAATGCTGTGCACGGTGGATGTAACCTTGCACTGTAGAAAGGCTAGAGCAGTAGATGGTGGGGCTTTCTGTATACCTCTGCTTTTGCAATCCATACACTGGTTTTCTTTTCCTTTTTTCTTTCCAGCATACTCATCTTTCATTTGGATTGTCTTCCAATGGCTCCTTAAGGGAACATGGCACAAGCTATGCACAAACGGCGCAGTGTTGGAATAGTGTTAACAGGAGACTGCAGCCTGAAAATCTCACAACAATTTCCTATGCCATAAGTGGCACCCATTACAATACAGTCTTTCATTCAGATTATACAACCCTGCACAATGCCCCACACTGGTCAGCTAATGCAGTCAGAGCCCAATTTTAAACACAACCCTTCCCACAAATCAACACATAAACAGCATATCTCCCATGTATTCTGTATAGGATGAACAAGATGATTGTCACTTGCTAGGACCTCGTGCATTTTGTAGAAGTGCTGTTTGTTTGTCTAGCTCTGGGTTACATGCAGCTTTAGAGAAAAGTATTGCAGAATTGTGGCAGGCTGACATGTTCTCTGAGAGAGCAAACAAAAAGATTTATTAGGGGAATCTCCCTCTCCTTGAATACAGCTTTCACTGAGGGCTCACATTTCATTTCTTCCCAGTGCCACCTCCAAGGGCTTTAATTCCCCAAGTGACAATAATAGAATAAAACTTTCTATCTCCGGTCTTCATCATCAGTGTTGTCTTAGCCCAGGGCCTCCTGAAATCCCCCTGAACTGTTCATACACAGATGACCACCTCAGATCTTACCTGAGTTGCTTCCGCTGGGCCGAATTGTTTAAGCTGCTGCTCCATTTGCTGACAGTTTCTGCAGAGAGGTCAAGTACTGCCTGGATCTAATGCTTACTTTAGAAGCATGTTTTTCCAGCACTGTCTAGGAAGCCTTATCTAGCCATGATCAGGGGATTTTCTGCAGAAGAATGGAGGCCTCCAAGACAGGCATTTCAGTGAGCACCAGCTTCATTTTGAAAATGAAATAGAGAAATAGTACACAAGAGGCAACACTCAAAATATAACCAACTGCTTTAAATTCCTTCTGTATGAGTTCTGGCTTTCCCTAACGTCTGTGGGAACTCTGCCAGGAATTGCCCTTGTGCTATGGTTTCTCCCTTTGTACTAGTGTCTAGAAAAACCTGATCTCCACATTAACTCAGAAGACGGTGCAGCACCAATTTCTAGTCTGAAATGGCAAAGTTATCATGAATATGTACCTTATTCTTGACCTTACTTTCATCCTTTGTGACAGCTACTTCTAGTTATGTCATATCCTATATGGCAAACCTCTTTGCTAACATTAGAAGGCAAACAAAGGGTTGATGTTTCTCTGAAGTACTAGGATTACTCTTCGTTTTCATCTAGAAGAGCACTTCCCACCATTTATTCAGTCCAGAGAAAGGTCCTAGATAGCAGGGGATAAAACACTGTCTGATATTTTAGAAAGTTCCTCCACTGCTGTTTGAGCAGAGTAGCCAAGGAAGGAGTAAATAGCTACAGTTCTTCAATCCAGTGAGATAGCCCTAATTGCCTAAAAAGTGCTTCAGGTGTATGCTTTTTTTGAATTGTCATTCATCTTGAAGTCTACTTGCATGCCTATATGATATGCCTAGCCACCATCAATGTTGCTCTGTATTGAGTCTAAGATACAACTCAGATCAATATTTAAATACTCAGCTGGGTAAGGGCATTAAAAAAGGTCATAGGCTGTTTTTTCTCTGGTGGAGAAGCAGGGTTTCTGTGGCAAGTACTTCTCCTTTTCCATGGCTTTTGAGCAGGGTTTGAGCAAGGAGCCAATCCCACAGGGAATTCTTGCCTTGGCCTTGCTCGGTGCCAGCAGCTCTTGCGCAGCAGCTTCTCAGTCTGGGCAAGCGGAGCAGCCACTGTTTGTACCAAGCCATCAGTCTTCTCAGTGCTTTGCAGCCTGGGCTCACACTCCTATGTAGGCAGGTCAATAACACTGAGAACTTTACAAAAAACTAGTCCTAGGCTCATCAGTATATACAAATATAAAATTGTTTCAGGGTGCATGACCTTTGAAAGTATATTAGCTTGCATTTGGGACTGCCTTTGCTTCCAGTCTCCTGCAGTACCTATGTAACATCCAGGGCCACCATGAGGGTTGCTTGCACTGAATCAGCAACCTCTCACTCTGCCCTGAATAAGGAAGGAGGGAAAGGACACACAATCCCCTTGGCTTCTTGTACAAAGAGCTGTTGCAGCCCAACTGCTAGCACTCAGGACTGGGTCTGTGGGTCTTCCCTGATGGGGTCCTGTCCATTACAGTTTGCTGTGTATTGCAGAAGGAGACTTCTTACTCTGACTTGTCTAACTGCTTGGTGGGAAGCAAGAATATCTTAATACAGAAAAGCTGCAGCTTTCTAATTACTGTTACAGCTCCTATTCTGGGTTGCATCCTAAACCTTGCTGCGGAACAGGGCTGGGGCAGCCGCTGCCCCTGTACCACATCCTGATGCCAGCTGGGTCCTTGGCACTGAGGTCTTAAGGCACTTTCCCAGCCCTGGGAGGTCCTGTGCCTGGGGAGTAGGTGGTATAATTTCAGAGATATCTCTCTTTTAGCTCAACTCAGCTGATGGGAAAAAATGGCTCTGTCCCTCCAGGGAGTTTAACATTTGCCTACTGTGGTTTTGACCAAAAAAATGAGATGTTTCAAGTGGCCCCTCACCTGTAAGAAGGACTGGAAGAGAAGAGTGATGCAGGGAGCTTGGGCTTCAGTCAGCCCCTTCAGACCTGCTCAGTGAGTGTGGTACACTTTGTTTAAAAATCAAAAGGTGATTCTGGATTTGGATGGCAGATACTTGACTTGCTGGTAGGTTCAACCTCAATAGCACCTGAACTCTGGGTTCTTTGCTGTAGGCATTGGACATACACACTTTGCTACTTTTTTCAGGCTCACTGGGTTGTTTTTTTTAATATTACCATGTACGGGTGAATTGTTTCATATATATTTCTGAGAAGAAAATTTGTTTTTATAAGTGCATGGATGCATGTAACAAATTAAACTGACATCTTAAAAATAGCAACATCAAAAGAGCTCTTATCCAAGTAGAGACTACATCACAAAATGGCTTTATTGAAAAAGTGTCTTGTAATGCTCATTTCATTCTTGTAAACAATGCATCTTTTAAAACATGGACTGCAAAAATTACACACAATACTTTGGTTCAGGAATCTGCTGGCTGATTTTCTGAATCACTGTTTTTAATATAGGGACTGTGGGCGTCTAAAAAGGGTTCTATATATAATTCTGAAGAGCCATCTCATTCAGTTGCTGCAACTTACTTTACCAGTTTCTCCTGATTCATTTTTTTTCTGAATGCTGAGTATTTTAAGAGTACAGACTGAGCAAAAATGCTTTACATAGATCATTATAGTTTGCAGCACTGTGACTTCCCAAGAGGTTATTATATCTCAAGCAGTGAGAAACAACTTTCACCAAGTAAGAAATTATTCCATTGTGCAGTATTATTCAAGCAATTAGAAATCATACTGTGTACAAAATATCATATCTCTAGGTAGCAATTTCTGGTGTTGTATCATGCCTACTTAAGTGTGTAGCTACAGCAAAAGAAGTACTGTGTTAACAATACAACTATTTTTAAACCAATAGACTAAGAGATTCAGAAAATCAGCTATATACTGTAATTGCAATGCATCTTTCCATTGACTTTAGACATCTCAATTCCCCATTTCAGAATCACTTGGATTCTTAATTTCCCTGCCACTCATAAACTCTCCACCTGGTCAAGGAGGGTGAGGCATATTTCTTGAAACCTATCATGGCAATATTTTATAGCACGGAGAAGAAGTCTGCAGGTAGCAAGAGGTAATGCACACTTTCCTTCCACAGCAGGACTGACTCTAATGCCTCCAAATGCCTGATACCAGGTCTTGTATTTTTCCTGGCTAGCAAAAACAGACTGCCATAAAACTAAGCAGAGCATTTCTAAATATTTCCTTCTGAAGACCTGTAGTCAGCCTTTTTCTTTGGAAAATCAAGTTTTATCAGCATCCTAACTTGAAGCATCATGTTAAACTCAGCTTTGCAAATTTTATAGGCAGGGGTTAAGAGGGTCAATGTTTAACAGTTACCCTGCTCTTAGGGTGGATCTTGTTTATAGGCAGGAGTAGAAATAGACAAATTTATTTTTAAAGTCAGTTAGGATACTTTTATTGGTATCAGCTTCATTCAATAAGCCCCCAGTCACTTTAGAGATATTAATGAAAAAGCTCTCAGGACATGCCAGTAAGGTATGGAGGTACAAAGGCATAATCAGTATCTCTGTAAAATTCATGTGGTCAGTGACAGATATGAACACAGAAAGAAGAGTTCCCATCTTGAATTATTCTAGAAAACATTTTCTCTAAAGAAAAAGGATGCATGTTGGTCCAGAGTTTGAAAACAATGCTCAGCTGTCTGGAGGTTAGAACATCCATCCTCTAAACCATTCTAAGGCCTGGAGAGCAGCATAGTATTATACCAGTGTTTCCACATAGTGAGGACATGACTCTTTGTACTCATCTCTCCGTAACTGCTCAATACATCTGGCAGATAGCCCAACACCAAAGCCTGAGGTCAGTGCATCCTTCCCCATGGCTGCCATGTCCTTCACCCCTGGGGAGGCAGGAGACACGATGTGAGTTAAGTCTTAGTGATCTTTCTCCACAGCTCTGCCTTTCAGAGGTCTCTGAGGGACTTCTTCCCATTCACTGAAGTTGCCAGGCACAGTCACGGGGCTCAGGAGCACCTGTGACAGGTGGATGGCTGCAGGACTGGAGGACCCAGTGGGGCACTGGACTTCTCTAGCCCAGGAATCCCAAGGTTTTGGTGATCAGTGCAAGTCACCCTCTGACACTGGGCCTCCTCACTATAAAAGCATCCCTAAAAGCACCAGTGTTAGAGGGAAGGAAGGACTGAGTGTGAAAGAGGCAGGAAAGCGCAAACACTTCTGTATGTGATGTCTGCATTTCATAAGGCTTTCTGTTACCATGGCGATGAGCATGGTATAAATACCTAGACAGATCTCCCTTGTGGTGGTGCATTCTCCTGTTCTTATGCTGCAGGGCCAGCCTGTGTGCAGACATTTTGATGGGCTTCTTCAAACCCCCTCTGCTAAAGCTGTGCATGACGGTCAATCTCAAACCAATAGTCCAGTGGGCAAAAGTGCTCTTCCCACATCATTCACCATAACTTACTGTCTGGCCTCTCCAAATCAGCAAATGATTTTTTTAACATAAAGATGAAGGATTACATCCTTATTAATTTGTATTCAGGCTAAATAATCAATAGGAAGAGCTACAATCTGGTTCCTTTAGTTATGTTTGAAGTCAGACTCAGCATAAACATTTCCAATAACAATTTAGTGCAATCAAATCTACGAATGCTGTTGAATCCTGAGTTGTAAAGGAGTTTTAACAGATCCAGGTTAGGCAGTCACAGAGAAGCATAGCCTTAAGCTAACTGTAATAAGTTAAAAAAAAAAAATGCCGGTGTTTCATAACACAGAAACCCTTCCATTGATTTTTCCAAGACATGTGCAGTCTTGCATGAGATGCAGAGAGAAATAGGTGGATTTTGTTTTAAAATATCAGGCATGATCCTATGTATGGAATCTAAGCACTTTATTCTAAAAGGCTCACTGTCTCCATATTCGTTTGGCAGGTAAATGGCAGTGATCTTATTTGCCAGGACATCTCTTTTCCATTCACCCCCTGCCTTTTGAGTGTATAAATGATAAGAGGAAAATGAAACAAGAGAAAAATAATGTTACCTGATATTACACCTGTGCAGGCAGACAAACTACTTCAGATGGGGAGAAAAGCATGTCCTCATTTTGAAATGAGGTTTGCTCTAAGAGTGAGGTAGCTAATTCAAACTTGAATCCAAGCTAGGACAACAGAGTTGATATTTTGCACATAAATTAGCTAAGTTATGTATGGGAATCCCACATAGGTTAACCCAACTGGTTGTGTGGAAAACACAATAAAAATGTCAAGCTGCCTGATTTTATCTTATGATAGTTAACAGAAGATCATGAAAAAATGAGAACAAGAGAGATGTGCTAGGATGAATTTCCTCTTGCACTCTTCCAGTCCCTGGTAACAAACATGTAATATGGAAATAGATGGGATGGGAGCAGGAGAGTAATGGAAAAGCCCAGCAATAATATGAAAGAATCCTTCCTGGTACCAACACTGTGTCACTTCTGACAAGTTGAAGTTTTCCAGAGCAGCACATATTCTCCCTTTAACTTCTGAATGATACAGGGAAGGGGTCAGTACAACCAAAATGTGAGAGAGAAGAAAAAAAGCAAATGCTCCTCTTAGCCTAATTGGGATGGGTTTGCAGCTGATATGAGTAATATTTTATTAATTCCAATTTCTTGGCCCTCTTAAAATGACTCTGAACTTCTTCCTCCAGCAAAAATGTTCTTTCCCCTCTCTTAATTTCTAAGGTAAACAAAGGTAACAAGGCAGAGCAAGAGAGAGCACCAAACTAGTTTGAAAGAGGAAAATCTGTGTTGGCAGTGAGTGAGAGCTAGTCAAGATGTATGTTTATCACACAAAGCATATTTGAGATGCAGTTCTAATAGAATTGTACTGTAGTCACATGCTTGTACAACTTGTACAACTCTTCACACTAAATAACATCTTGATTCTGCAGTACTTTTAAATTGAAAACTCATCCGAGAACTGAGAAACTAAATCGACCTTTCCTTGGACACAGGTGAAGTGATTCATATTGAGACTGGAGGGGGAAGGGGATATTGTATGAGTCACTTCTGTTTGTTGTTTGACAAGCACCTTCTCCTAATTGATTCCTTAACCAACTCTCATTTCCATCTGCTGCCCTTTGACCACCACAGATCATGTAATCCACAGTATGTGGCTTATACTTGCTTCTTAATGGTGAAATAGATTATGGAGGCTGTTCAGTAGTGTCATACGACCTGAAAAAGGAACAGAAAATACTTACTTGTGCTGACAAAACACTTCTCAGATGTTGGCTTGATTCTAATCTGATACCTGTCATCTCAGCTGAAGCTAATGGAGATGCAAAAAAGCATGAAAAAATGGTCTCCTGATCACATTGTTCTTTCAGGCATTAACCACTTCTAATAATGAGTATAGCACTGAGAAAGACCTTTAGACTATCTAGTCCAACACCCCTTTCTCCAATAACACCCAAACCTGGAGGCCCAGAAAAGTTTAGAAAAAGAGGGCAAGCATATTCCCAACATTTCCCTGTCTCTAGCAGTCTGTAGTTTCAAGGGTTCGCCTGTTCTTTTGTTCCTGGGATACATTTCCTGTACCATGACGATATTCTCTTTACTAGAGCACATATCTGCCTGCAGACTACAAGGACTACAAGTGTTCATTGTTTTTGCCCTGTATGCACTTCCACGTGCTCTTCTGAAGATCAGAGCCAGCTTTTGCCAGAGAAGGCGAATTCTGCTCTGTTACTCTGAATGTTCAAGGAATGCCCCTTGGAGATTTACCTTGTCTGGGGATTTGCCCTAGCCATTTGTCAAATTGCAGAGAAAAGTCTGTCCCTAAGAGCTGAGACTGCTGCTTTCATGAATGAAGTCCATGCAGATATTTGTAATGATAATGGCTCCATCATCCCAGGTGATGCCCATTAAATTTAGGCATAGTCCACCACAGTAAAACAAAGTTTATTTGCAAATTAGGATTTGCTGACCAGAGACATGTGGGAAAAAAAAAAAAAAGTAAACAATCTCAAAACCATACTACCTTTAGGCAAGTATTACAGTCTTAAAAGTGTACATTTGGTGACTAATAAATAAAAAATACCAGGAATGAGTTTAAGGGATTTTTTTCCTAACATTTCCCTTCCACGTGGGCAAAATGTTGTGTCCCTGATTTGCCAATATCACTTATACACTGAGAGAATTCTCTAAGAAGCAGTTTTTAACTTTTAAGTCAGAGCACATGCACTACAGTGAACGTGCTGTTAAGGCAGGAGCACTGCCACTTCCCTAAGCATGTCAGTGTCACCACTGTCTATCGGTGACACTCTGTAAAAAGCGCATTCTTCCACAAAGCTTTCCCAGTAACTTTGGGAAGCTACAGGCAGGATATCCTCTGATGTCACAGTCTGATGTGCCAAAATCAAGAGCATAAAAACCAGGATGTCCCAGATATGGCCTTACATTATCTTGAAAGCTGGGCAAAGTTACCCTTCACAGGCTTTTGAATATCTTTCAGAAGTGAAACATGGAGCCCTGGAGTGTGTTAGAGATGGTATAAACAGCAAGAAGAGGAAAGCTATGCAAGTCTTTCCTCTACTCCATTTGATTTCAGGACCGTGGGTGAGTTGGGCATGCCTTGCCACAGTCTTTACAGTGAGTGAAGGCATTTTTTCCTCTGCTGTTATCACCAAGGGGTGATATTCATGTGACTGCTTTGCGTTCAGCTGGCACCTTTGACAGTCTTGCCTGCACTCTGTCCACCAGCACTTGGAAGTGCCCTGTAACCTCAGATTAAAGGAATGTCTCTAAAGAGCCTGTGCATGCTGCTGCCTGGCAAATCTTGCCCACAGAAAAGCTGTGGTAGCCTGGGAGAGTACTCTTATACATAGATAAGCACATTCAGAGTAACAGTTTGTGAGGATTTGGGGGAAAACCAGGACAGCCAGCAGAGAACCTGCAGCAAGCTGGAATTATACCTGTGGGGATTAGTAAAGGAAACATTTTGTCTAATCTCAGAGGAGATTTTAAAATGGACAGAGAAAGAAGAAAACATATTATTTGCAAGATAGCAAAACCTAAAAGAAATGGGAATGATTCTGCAACAGGATCCATAAAAATATACTTCATAATCCAAGTAAATTTGGTACAGTTCTCTCCTTACTGTGCTGTTACATTCCTTGACAGTAACAATAAAGGCAGCAGTGTATGTATGTGTGTGCTTATGTGTGAATATGACAGCATTTAGGAGGATGAGAAAGGAGCTTCTTTCCTCCTGACCACCTTTTAATGAATGAAAAACAAGAATTCAAAGCCTTGCTGTATGATACTGATTTCCACATTTGGCATCTGGGATTGATTCTGCAGGCCTGCTGTGTGCAGATTCTCCTCCACATCTCTGCCAGAGCCACATGCACAGAATGCAGCATCCAGCCCCAGGTGCTGGTGTGCTCCTGCTTCCTGGGGATATCATCTCATGATAGCCAGGAAGAAAAATAAAACAAAAATTAAACTGGGCAACTGAGGAGCTGGCATGTAGAGTTAAAATTCGAAATAGATTACAGCAATTCCTGACTACCAAACTATTGCACTTGCTAAATATTTAAGCAGATAATACAAATAATTGCAGCTAAAACAATTATATCTGAGAAAAGAGAACAGAGCAACTAGACAGAATACTGTTTGGTTTATGTCATGCATATTAAATGAGCCTTAGCCAGTGTTGATAAGTCTGCCAATCCATGAGATGGGAAAAAATAAGATGCCTTAAAGGAAATAAGCATAGCAGGAAAAAGTAAATCTGTATTCAGGATGGTGCTCTGGGTACCAGATTGCAGCACTGATGGAGAGAGTGGAGGTGAAAGGGAGAAGCACATACTATTCCATAGTGCTGTCCTGATTATCAGGCAAGGTGGCTGAGGCAGTGTGAATTATTTAACTTAAAATACGTGTGTAAATGACAAGTAAATGTTATCTCTGATATTTTAAAGCTTTTTTAATAGCTTTTGTAGGTTCAAGAATTGAGAAATATACAAGGAAGCTGACAATTATATATCTGGAGAAGAGGGCAGAGCAGCTGCATCTGTTGTTTCTCATGGATGCTGTATTCAACACAATGATATTAATCTAATCCTTAGCCAAAGGAAGAGAGTGCACTGACAGGGTGGTATGTGCTAACTCCACTTCTTCTGTTCTCTCTGAATAAGGTAGAATTTTTTAAAGCATCTAAGAGCAGTTCTGGTTGAGAAGTCACATGTCTGAGTTAGCTCCATGTGGTGCCAGACTTAATAACCCCTGCTGAGAGTCAATGCCACATTTACATGACTGTACAGGCTTCAGGATGAGCTGGATACTTATTTTCACAGTTACTAACTGCCATATAAAAATATATGTAGACACCTACACATAGAAATGCACACTTGCTAGGTTTATGGAAGTGCTTACATAGTTAGGCACCTACTCTTAAATTAGTGTGAACCTTATGCGATGAAATCCTTCTAGAAATCCCATGAAGCATGGTGTTTGGTCTTCCGCCTAAATACTCTCTAAATCTGGCCCACTGGCTGTCAGTGAGGCCTTAAGTACTTATATGGCCCAGTACTTTCTGAAAATGCGATGCAGGGTTCTGTGTCATGTAGATACTTTTATGATTTCTATTGTTTTCAGGTGTGTGAAGAAGTATCAAATAGAAGATAACGTGCAAAATCTCTAACAGGGCAGCATCTTCACTCCTGCCCACTTCAGCCTGTGGCCAAGACTCACTTCCTCTTCCATTGCTTCAAGACATCATGCTGTGAGGATGAACAGAGGACAGCCAAGGCAAGGCAAGATACAGAAAGATGGTGGCACATCCTGGGCAGCAAGGAGCACAGCTCCTGCACCACTACCAGCCACAAACCACGGTCACAAGCTCAAAACCGCTTAGTAGGGCTGGCCACGCTGCTGCACAGCCCCTTCAGTCACTGGCACAAAGCAAGTCCACGTAGTATGTAGGTGATGTTGAGGAACTGGGTGCTACAGAAAGCAGTGTTTTCTGCAGGAGTGAAGGGCAATGTCCTTTAACTTAGCAGTGACATTCACAAGTCATTCTGGAGGCTCCCAGGTTCACATGTATGAGATTCCTGATGCAACTGCGCAGATTTTCCTTTGAATTCTCTCAATTTTCCTCTTGCCTTAACTTGGGTAACCTTGGACTTACACCTCTGGAATAAACTCTAGACTCAGTCACTGGGCTGGCTGTCACTAACAGCCTGGCCTATTTTATATGTGAACAGCATCCTGCAGCTGAATGGAGGGTTGATTAAGAGCAATCTCTGTTAAGCAATCTGTAGAGACTGTTCTACCTGTGACTGGTAGGCAAACTGTGCCACTTCCTTACCTTCTCAGGGATTTGCACTTGACCAGAGTTATAAGTGTATTTATGAATTCCAGGCTTTATTATTGTAATTCCCTACTCCTGCACATAGAATTGCCAAGTTTAAGGTGAAAATCAATTCTGAACTTCACATCTTCTCAAAAGCACAGCCTGCAACCAACAATACCTCATCCTTTATATTCTATTTTATCCTCTGTGGCTACCCTGATTACTGAAAAATTTTAAAATCTTGTTTTCCTTTCCAGTGCTCTCCAGGGGAGTGGATAATATTCCCAAGGGCTGGATGCACATTTGGATCTCCCACAACAGCTCCAATGGACAATTGTAAAGAGTAAGTTTGTGCCAGGGCAAGAATTGGATCTTTTAGAAGTTATCAGAAACAAGCTATGTTTCTTTTGAAGGAAGATTCAAGACAATTTCTTTAGCTCTAGCCTTATCATTTACCACTTCAGAAGGATATTTAGACTCCTATGAAGAGTGCTATAGAGCCACATACTCAGCAAGAGGAAATTGTATGGATACAAAATACACAGATATGGACACACATCTACAAGCATTCTTGAATGAACTGCTCAGGTGTCATGGTTTGGGCCTAACATGATAAAAAAGTTCCAGGGTTGAGACAAAGGACAAGGAGTGTTCTTCACCAATTAAGGTCCTGGATAAAACAGACTCAACTTGGGGAAAAAACAGTAATTTAATTTCACACTAATCACACACACGCAGGACACAGACACACACAGAGCAGGGCTTGCATATGTTACCCCACCCCTCCCTTCTTCCCAGGCCCAAATCCCTTTGTTCCCCGTTTCTCTCCCTCCTTCCCCCCAGCGGCACAGGGGGACAGGGGATGGGGTTTAGAGTCAAGTTCACAGGCTGGTGGTTCCTGCTGCTCCTTCCTCCTCAGGAAGAAGGATTCCTTACAGTCCTTCCCTGCTTCCCCACAGGGTCCCTCCCATGGGAGAGAGTCCTCCACGAACCTCTCCTTCATGAGTCCTTCCCACGAGGTCCGGAGCTGCTCCAGCCTGGGCTTCCCACAGAGTCAGGGGCTGCTTCGGGAACAAACTCCCCTGGCACCGGGGTCTTCCACAGCTGCACAGTCAGAGTCCACTGGCAGCAAATCGGAGTCCACTGGCCACAAAATCCAAGTCCCCCAGCCAAGTTCACCCCTCCTGGCACCTTCAGGGAATGTTCCACCACATTCCTCCATGAGTGCAGGGGCACAGCTGCCATCTCGCCATGGGTTGCAGGGAAACTTCTGCTTGGGCACCTTCTTCCCCTTATTCCTCATAAACCACCTGGATCTTCACCCCAGCACTGCCTTTCACCCCTCCAGCTCAGCTCTTCTTTCTCTCCAAGTGCTCCCTCTGCTCAGGTCTCATTTCAGTTCTTTGACATGTTGATGGCAGAGGCACATCTATTGTCCTTCTGCTGGCTCCTTGGCTGGTTTTGGAGCAAGGGGAGCTTCTCAGCTTCTTACCTGAGCCAGCCCTGTGGCCCTTGCCCCACTACCAAAAAATCCTGCCAAACCAGCACATCAAGCTACCAGGCAAAATAATACAACCCTATGCTCTGGAAATAACATATAAAGGTTTGAACTATTTCAGAAAAAAAAAAAAAAAAGAAAAAAAAAAAAGAAAAAAAAAGAAAGACTGCTGGTTTTAAGATTACTGAATACTTACTACAAACACTAGTGATGATGATAAACCCCTTTTTTTTTCTATATTTATCCATGTAAAAACACAAATATGTTCCTACAGCCATTCAAATTCCAGCCCCATCCCAACGGGCAAAGCTGTCAGCATGCATGGTTCTTCAACACAGCACAACAGGAATATTTCACCTCTGGGGCAAGATATGGGAAATCTCAAGAGAGCATTGCATCCCTTCTGCACTGCAGAGTTCACCTCATGCTCTCCTATAGAAAATGTCCCAGCGTTCAGTGGCATGGCAAGGGGCCATTGGCTCAGCTATTTGGTGGAGGTAATGGCTAGCATCTTCCATGGAGAATAGGTTGTACCTGAGAGGATGCAATCAGTGTCAACCCTGAAAAGACATTTCCAGACTTGCTGTAGCTAGAGGGAAGTTTGTCCTTTGTTGCTTTACCTAAAAGCCAGCAACTGAGTTGCACCTGCCCCTGAGAGTCTATTGATTATTTTTAAATCCATGAAAGGTAATTAAGGAAAAAAATTGGTACAACAGAGAAATTTTTAGGGATCTGCAAACTAAAAAAAGAGGCTGTATATTACAGATTTAGGCTGCTTCCCTCTTCTTCCTTCCTTGAAGCCTCTACTGGCAAGGTATGGAAATGTTTTCAATTACCTCCAAAACTGACAGAAGATGAGGGCACTCAGTACCTTGCACAACCAGGTATTTATTGTCTTTACCATCCCTGGGGCTCTGCCACTGGCTGCAAATGAACTGATAGCTCCTGCTGCTCCCACCAGCCTGGTTCACTGTGTCATCTACCTACATGTTCGTTCTCTCCGTCATAATTTATTTATTCAATTTATTTATTTATGTAGGTCATTTTCAGTAGTAGTTTCACAAATAATGGCACAAGTGGAAAGAGCAAGAGAGAAACAACATTAGGGTGAGAGCTGGCTGCACACAGGGAATGGAAGGGGGAACTCTGCTGAAAACAAGATGTATGCTGGAGGATTGATTGTTCCTGATTTTCTCCTCAGGCAGAACCTGAGCAAATTCCAAGTGACATCAGCTTCACCAACCTTTGCTTGACACTGTCTTCACACAGCTGATTTACCTGGTGCTCATGCTCAGCTCTCTGGACTTGCATATCATTCTAATTGCACTTGAGGCCTTTTAGAGCTCTCAGAAGACTATTTCTGCATTTAAAGACCATTATTTTGGTTTTACCAGCATTTAGGAATTTAGTCATTAACTGTGTTTTAAAGCTTTAATCCACAGGGGTCTTTGCAGTAAAGAACAGGCATATTTACATTGCCTAACCCATGCATCTAAATTAGATTGCTTCCTTTTATTTCCTTTTTAACCACCCTCTAAAGAAACACCCTTTTCTACATTGACTCCGCAGGAACTCTAAGGAAATGACCTTCCTAAAGTTGTGATCAGACAAGGTGAAATTAGCTGATCTTAAGGCTTTCTGTCATAGAGAGAAACAGTCTTGTTCCTTCATCTTGTGTGCTTTTTCCTGTCTTTTTCCTCTTCCTGTTCCTAATTCCATTTCTACAGTTGCTCAGCCATGCTTCCTTACAGCTCTTTTGACACTCACCTGACCCCCCAGGGAGCTAATTCAGTTCACTGAACTGGCAGAAAATAAATCCAGAGAGTGAAAAAGAGACAGTTTTCTGATGGGTTAATGAGCTGGATCAGCTCAGTGAATATGAAAGTCAGCCCAAGGGTGAGTCAGGATCATGTAGGAGGTAGTGTGGAGAACAAGGAGAATTGACCCTTTTCACAGCAGAAGGTGATCAAAAGAGCTCAGTTTGTCTCCACAAACAGTATCCCTAGTTGTGAATGTAATACAGATGCCTGGAAATAGAGGGAATTTATCCCCACTGATCTAGCTATGCAGTAATGAATTTGTATTTAATTTTTTTTCCCTACTATGCTATAGTTGATTTGTGTGGTAAGGTTTTGATAGTGGGGGGAGCTACAGGGGTGGCTTCTGTGAGAAGCTGCTAGAAGCTTCCACCATGTCTGACAGAGATGGACCTGCCACTGGACAAGGCTGAGCCCATCATCTACAGCAGTTGCACCTCTCTGGTAACATATTTAAGAAGGGGGAAAGAAAAAAAGCCTGCACAATAGGAGCCAGGGAGAGGAGTGAGTACATGTGAGAAACAGCCCAGCAGACCCAGGCCAGTGATGAAGAAGGGGAAGGAGGTTCTCCAGGCACAGAAGCAGAGATTCCCCTCCAGCCTCAGGTGAAGACCATGGTGAGGTAGGCTGTCCCCCTGCAGACCATAGAATTCCATGGTGGAACAGATATCTACCTGCAGCCCATGGAGAACCCCACACAAGAGCAGGTGGACATCTGAAGGAGACTGTGGCCTCATGGGAAGCCCATGCTGGAGCAAGCTTCCAGCAGGAGCTGTGAAGAGAGGAGCCCACCCTGGAGCAGGTTTGCTGGCAGGACTTGTGACCCTGTGCAGTGCCCACCTTGGAGCAGTCTGTTCCTGAAGGACTGCACCCTGTGGAAGGGACATACACTGGAACAGTTCATGAAGGACTGCACCCTGTGGGAAGAGCTCATGCTGGAGAAGCTCATGGAAGTCTCTCTCCCATGGGAGGGATCCCAGGCTGGAGCAGGGAAAGAGTGTGAGGAGTCCTCCTCCTGAGGAGGAAGGAGCAGCAGAGACATATGATGAACTCACCACAACCCCCACTCCTCATACCCCTGTGCTGCTGGCAGGGAGAAGGTAGAAGAAACTAGTGTGAAGTTGAGCCTGGGAAGAAGGGAGGTGTAGGCGGGAGGGTTTTTCAGACTCAGTTATTTCTCATTATCCTACTCTGATTTAATTGGTAATAAATTAATTAATTTTCACAGAGTCCAGTCTGTTTCATCTATGATGGTAACTGGTGAGTGAACCCTCCTTGTCCTTATCTTGACCCATGAGTCTTTCATTACATTTTCTCTCCCCTGTCCACCTGAGGAGGGGAGTGACAGCTTTGGTGGGCACTTGGCATCCAGCCAGGGCCAACAGACCACATGCACTCAGCTGGCATGTTCTACCACAATTCATAGCATTAGAGTGTTAAGCAACCCCCTTCAAGCACAGCATCTCTGTACCTCTAGGAAAATCTGTTTCCCTGGATGTTACAGCAAACTGTGAAACATTGAAAACCATTAAGTACCATAGAATGTGTGGGGTTGGAAAGGACCTTTAAAGGTCATCTAGTCCAGCCCCTATTATCAAGTATCAACTATGACCCACACTGTTATGGAGTCTAACTGGAGGAGCACATAAGTGGAGATAAGAGCAGCACAGCTGTCAAACTGTGAAAGTGATTCCTCTGAAGTGAAACCTTGGCTGCTCCATCTTTTGATGTCTTCAGACCAAGACTGGATTCTTCAAGATACACTATGTCAAAGACAAGGTATACTTAACTGAACATGTTATGCTCAGTAACACAGTTAAGAGAAGCTGAAGGGTCTGTGATATATATATATATATATATATATATATATATATATATATAAGGTCAAACAAGATAATCATACACTCTGTAAATCTGTAAAGTACAGATTACATAAAGAAAAGGGGGAAAAAAAAAAGATACTAAAGCAAGACTTTCTGGTTAAGGAGCATAACCAGTTCCCATTGTTATTCCAAAACAAAGAGGACTTCTTGCTATGGTCTTCATCTTGGATTAGTAGTTTGTTCCTACTGATACCACCATCCTCCCTTACTTAACAGGACAAGAACTGCCTTTCTTCTGATCTGTGGACATGAACATCAAATGAGCAATTACAGAAATTCCAGGTTTTCTCTCTGTTTAGAATAGTAAGTTTTGAATGTACACATGACATCACAGCATTCTCCTAGCAATATACTGGAAATGCTTCTGTCATTTCTGCTTTTCCCATGACAGAAAGACATTATGTGCTCTGCCCCAGCCCTGATGCTCTGACTGTGACAGAAGCACATGTGGAGTGAACACTTGAAGGAGTGCAAGATCACATACTAAGTGGAGACCTTTGAGTCCAAAATTTAATCTCTATCCTGGTTACAAAATTTGTGGATGATACTTTATTTCAGCAAGCCTCTCGGCTTCTCTTCATGGGTTAAACAGAAATACATTAATTTCCTGTCTTCACTGTAACTAGTCAGGTTCAGCCCTCCCTGCTGCTATGTACTGCGTACACAACACTCATCTCCACTACCTGTATCTGTGCACCTGTGCAGGAGCAGTATTCCTATCAGCTCATTTGGGCATCGCGGGTAGATGCCGTTCAGAGCATGTGAAGTCTAAGTTCTCCCATACTCAAGCACCCATGTAAAATACCTACAACTGATAAAGACTTGCCATGTCATTCACTTGTCCTTTTGCCTCCCACTCCAAGAGGTGGGTAAGCAATTATTAGCCCAGTGAAGCCATAGAAACAATTTATTCATGTTATGTAATATTATAAACAACTCAGTGATATCACACAAATATAAGTTGTGAATCTCTTTAAGAGACTTTGGGATAAAATGAAGGGAAAGCTCCACATGAAGGCACAGACTCAGCACTCCGGGGAAGTTTTCATATTTTTCTTGTCACATTCTAGACTGATAAATAGATCTTAGGCATACAGACTTGTTGCTCTTTTCTGACTGGTTTAACTGCAATTAAGCTTGAATTTCTCTGCATAAAGACATGGGTCTCACCAGCTACACCGGGGTAGAAATTCTGCACTAGAGGACCATGTGGTTTCTTTTCTTTCACTCTTTAGGAACAGATTGAGCTAAACTGCAAAAGGATGCTTTTCATACAGAATGAAGTAGTCTATGCAGGAGAAGATGCAGAATACTCACATTTTAGGTAGGTATGTTAACTGATTTCCCAGCAGCTTTCCCATGGACACAAACCCATTCCTAGAAATTTAGTCCCTTGTTCTAAATTCTTACCTCTTGTTGCATTTTATGTAATGTGTTCTCTGACTAGTGCTCGGTGAGGCAACAGAAAAAGAGCTTTTTGTATTTCTCTCTGTAAGTAGGCACATTATACATTTAGAAAAAAAATTCATCAAAAAGATCCCTGTAAGTTTATCTCTGCTCCAGAGCAGCCTTAAGACAAACAACCTGTTAAGTCTAGTTCATGTGCTTGTGCAGAGAACAGGTTTCCAAAGGCCTGTTCTGCAGAGCCCTGATTAGATAATACATAACAAAGAGAAAACAGGCTTTAGAGGACTTTGTTTTCATTTGCAGTTCATTAGAGGCAGCCCAAAGCTAACTTAAGCCTCCTGGCTGGCAGATACTGGATCAAGATAAAACCAGGCACAGACAAAATAGGACTGTTTACACTTGATACAGCCATACCCTGAGTTCCCACATGATCAAAAAATCAGTCATCACTGAAGGAACAGGCATGGTCTTCAAAAGCCTCAAACCCCATCCATTCAAATTGCTGTGATCCAGTACTTGCATGAGTACTTGCACTACAAACTGGGCAAGGGAGGTAGCCCTCCTATCTGAAAAGATTACTTTACCCTCCTACAGTTTCTGTCTGCAAAAGCTTCAACTAGACCAAACTCATCCCTTTGCAGAGGATAAGACCGAGTGAAGACAGGCCTTTACCAGTTCAACCTAGATTGCAACAAAGAGTGCTCTTTAGCCAAATTGATACGGTCACATTATAGGGAGGAAGGGTGTGCACGTTTAACAAATTTCATTTCTAAATTAATGTAGTTCAATCATTGTAACTTCTGTGTGTGAGCAAGGCTTACTGTCAGAAAGCTAATTCTAAATTAAAACAAGAAACAGAGCAGTGTCATCCATTACAAAGGAGATACGGGCTGAAAATATTGCTGAATTGCATGATGGCTTCTAAAAATACCAGCATGCAAGGATTAAGTACAAGCAAGTTAATAAGGTGCTATACTGCATTCTCAAGGCTGCTTAAAATTAGCTGTGAACATGCTTTTCTTGTCCTAAATACACTGCAGAAAGACACGGGTTTTTTTCCATCTCTTTCAGCCTGTCTTTGAGCTGTCATCCTCTGAGAAGTCTGGCTCTGTAGGCACTAGAGGGAGAGAGATAGCTTTGCTGTTGCTCTTCTTTCCAACCGTGCTCTCAAGCCTGAAGGAAACCATTTGAATAAGTGATGTACGGTGGTGAAACTCAGTCATTTCCCCGTATGATTTATTCAGTGAGCACTACAGTGCCACTGCACAGTGCTGTACTTCCTGTTGAAAAGGCATTTTCACAAGGAAGTGCCGATTTTCAGGGTCAGATAATTTTCTGAAAAGGAAGCAAAATAAAGGTCAGGAGGGGCTACAGCTTTCCTGGCTGAACCTCAAAATAAAACGTCACTGAGATTCTACTATATCTTTTGCATTCTACAGTGCTACAGAAAGGTAACAAGTTTTAGTATTTTGCAAACTTGCAGAGTCTACAGGCTGTCCATCACTTTTTCAATCAGTGGGGCTGGGAACCACCTTGTTCTAAGCTAAAGGGTAAGCTGCATGAATTGTGGGCTATATGCAGATCTCAGGATGTGGTCTGTGCCCCACAAAAATCTCCAAACAACTGCTAGGCCAGATACTGCCTGAGCCCCCACAAAACACTGCATAACCCTCGAGCACAACAGGTTGTATTTAGTTGGGTACAAAAAGTCCGTGTCTTCAGCAGAACTAGGATCCTTGCACAGAGGTGATTCCATCCTCAGCCTACACTGTTTGATCTTCCAAAACTAGAACTGGCCAGCATTGTAGCCTGTGTACTTGTCCCTGTGGCATCTGAGAACCATCTGCTCTTCCTGTCCATAAGCAAAATATCCTACAATCCACCAGAGGATCAGTTTTGTTTTGTTTTTTTTTGAGAAGTCTCTGGAGTTGACCAAGTTAACAACCAAGTTTGCAGTCACTCAGCTAAACATAATCAGCTCTTCAGTCCCCAGGGCCAAACCCATTCCAGCAATTCCCTTTTGTCAAAGCTGACACCTTGGAGTTTTGCAACATAGGTTTAGGTAAGTTTCAATGAACTGCTACAGAAAGGTGCTGGTTTATCCCTTCTGAAAAAAAATTACCCATGCTAGAAGCTGTGCAAGAAGGAAACTTCATGGATAGTATCTTAGCCCAGAAACTTCTTTCCCCTCCAAAATCTGGGCCAAGAATTGCAGCTCAGGCATAATTCTGTGCCTCCTTACTTCTGAGAGCGAGGGTCAGCATTTAAACATTATCTGGCTGCAGCTGCAGATCTACAAAGCATTTGCAATTAAGCATGTTCTGGTACCCATCCTTGTCTTTAGAAGAGCATGAGAGTTTGCACTGTCTGAATGTATTAGCCAGCAGCAGTTAAATACAATTGAGCTATCTACATCTAAGTTTAGGACAAAATACTTCACAGCTGCAGTCCTTCTCCCACTGGGTATGACTAATCAGATCTACTTCCCTGACATTCTCTTCATCTCTTTAGGTGTTTGTACAGATAAATCCTTTTGGCCAAAAGTACTTTCATGTTGAGTAAGTGCTCATCTCGTATTTTTCCAAGATACATGTATTTTTTTCAAATTCTGTAACACTCAGAGACTGTTAGGGAGAAATCACAGGTTACAGACGGTATTGTCAAGTTGTTCAAGTAAGTGACTGAGAAGTGCAATTTATCACTTCAATGCTGTGTGCTAGATCAGTTGTTCTTTCTCCTTTGTCAGTTTTTCAAAGACGTGGGGTCCAGAAAGGATGTTATTGTTTGGCTTCTATTTCAGAATCACTTGTGAACAGGGCATTTTTTGCCCACAGAAAAAATGCAGCTTGTATGGTCGAAATAGAAAATTGAGTTGTAATTAACTTAATTAGAATAATAATGAAAATAATACACTGTTTTGAGGATAGCAAGGCCTTTAGCTAGCTTTACTTCCAGTCTGACAGAGACAAACCAATTAAAAATTGATAGTGGATATCAACATTGTTAGAAAAGAAGCCTCAAAAGAAGCTCACATTAATACGGCTATGTTCAGCATTTTAAAAATAATCCATTTTGCACTATTATAAGAAAGGAGACTTTTGTAAATTCAAATAAAATCAAAGATTCTATTTTATGCCTTGGAGAATGTTTCTTTTCTTAAGTTGTTCACAACATGTAATTAGAACTGTAGTGTACTTTACTACATGCTGCATAAAGAGATTCTCTGTCTCACAGTGGCACACTGTCTCACAAACCATAAGTGATTGACAGAGAACTCTCAATCTGTTACTATCTATTTCCTACCATTCAAGAAAATGCTTGTCAAACTTAATCTGAGGAAAAAGCAGATTTAAAAGAGATGTAAATTAGAATTTTAAAACTTAGAGATTGGGATTTTTTAAAATTGGTTCCCTCTGTATTGCTTTTCATAAACAGGAAAAAAAAGCAGAGCCCTTGTGCAGTAATCAGCTATGAACCCCTTTCCTCTAGCACACACACATACTCTTCTGCAAAGAATGCTCAACTGTAGGTCCACCAGCCCTGGACGATTCAAAAATCAGTGATTTTGTGTCATGAAGTACTGAGCTGCCAACGAGTAACATCATCACTACTAAAGATACAGGCCATAAAATAATTTGTGATTAAAAGGTCATTGATACGTTTCAACTGGACTCGTAAAACCACAGAAAAAGTCTTCTGTTCAAGTGAATGCTAAAATGGAAAAGTCTAAATATTTTTTGGCTACTGATATGCGTTTGATGTATAGTGATGCATAACATCTTGTTAGAATTTGAACACAGACCTTAACTTTTATTGAATACAGGGTTGAAGCTTTTTAAGTTCATAATGTGCAGCACTGCAGTAACTGATATTATGTGTGGGAACTCTCCCACACCACATCTTCCGAAACTCATGTCTTCTGAAAAGGATGAAAGATATCAAACTCTTACTGCTTATAATTTACATAGACATTTGAATATAACATTATAAATGCTGGAATATTTCATAAATCAAGATATTAATAAGAAATATTTGCACTTTGTGTACTATTATTTTTTATTATTAAAAGGACGTTTAAACGTCAAGTCCAGGAGGTGCCTGTGTGATTAAACAGTTCTCTGATAAAAAAGACTGACAGAGAAACAGTGACCAAGCTCTAAAACACATAAACACAGGATAGCTAGGAGGCTGTCTCCGAGAGTGTGATATGGTCTTCCTCCCTCCCACTGAACATTTGTCCCACAGCTCCAAAGAACAGTAAATGTTTAACTTCTCTCAAAATAGAAAGTCATCTGCTGTCCTTCCCATTAGCCCTGTAACACTGTTAGCTCCACGGCTAAGGATCAACAGGTTTTGATCAACCAACAAATCCCTATCTGAAGTCAGGCTTCCAGGCTCCCCACCATGGTAACAATTTAAAATACTTGGAGGCATGGTTGGATAAGTATTCATGTACAGCAGGGTGCAACCACTACTGGAGCTATTTCACAAGTGGGGAAGTCGAGGCACGGAGAAGAAATGGCGTGCCTGGAGTCACAAAGTGTATTACTAACAACATTGGAAGGAGAAGCTGATGCTGTGATTCCTCAGTGCTGTCTGCACTGGGAAGATTTGGCACTATCCCTGGGCTGGGAATGCCCACGCCTTTCTTCAGCACCAACCTCCCTTAAAGCCTGACTAAGTAGTGCATCACTGCACCAGCAGTAATATCTCCCCAGAAGTCCTCTTACCCTTCCCAGCAACCCATTGCCCCAGCTTTCTCCCTCCCAGAGCTCTGCCCTTGCCCCTCCAATACACGTCTGAAACCTATTTCCAACTCCTGCAAGCTGGACTTTTGAACTTAGATACAATATTCATCCTGCTTAGAAGTGCTTGTGTCAAGAGAATGGTAGCGCTGCCAACCTCAGAAAGGCAAGAAAAAGCAGCAAACATATGTTGGTTTTTTTTTACACAAGTATTATGTAGGTCAGTCACCTGATTTTTTAACTCCTAATACTCACCTCCAGCTTACTGTTAAAACAATTAATCTTGCCAAGTCTCCCAACAGCATGATTGTTGTGGGCACACAAGCGCAAGCCTCGAGCTTTGGAAATTTCTCCGTGGCTGCTCCTCCTTTCTTTGAAAACAGTATCAACAGCTTCTTTCCTAAGCAGCCATGTGAGAGGAGAGCTCGGCATGATTCCTGCTGCAGCTCTGATAAACCTCTCCAAGAAGAGTGGAAAAAGGCAGCCAAGCTGAGGATATCCCTTACCTCTCCAGCCAAGGCTGGAAAAAATTCACCAAGACCAGAGCTTCTCCAAGCAAGAACAGCTCTAAGAGGGGGCGAAGTCAAATTGCATTACAACAATTTCCCACCTGCCTTTTCATCAACAAAGCCTGAGTCTGTCCCTCAGAAATCAATGGGAATTGTATTATGGACTAAATTGGAAGACAAGAGAAGGGAAGGGGAAAGAGCAATAAAAGCACCTGTATTTCTAAGTTATAGTTCTCACAGATGGCCTAATCATGTTCCTGTGCACGGAAGTCACTACCTGCTTAAATGGTGCAACCAGCTGGCCATAAAATGGGTACCCTGCATTTATACAGGCATGTAGAGGGGAAAAAAAAAAAGATTCTCATACATTTGGGAAAAAACAGCTTTGCAACGGGGAGGCAAGAACTTACGAACCACTAAGCAAGTAACTTGTGTCACAATATGATCCAGATGGAGAACGCTTGTTATTCCACCCTTTATAATTTATTTATTTTTTTTACACAGACAGTTGGTACTTCCTTCACCTGTACTGAAAAAACCCCTGCAATCCTACCCCTTCCCACCTGGATGGGTGAGGCACAGCACCCCACCTCAGGTGCTGTCTCTTCTCTCCTTAGAGATGCCACAGCATCGGCTGGCAGCCTGCTCGGAAAGGTGGGATCACGTTCAGGAACGTTCAGAGCGTGCCAGCCTGGAGGCAATAGCCCATCTTGCTCCATGCACCCTTCCTCACTCCACAGAGGCTACAGGAGAGCTTGCCTGACAGCGAACCTCCTCCTCGTCAGCTGGCAGCCAGCTGGCAACCTGGAGCAAGAAACACTCCCTGTAGGAATATAAATCACTAATCTTGTTGCTGGTGTAGCTGCCCCTCTACCCCCCGTCCTTTTTTTTTTCTTTTTTTTTTTTTAATTAAACCCTCGGTTACACCCTTCTCATGTGTAAATCCCCCTCCACCTCGACCGCCCGGCATCGCTTCGCACGCTTCACAAATGCCTCGCGCTTCCCGAGTCATTAGAAAGGGATTAACCAAGGGAGGAACCGCACCGCGGCCTCCCTCAGCCGCCAGGTCTGCCAGCGGGCTCTCTCCTGCAGCCCCCGCCCCGCCCAGGCGGGCAGGCACACCCGCCCATCCTGTTCCCGCCCCTCAGCCTCCCCATTGTCTCTCACAGGCGCCTCAATCGCGGCGCGGCCGGGGAGCACCTCAGGGCAGACAGCCCGGCCTAGGGGAAGGTGCCTCTGCCCGTCACACCGGAGGGGCGGGACCAGACGCTCTTTAAGCTTCCCCCTCCACCAGCTCCAAACCACGCCGGGGCTCCGCGGAGGCTCCAGCCCTTCCCCAGCAGAGCTCGCTTCCCCCGGCCCGGCGCGGCGCCATCTCCCCTCCCAGCCGCGCCTCCCCCCGCCCCGCTCCCGCCACCAGGCCGCCGGGCCCGGCCTCCCTCTCCGCTCTCCAGCCGCCCTGGCCGCCGCACAAAGCCGCCCTCCCGCCCACGGGCCGCTCTCCCGCCCCGGAAACCTGCGCGCTGCCCTCCAGCCCCGCCAGCCCGCGCGCGGCCCCAACCGCCGCAACCGCCACAACGGCCCCGCGGCCCGCGCGCCCCTCCCGCCGCCGCCGCCGCCACCTGCCGGCCCCGCCCGCTCCGGCTGGGCCCCGCCACACCCGCACACACACACCCGCCCCGCCCCGCCACACCCGCACACACACACCCGCACCGCCCCGCAACCCGCCCCCGCGTCCCGGCTTTCCCGGAAAGGTTCTCTTTCCGGTCCGCCGCAGCTGTTCGCTTCCGGTTCCGTGCCCCCATCATGGCGGCGGCCCCTGCGCCGAGCGGGCGCTGAGCGCTGCCGAGCCCCCTCGGTGCCGCCGCCCGCCCGCCCGTCCCCGCCGCCGGCCTCCTCCCTCCCTCCCTCCCTCCCTCCCTGTGGGGCGAGCCGCGCCGGGTGCCGGTGCCGCCGGGAGCGCCGGCCGCTGCGGGCTGCCGAGCGGCGGCCGCCCGGGGCTGAGGCGCCGCCATGGCGCCGGTGCAGCTGGAGAGCAACCAGCTGGTGCCGGCCGGCGGGGGCCCCGTGTCAGCCCCGGCCCCGCCGGCCTCCGGAGCCGTGACAGCCGCCGCCAGCCCCGGCTACCGGCTCAGCACCCTCATCGACTTCCTGCTGCACCGGACCTACGCCGAGCTCACCGTGCTGGCCGACCTGTGAGTGACTCGAGGCCGCCGGGCCCGGCTGCCGGGGCTGGCAGCGCTGCCTCCCTGCGTCCCGGGAGAGCAAGGAGGCCTCGCCCGGGATCTGTCCCGCTCCCCGGCCCGGGGCTGGAGGTGGGGGAGGTGGTTGCTCCTGCAACCTTCTCCCACACCGGGGAGATGCCTGGTTCGTGCGGGTTTGTCTCCGCCGTGGGCTGTGTTCAGGGGGCAAGGGAAGGCCGCTGGGTGATGTGAGAAAATGGCTGTGAGGCACGCAGGGCCGCTGGATGCAGGCTGTCTGGGTACATGCTGAAATCAGTCCCCCGGTTACTGTCAATAACGTCAGCTGTAGTGCTTGTACTGATACCAAAACACATGAAACGTGGAGCTGAGATATTTTCAGGTGCTGCAACTCACTTGAGTTACCCGTGTACATTTGAAAATAGCATTTTGCTATTTTGGGTAAATACTAAGTTATTAACATTATGATCTGCTGGGCTGATGTTGTCTTTGTGGCAAAAACATGTTGTGAAGTGGCAAAACAAAGGAATGTTTTTGGGCCAAGAAAACCTTTTCTGAAAGCGTTTGGACTCCAAATACCCATTTCCCTTTTATTTTGTTTAAACTTAGAGGTTCTTGTGGAGAACCTTGGCGTTTTAAGAAGCGACATAAGGAACAAATGGGAAAAAAATAGGTATAGTGCTTGTAGAGTATTGTATCTGGTAAGTATGCAAACAGATTAATTAACTCTAATAATGGATACTTAGTGAGAGCCATCAGTTACAAAGCAGAGCCAGTGATACTGTCCGACTCACTTAATGGCAGGTGCCTTGTGATGCTATTATACAGTTTTTAAAATTATTTTTTCCCCCTTAACTGGGCTGCTTTTAGAGCTATCAAGCTACTTCCTTTATCAAACATATAATTTTAGGAAACAATTACAATTGTATAAATTTTGAAATGCTCTATATAGATATGTAGAAGTTGTTTGTGTACTTAGTTTAAAGTTAGTAACAAAGTTTCTCATAGTCTGGAATGTAATGGAACAGTATATAATAAGCATTTCCTTTTTTTTTTTTTTTTTTTTCTCTTTAATATAGATTACCAAGAAAGACTGATATGGAAAGGTGAGTTACAATAAGACAATCTATAATGCATGTTCAAGTATAGAACTTTTCTTAGGATGTTGATTAACATAGAACTGTTTAAGTGAAATATTTTTCTCCTAATTTTAGATTTTATGCAAGAAAATAAGCCTTGTCTGTCTCGCTGTCACTACATAGTTTCAAGATTTTTCTTGTCAGCATGAATGGCAATACTAGTTTTTGTTGATTTTCGGTCTTGATGTTGTTTGGCCCTTTTTTGTTGTTCCACTGTTAAGTAACATCTGTTGCTGTTATAGTAGGTGAATTCTGTTAAGGGTGTTTTTCTCTTCATGAATCTTGAAGCAATGAAGTGACAGTAAAGCTGATGTGAAAGGGAACTGGAAAACCTAAATAAATTCTAGTGAGTATGATAAAGAAACTTTTTTGTTCAGAAGAAGTTCAGAAGAAAGGAAGATAAAAACCTCCTCTATCCTTTTTTTTTCCCACATTACTTGACCTTTCTTGTAATGAACACTGCTTTCTGCTTCTGTTCTGTAAGTTTTTGAAGTGTGAAGATTATTAGAGAACAAATGTAGGAGACCAGAAAGGCCTTTTCCCTTCCCCTCCTTGCATCCCACCCCACCCTCCAAGATGAAAGAACTTGATTTACTTGTTTCTTGGAATAAATGCTATAAAAGTTGCCAGAAAATTATTTCCTTTGTGTTGACATGCTAACTGACCTATTTTACTTCAGAGACATATCACAGCTGTCATATTTCTAAGGATGTTAACAAATAATTCTATTTACCAGGATGATAATTAATTCAATTATCTGAAATATTCCAAAACTCTGATTAAAAGTTGTGGAATTGAGCCCATTTTCAGGGAATCACAACCTGGGATGATTCCTTGTGCTCCCTTTACTCATAATATTTGCGTTATATAATATAATGCATTATATTTTATGAAGAGAAAGAATCTGGTTTTTGTTGTTTATTGTGGTGCTTTTTTTCATTATCACTCTCTTTGCTGAGGAAATCACATTCAACTTAGGTCTGGAGGTCTCTGGCACTGATGGAGAGGATTTTCCCATCTAGATGTTCGGCGTTTCTTGGTAAAGCTGAAATCTACTTTGTAAGGCATACAGATCTGGAGCAAAATCTTAAATTCTAATGGATTACAGATAAAAGAAAGCAAGACAGCTTAAATGGTTACAAAGAATGTCCTGCAATTGAAATTGTCTTGAAATTAAATGTTGACATCCTTGTTAGCTTTGATGTACAACTCTTTTTGGGGAAGTGGCTTTCCAACTCTTGGAGGAAATCTGTAAGGAATATAGTTTAATTATCCAGATTACTCTGTTTTTTCTAGCTTCAAGAGCTGCAATGGCAGTTGGGCTTCAAGTGGTTTCTAGAAGCTAGCCTGGTGACATGGCATACAGACTTTGATGAAGATGTCATGATATTATGTTGTAATAAAGTTCACATAAAATCTACGTTCATTCTACCATGCCAAGCTAAAGCATTATGTGATAAGGAAAACTGATAGGAAACTAGCATTTTAGTATGATACAGCTTTTCTTTGTGAAGTGTCACTTACTTCTTATCAATGATAGGAATAAACTTTTGTGAAAGGAAAGAAGTGGTTGGATTAGGAAAACATTAGTACTGTGGTGTAAAATGAATAGTTCTGAGTTCTGGGGGGAATCCAGAGGCTGACTTTTTTTTATAATGAAGACCTTTTATGGTGAAAATTATTTGTCTTTTCCTTTTTATCCTCCAATTAAATATAATAGTGGGAAAATTTTTATTTAAATACACACCTGATTTTTGTGAAACGTGGAGTTCTATTCTTTTTCTAAGGACAAAATTACTGGTATTTCACTTTTTTCATAGGCACAGATCATTTTGGTTGGATTGGTTCTTTGGAGATACCTAGTCCAACCCTCTGAACTAAAAGACAGTTTCAAAGTTGGTTGAGGTTGCTCTGGGTTGTATCCAGATAAGTTCTAAATATCTGCAAGCATGGAAATTGTGCAGCCTTTCTGGGCAACCTACTTCAATCTTAGACCACTCACTGTGTGTTTCTTTGTTCTAATGTCTGACTAGTTTTTCACCACCCTAGTTTGTGGCTATTATCCCTTGGCCTTTTGCACTTTAGAGAAGAGTCTCATTCCGTCTTTTCTGTAACACCCCTTCAGATATTTGAAGATGCCAGAAGGCTCTCACCATAGCTTTATCTTCTTAAGCTGAAGTAAACATTGCTTCCTCAGCCCCTCCTTGTATGTTGTGTGTTCAGGCCCTATACTACTTCCATACAGCAGTATCTTTCTTGGTTAGGGAGTAGAAAACTGGACATAATGCTCCAGATGTAGTCTCAAAAATGCTGGCTCAAGGTGAATAATCACATTCCTCGACCTAGGCTGCACTGGTGCTAATAGAGCCTGTCTTTTTTACAAGGTCACATCACTGATGCCTGTTCACTTGTCCACCAGGACCCACAGGTCCACTTCTGCAGAGCTGCTGTGCAGCTGCTGCTTAGTACCAAGCTTGTGCTGTTACATGAAGTTTTTTTGGTTCCAGATGCAGGACTTGGCATGTGGTTTTGCTGAACTTCATGAGGTTCCTGTCAACCAGTTCCTTCAGCTGATGTACTCAAATGTTTGCTGCCACCAGTTTGGCATCACCTGCAAACTTACAAAGAGTACATTCCTTATCATCACACAGATTGCTGATGGAGGTGTGAAATTGTATTTGCCCCAGTAGCTAGTCACAGCCTTTTACTCCTGGCAGTCCAGCCAATTTTTCACCTACCTTGTAGTCCACTTACCCATGCCATTATCTCACCAGCTTGACTACAAGAATACTATGGGAGATCTTTTCAAAAGCTGGGTAAAAGTTCACGTAAATGCATTTTCTGTTCTCCCATTGATCACAGAGCTGATCACCTTGTAGAAGGCAATTGCATTCCTCAGGGGTGGTTTGCCCTTGGCAAATCTGCATGGGCTGTTCCCAGGCTACTTTTGTGTTCTTTATTTATCTGGATGTGGCTTGAAATATGTACTCTATAGATATTCTTCTTTACTGAGCTTAGGCCTATAGGTCCCTAGGTCCTTCTTTGCCTGCTTGAAGACAAGCATGATGTTTCCCTTATTCCAGTCATGAAGACCTTTGATCACTATGGCATATTGAAAATTATAGAGAGCAACTGTACAGTGTTATGGGTCAGCTCCCTCAGCACCCTTGGATGCCTCTCATCTACTCCAGTGGACTTCTGTATGTCAAGCTTGCTGAAGCAGTCCTTAACTTGGTATTTTTCCACTGTAGTTAATGCTTCACTCCCCCAGACTCAGCCCCTAGTCTGAAGGATTTGAAAACCCTGAGATCAGAACTTAACAGGGAGGGAAAGAATGCACTTTCTGTGGTTGTTAGAAAGCTTTTTAATTTGCTTTTCTTTGCTTTTATAGGCCTTGTAAATCTACTTGTCCCTTAAGTTTCATCTTCCTTGAATAATTTTTTTTTTGTGCAGCCCAGCATAAGGTCTTGTACCTATAAGGAAAGACAAAGGAATGCAGCAAAGTAGGACTTTGTGTTCTTAGTAGAGAAGCAGATGGAAGTGAATTCCCAACACAATTGTCATACAGCAATGATGGTGCTGGTTCTGGAAGCAGGATTATGTCCAATAGAAGTAACAAGTCTTCCGTAACTTCATACATGTGATATTAATGGAACAGTTACTGCAGTACTGTGTATAGTTTTATCAGTAATTCCATTATTAAATTGCTGTGCCTTTTTCTGTTTTTTTGGGGAGTGTTGGGAAGAGTTGTCCACCTTTGATTTCCAGTCACAGAACATCAGTTTGAATTTTTCTTGCTTTTGTGCTGTTTTTAACACAGAAGTTTGATTGACATAACTACTAGATTTTAGCAACTTGTATGGGGAGTTTGTCTGAGAGATTACTGGCTGTCTTAAATCTCACCATAGACATCTTTCAATTCTCTTAAGTTTTTCTGAATCTTTCAAAATTCTCAATGTCTTGTTTTTCATAATGTGTTCACTATTAGAGCAGTATGTATGTATAGAGGCTTGTGTACCACTTGTAATCTTAGTATCAGGCTGAATGCCATTCTAAAACATATGCTCTAGAACAGAGAGAAGTTAGTGGCTTAATGCCCAAGTTCTTGGATGAGGTTTGTAGTATATAATGCAAGAAACTGAACCAGATGGTATTAGTTGTGCTTCTGGCCTAAATGTTCGTTTGCTACAAGCAGATTATGCTTTATTTATTGCACAAAAGAGTTAACCTCATTACACGAACACTTGTGGCAGAAATGGGCTCTATCTATATTTTGAGAATGTTTTAAAGGTTAGGATCAGAAGGAGGTGCAACTTCTGTTTGGTAGAGGCAAATCCTTTTGCACTGGTTAGTGTTATTTTTGGCCAAATGCTTTAGTTTCTTTAGAAAACCATGTCAGGGAAGCATCTTGGGTTTATTGTTTTAGTTTTGTTGTTGTTTTTTTTCAAAGTGACTAGAAAACCATGGTCAAATTAGTGAAATGAATGTGTAGAAAGGGAGGAAAACCTCTATAAACAGTAGATTAAATGGTATTTCAAAGTGTATGGGATTACAGAGCCACACTGTAGATCTGCATGTCTCATCTAATGCAATTATAATGTAGATCTGTAATGAAGGGGGAAAATCTGGGTATGCCCCTATTATATTGTCTTTTAGGAAGACTAACTCTTAAGTGTTGCAAACATACACTGCCTCATGTTGACTGTCTCATACAAAGCATGGTGGAAGGAATATTGATTATCAGTAGTTTCTTCTTATCCCTATTTCTTTGCAAGGCAGCGATGCAGAGGAAAGTAAAAGGTTGGGGGGGTATTCCCCACCAGCACTCATCTTCCTGGCAAAATGGTAGCATATTGTAACATACTGTGTAAAGACATCTTAAAATTACTAGGGTGATACTTTGTTTAGTATCTGATTCATTTATTGTCTTTAGTGAATGTCAGTGTAATGTTACTGCCAGATCCTGTAACCCTTAGGTATGTTGCCTTGTCTACTTCAAACTTAATCATAAGCCCTGGGGAAAGCCTTTAAAAGGTTTACAAATAATTCAGTTGAGTTCACTATGGAACTGTTTCGCTTAAAATCTGTGATTAAATTAATGTGAGTGTGCTTTTTTGTTTCCCCATACAGTCTTGGTTAGTTAGAATCCATGTATGTTGTTGGCATTTAGGCATTCAGAACAAGTGAGCTGCTTTTTTTTTTTTCCATATTCTAATCAAACAAGCCATGTATCAGTGGTACCTCCAGTAACGCAATTAGAAGTGATCATTACAGTTGTGTGGGTTTTTTTATTGGCACAGAGTTAAATTGCAGCTTTTTTGTGTATCTGAGCACTGGTTTAATGTACTTTTTTTTTTTCTCCCCAGAAAAATAGAAATAGTGCAGTTTGCAAGTCGCACTCGTCAACTGTTTGTTCGTTTATTAGCCTTGGTCAAGTGGGCTAATAATGCTGGAAAGGTGGAGAAATGTGCGGTAAGTTAGCAACAGAGTTTGCAATGAAATCATCTCCTAAGTGGTATGGGATTTTGGTACACCCTAACTTCTCCTTACTGTAAAAGCTAAAATATTTCTTCCTATTTAGAAATTGTATAATCTTGTCATTTAACAATTCATATTCCCAAAAACTCATCAGTGGCAAAAATGAAAGGCTTGTCTGCGCGTAGTTTCAGGAGTGCTTTGGGGTTAGGTCATAGAACAGAGAAGATGGTGATCTCAGTGTGTTAGTTCTTGTTATCACTCTCATCCTGCTCTTGGTTAAAAAAGAATAAAGTCCAGAATGTTGAAAAAAAACCAACCCAAACCAATAAAAAAACAGCAAACAAACCAAGCCCAGAGTGATTACAAACAAGTATGGTTGCACTCCATTAACAAACATCAGATTAAGAGCTGTGAGGCTTTACAGATCCTCCACAGCATCAGAAATGGTGTTCAGATTTTAAGTGTCTTGCACATGTGAGTAAGAAATGGCCAGAATAGTAATTCTTTGTTTTATGGATGTGGTTACTTGAATTTCAAATGTCGGATAAAATCATCTCAGTCATGTGCACTAGGCAAACTGAATATAAAGGGACATTGATTTGTGAATTTTTTTCGACAAATACCTTTTTTCTTTTTGTTTGTTTTGTTTGTTTGTTTTGTCCTTGTCCTTTACAGATGATATCAAGTTTTTTAGATCAGCAAGCCATTCTGTTTGTGGACACTGCTGATCGTCTGGCATCGCTAGCTAGAGATGCTTTGGTTCATGCTCGTCTACCTAGTTTTGCTATCCCATATGCTATTGATGTTCTGACAACTGGATCATACCCGCGTCTGCCTACCTGCATTCGGGTAAATAATACTGCCACGTGTCTGGCAGGGGTGGAAGTCCTCTCTACAGTATCAAATGCATGTTTGTGAAAGTAATTGTTGATGTGCAGATGGAACTGTAGTTTAATGCAGGCCTGGTGCCAGGTCTCTGTAGTGTCAGTTTCTCATGCAGAGCACTTTCTATTTGAAGAAGTTATGCTTTCCCAGAAAAACATTTTCTCCATTTAAGCTAGTTCTACTCTAGGATGAGTATAGTAGCAACTCTTGTTCCTTAGTTCTTGCAATGTTTGCATGTGCTAAGCCACCATCCTAGAAAAAATAAGTGTGAAAAGGAGATGCTGACATCTGCTGTTAGAGGTTTTTTTTTGTTTTGGAAATGTAGCAAAAAACTGAACAGCTCACTTAAATGCTGCTACTTTATCTTACTGTTAAAATGCAGAATCACAGGGTTTTGTGAAGTAATCGAAACAGTAGTACCCGTGACTTAGGTCCATAGCTACAGATAAGGATTGACTTGCAAATCTTAACTGTTTGAAAACAAATTTAGCCTGATGTAAGGCCCTGAGTTTGTTTAATGTACCAAGTTGAGCAATTTTTTCAGTAGTCAGTCTCAGGTAAAACGTAATCAACTACAAGACGAGTCTGAGTGTAAGATACAAAACTTCTCTGCTGTGTAATGCCCTGTAATATTTATATTTATATTCTAGTCTGGCTATTTTTCACCATTGCTACTGTCAATGTGTTACATGTGTTTGAGGTATGTAGACTTGTTTGTGTTTATTTTTTTGCCAGGATAAAATAATCCCTCCTGACCCAATTACAAAGAGTGAGAAGCAAACCACACTTCATCAGCTAAACCAGATTCTTCGACATCGACTAGTGACTACAGATCTTCCTCCACAACTGGCTAATCTTACAGTTGGTAAGAACTGCAATTACTTTTTGAAGAATTTTTTATAGCAGGCTTATTTAAAAATATTGCTTTAGTGCTAAGGCAAAGCTAAAAGGTAGCTTAAGTGAGACCATTATGCTTTCTTCATTTATTAAGGCTGGCATCCTGTCTCTGTATGACATCAAAATATGTTTTCCCCTTTTGAAAAGTCAAGGCACTTATAATATTGCTCAAGTATTATTTACTTTCAAGAAGAAATCCTGTGCAGGTAATGGCAAAAGGTTGTAGACATTTTCATAACATATTTGCTGAAAGAAAAAGACAGAGTCTTGGACCTGACAGTGTCTGAAGTTAATTTTTAAATGCAATTTAATTAAACCATTAGGTGTTTCTGTAGAAACTCTTTGAACTTTAGCATAAGCAAGTCACTCTAATGTTGCTTTTTAATCTGTTTTGACATTCATCTGCATGCATAGAACTTGCTCATACTTAAGCATGCCTTTTGTTCCTTGACTCAGTGCAGTGCCAGAGTTCTTTATCTGTTTTCAGATCTCTGATTTTGCTTAGCTAAAGTAGTGATCGATATTAAGACAACCTCTTTTATAGAAGGGTGGCTATAAATTAGACTAGATTATTGCAGAATCACAGAGAACAGGACTGGAATGACCCTAGTCTGTGCTTTTAACTAAGACAATGTTAGCCATGTGTAAACTGTACCCCACAGATCTAGATTGAAGATGTTTCTGAAAAATCTTAGTAGTGGTTTTCACTGGTCTCTATGTGAACACTTGCATTATCGGTGTTAGAGCTGTTTTTGCATAACTAAAGTGGATTTTTCTTTGGATTTTTCTGTTAAATAAACATTTCAATGACTTACATTCTAGGTTGGGGTTTGGTTTCAAGAGCATGTCTGCGATGCTTTTGAAAATGAAACTTTGTGAGAAAAAATGGTTAATATTTCTATAGGAATATCTATAATTGTAAAGATATATGGCATGTTTTGTTAACTGATGGAGAAGAAGGTTGACCTGCACATTAGAATAAGGATTTGTACCAAATTGTTTGTTCTGCCACTTATTCTCTTTATGATGTTTACATAGTTTTGACAGTCTTTGTTCTCAGTTCTTGAAACTGAGAGCAGTGTTTGCAAAGGTGTGAGTATTTATATGTCAGTTAGATAAATAACATACTTAATATTTCCTTTTGTTCATATACATATATAAATTACACAAAATATTATCGTACTTACATGAAAATTAAATTACACTATTTTAATGATAAATAAATCGTTTGTAGTGAGATTGTTTCCAGGGATAGATTTCAGCCTGGGCTGAGAACATGTTCTGAATCTCTTTTGAATATTGCTTAAGTTACTGATTGTTGATATAGCAAAGAGTTGGAAAATTTAAAGCAGACATTTTGTTTGTGTAACTTGCCAGGCTGGTAGTCAGCTCAGTGTTACTCTGTGTTACAGTAGCAGACGTGTTAGCAACTAAAGTACTGCTTTTGAGGACAGTTTGGTATTTCTGTCCATGCTGCTTGTTGACTCGGGTTCTGTTGCAGAAGCAACCATGAAGTCTTCAGAGTTGCACAGAAGCAACAGGCCAGAAACCATAGGGAAGTAATCTGTTGTGAGTGCCAGGAATGACCATGCTAATATTTTGAGACATCTTAGGAGACTGAGTGAAAGAAAACATTTTTTTGTTCTTTAGCCAATGGGCGTGTGAAGTTCCGAGTGGAGGGTGAGTTTGAGGCCACCTTGACAGTGATGGGTGATGACCCAGACATCCCCTGGCGCCTTCTCAAACTGGAAATTTTGGTTGAAGACAAGGAAACTGGGGGTAAAAAAATAAATCAAACTCTTACACTTTCTTTTTAGCATGATGTTAATCTCTGATGCTTATAAGTCTTCTTCATAGCGGGTCTTTTGCATATCATGGCTTAAGATAATAAAGCTGTATATAGTCGTCCTGTTTCCACCTTGCTCTATATGCTTTTAGTGCCTTAACAATGATAGAATGTGACAGTGTAGTAGACTGACTGAAATTTCCAGAGTAAACCGAGGTTTTTGTTATTGGGTTAGAAATTCTGGTATGGAAATTGCACAGTATAGTTGTATATTTTTTCTTTTTATCAATGTATTTAATTATTTTAAATACCTTGTTTGCTGATGTCTAATGTGAATTATTTTTAATTCATGAAAGATGGTCGAGCCTTGGTTCATAGCATGCAGATCAACTTCATCCATCAGTTGGTCCAGTCACGGCTGTTTGCTGATGAAAAGCCACTTCAGGACATGTACAGCTGTCTACGTATCCTTCTGAAAGTTGCTTCTGAATAAGCTGTGTAATGTAGCCTTGCTCTTCCTAGTAGCTGGAGATCAAGAAAGATGGATTCCCTGTTAAGCTTGGGAGAAAGTCTAGACATGGTGTAAAACTGATGGCCTTGGAAACAGTTATTCTCAGGTGCCAGCATGTAAAATTTGATTTTACACAATCAGCAAAGGTAAAGGTGAGGTGCTCAAGACAACAGGTTGTGTGGTACGTCAGCGCAGCAGCAGCTGGTTGTGTGTGCTGATTTCAGAGCTGGAATATAGCACTAACTTGGAAGATGCAGGAGCTGACACTTCTTACTACCAAGAGCTGCAGTAAGCTGCTTATGGTGTTAACTGTCTTGCATCTGTGTGAATAATAAAATAACGTGTAGCATGTGCAGAAGGCACATTTTTATGTATGAAGGGCAGATTGCTTGACAATGTGAAACAGTTTTCAGTGGAACGGTTTCCACAGAAACAAACTGAACCATGTTATATTAGAGTGAGCAGGGTAGATGGGGTTAGGGGTAACTGTAGGGTGAATTCAATTTCTCTGTTAGCAATCTTCTTTTCCCTAAAAGATGATCAGAGTTAAAGTCTATAAAACAAAGCTATTGTGACACTTGTCTAACACACTGCCCTATATAAGAGTTTTTAAAAAAAGGCAAAAAAACACCTTTGAGAAATATTTTATATTTATGTCTTTATCTCTGTGTTTTCAGACTGTACCTTGTCAGAGTTCTGTGACAAATGGATTTATTTAGCATACAGAAATGAATGTATGTAGTGTACAGACTTTTTGGAGGTCTTGTGTTTTCTTAACTCTGCTTATTAGACTCCTTCTGCTTAGCCCTTCAGTTGGAAGTCTTGCATTCACAAACACTAATGCTGATTCGAGAGCGCTGGGGTGACCTTGTGCAAGTGGAGCGATACCATGCAGGGAAATGTCTCTCTCTCTCTGTTTGGAAGTAAGTTAGTTTTAGAACAGCTGTTAACAAAACAATAAATAAAATAATAGGACTGTTTTAATTTACTAAGCTTGAGCCAGAATTTTCAGATTTGTATTTTCTTTTTGATGTGAGACTCCTATATTCCTGTCATTAAGTACTTAAGCACATTGCTTGACTTGCAAAGAAGCAAGGACTGTACATTAATGTCCAAGAGAGCAATGGGTACAGTTATAAATCAGCTCATATTTATGCAAATATCTAAATACATTAATAAGTTCTTTATCAGGCTTTCATTATATTTATTGTTTGAATTGCACTAGATAAAATTTTAAAAAGCAATCCAAGTGCTCTTCTGATTGTGTTGAATTTGCAGCCATCCAAAACTGGTTTTATGTAGTTATAGCTTATCAACAGTCCTTCATTAAAAGGTAAACTAGAACAAACGCTTTTTTCAGTTCAGCTGACACAATCTGATTTTTAACCAAAACTCTCAGAATCAAGGACTAGCTATTGATAAGTATATTTTCTATTATTCCAGTTATGTGGTTTAATTAGTCTCTTTTATTTTAAGTCAGCAGGTGCTTGGCAGGAAAACAGGGACTGCATCTGTTCACAAGGTCACTATTAAGATTGATGAGACTGATGTCTCAAAACCCTTACAAATATCTCATGAGCCTCCATTGCCAGCCTGTGATTCCAAACTGATGGAAAGAGCCATGAAGGTAAAGGTTTGCTTTGCAATGGGCATCTAGTTTTATAAGTCAAAAAACTGAAACCAAAAAAGTGACAATGCAAAGCATTTCAAGTTTTTTCTGTTCAAAGAGCTATTTCTAAGATTTCTAGTCAGTTACTATAGATTGGGTTGTGTTTATGTTGAGACCTAAAATTATTGTTCCAAATTATTGGCCATAACTTTATCTTAAAAATTACACCTACTTCACAGGGCACTATGTACTACTTACAATACAGAATTCTGAGGCTGGAGGGAAACAACATTGAAGTTTCAGTCATGGTTGGTGTTTGGCTTGAAATGCTGTATAGAAAGCCAGTTCTTCCCTTTCCTGTCTTGGACAACCTGTATAAACTTCTGAAAGTTAGCTTCCCCATGTCGCTTGCATTGGCTACCTACCAGTGCTGTTCACTATAAAAAAATCTTACATTATGATTTGGAAGTCTTGTGCAAAGTCTTGTTTGCTTGTTCCAAGTGTTAGGTGAAACTTAGCTTTACATTGTCACTAACAAAATTATGTCATGTGGCATATTTGAATGGGCCTTTGTGTTGTTTGAATTCCTGTATGTTAGAAGTAGGATTGTTGAAATGATCCAAAATTACTAACTGTAGTCAACTTCCTACTTGCATAAGGCTTCTTTACCACCAGGCTTCCTTGGTGGTAATTCTAGATCTTGGTTAATGATATGTAAGAGCAACTGCATTCTAGGTCTTACAGTAACTCTTCTCTGACTTCCTGAGCAAGTCTGGCTGTCATATATTGGGATGTGTTTGTCTTGATTCCTTACAGTGTTTGGGGTTTTGAAAAGAATTAATAAACTGGAGTGAATGGTGTAGTTTTCTAATTCTCAGTACAGTTTTTCCACATGGAAAAACTGCCCAGCTCAGGTTTTTCACCTGTCTTATAGAACTTTCTACTGATGGTCTTCACCTACTGTACATACTTTATATTAGAGCCCATCTTAGTTACCAAGTCTGACGAACAAGTCTCTATATGGTCACTGTCGAGAACTTCACGTTTGGGCTGCAGAAGAATGTGGGAAATTTAGTGGAGCGTAGTAGCTTTCTACTGTGAAAGAAACTCTTCTATTAGTATAGTAAATGTATACTAAATTTACTTACTTAATAACCTAAATTAGTATATTTAGGCTACTAAATATACAGTTAATTTAGGTGAAGATACTGTATTTATGCTTAAATCTAGGAAAATGTGCTTTATATAGAATATCTGCTGAAATTCAACTTGAGCTGAAGGAATCTAAGCTCACTGAATCAGGTCTACACACTGCAGATTAAGATGTGAGGCCACTGTAAAACTGAGATCTATAAAAGTTAATGCTGACTCCCTTTGTAACTTCTTGCTCATTGCTTACAAAAATGATCAGCTATGGTATATACACTGCTGTTCTAGTGTTTGAATAATGATCTCAGCTCTAATGACGTAGATAGCACACTGTGCTTCTGTTTATTTAAGATAATATATAAAGCAGTGGCATGAACAAATATGTTTGTCCAAGCAGGTTATTGTACATTAACCTACTGAAAATTGGTTGTAGCCGTAGAACCTGTAGTCACTTGTTTGTGAGGAAGATTTAACTCACAGCAGCTGCTGAGTTGCAGTGCTCTTGTGGAGGGAGAAACTTGATTTTTAAGGCTTTGCCTTGGAACGCTAGTTGCTAGGGGAAGGTCATTCTGGTATATGTGAAGACATGTACTGAAATTCTGTATAATTCTGTTCTGGTATAAGCCTCTTACACATTCATCTCTTAAGACAGAATAAAAATTTACTTTAATTCACCCTGAACAGTTTTCAAAGCAATGTAGTTGTAACCAGAAAAGGTGCATGTAGCTTTGCTTATGCAATACATGTAAATAATACTACTGTAATCTGAATGGATATAAATGCAAGTGCTTTAATTTAGGTTGCACAGATAAGCTACAGTAAATATAAGTGATAGCATAAGCTTCAGCACTGGCATGCAACAGCCTCTAGATGAAAGCCTCTAGGTACTCCTGGGTTCAGTAGGGTTGCTCATATTCAGTGTCTGCCACTGCATCTTCACTGCACTGTCACCCTGTTAGCAGGACTAAAGGTAGTGTGTTGTATTTCTTGCTACAACCATGTATGTGTTGGTGTAGAGGCAACTTTATTCTAATAGACTGTTGGTTGGTGGTTTGCTTTTTTTCTTAGCTTAAGGTAGTTATAAACAGATGCTTGCTAATCTGTAAAATACTCCAGCTTTGAGCCAGGGAGTAGTAACAGTGTTGTTTGTGAAACTTCTATTCTTGTTCATTTTCTAGTCTTCTCTCAAAAACCCTCATACTGCCTGCTGCACAGTCAACATCTTATGTTAGTTTGTTTTATTTTCTAGTGACCAGGTAGTGAAGTTAGAGTTCATTTGGTTCACCACAGTTCTAAGCAAGTTCTTTTTGAAGTGGTTGTTTTATTAAGTAGCTTTGTTCCAGTGTGCTAATGCATAAAGCATATGATTTGAATTTGAATTTGCTCAGGTACATTCCTTTTTTACAGATTGACCACCTGTCAATAGAAAAACTCCTAATAGACAGTGTCCATGCAAGATCACATCAAAAACTCCAGGAGCTGAAAGCCATTCTGAAGAGCTACAACGTTAATGACAATTGTATGTATTTTCTGCTGAAATTTGTTTCAGATTGATTTCCATTTGTGCCTAGGAATAGTTTCCTTTTTTCTTGGTTTCTTGTTTTCGTTAGTTTAAATTAAAAATACGAAAAAATAAAGGGAGATGTGTTCAGAATTAACAAGACTTAGCTTTCAGTTATTCTTCACTGATAACTGTAAAATACCTCTAACTGCAGTATTTATACGTGTTCACAATTGAAAGCAAATCCTTCACTGTCTGGAGTTAGCTTTGCGTAAGACTTAGCTTAAACTGTTGTTGAAACTTGTGGGATTTGAATTGAGCTTATCATAATAAAACTGAGTTAAAAGATACTTGGGATTAATAATCTTCAAATTTGGTCTGTCTTTTCTCTTTGTTACTATTTTCACAGAAATTTGTATAATCAGTTCCCTCCTTATGTTAACAGTGTAATAATGTGCAAGTGAAGAAATTGCTTCTATAAAAACAAATTTTGTGATTACAATGGGCTAAGCCTTTAATGTGATGAGCTTGAATTTTGTATCAAATTATTAACACAAGTTTTCATTTAGCATTCATTGAGACGGCTCTTCCAACTCTTGTAATCCCGATTTTGGAGCCATGTGGTCGATCAGAGTGCCTGCATGTATTTGTTGATCTCCACTCAGGAATGTTTCAACTGATGCTGTATGGCGTTGGTGAGTAGGTGGAAAACTAGGCTGTATTTAATATCTTGCAATAGTCCTGCATTATGAGGTAACTTTAGGTGAACAATTCTGTCAAATCTGCCAAGTTCTCTAAGTAAGGGTAATGCAAATGTGCACCACGCTTAGGTCATCATCTAGGTATTTGAGTTTGAGGAACAGAGAAGTAGACTTTGTGCTTAAGAACCACACTTCAGTTAGGTATATTTTAAGAAGACAACAGACTAGATATTGTTCGGCATCACTGCAATGTATATTCTTTATGACTTGTGATTCCTGGGTTGTACTGTTAATAGATGCAGTCATTTCATATGGATGTGATTGAGAGTTACATTGTGTGACCTTAAACATCTTGGGTTACTGTTCAAGTCTTAACTTCAGGTTTCAGATTACTTAAGAAAAGAAGGGAAGTGAGTTAATTCAGTTTATTTGCCTAACAACATACTGATGTGGTTTTACAAGCACGATGGATCATTTGTTGCGTGTCTTAATCTCTCTCCTCATAATGAGCCACATGGAGAAGACAAGGCACAGCAGTTACAAGTGACACCAGGAGAGGTTTAATCTCAATATAAGAGAAATTTTTTACAGTGGAAACAGTCAGTCACTGGAACAACCCCATCCAGTAACATGGTGGAGTCCCCATCACTGGAGATTTTTGAAATGTAATTGTATAGGGTGTTAGATAACCTAATCTAGGCTCCCTTTACCATGAAAGGATGGACCAGATGATCTTTCAAGGTCCCTTCCAACCTGAATTTGTCTATGATTATGTGATTGTTTGTTAAATTAGATGAGACACTTTCATTAAAATGTCAAAATTTTGTTTGAAAAGCAGATGCTAAGACCATTCACTCTCCTAATGTTCTTGCAGATCAACTGACTCTTGATGATATAGAGAAGTCTGTTAATGATGATATGAAGCGTATCATTCCTTGGCTCCAGCAGCTCAAGTAAGTGACTTGAATGATTCACTTAGTTTGCACAATATGAATCACCATATTTGTTTTTGGATGATCACGCTTGCATGGCATTCTGTTTTGCCACAGTAGAGCAACCATGACTATTTGCCATCTCCTCCAAACAGTTGGAGGAAATTCTGCTTTTGCTTGGAGTTGACTCCATAGTTCTCCTTTATCTGCCCCCCTACATGTAGCCTGATATATTGGTATGCATCAGTCTTTTCACTCTTCAGTCAGTAGCAGACCACTTGCTTCCTGAGGATGTAATTTTGTGTTCATGTTCATTTTCTATGTCCTTTATTCCACTCTGGCTTTTACATCTGAACTCACTTGTTTCTCAGCAAGAGTGATTTCCCTTCTCACAATACAGGGGAAAAACCAGGAGGTGCCCTAGAATTGCTTAAATAATATTGTTTATCTTCTAACAGTAAGCCCTTGCTGGTTTAAACCTCCGATCTTCCTTCCATAAAGCCCTGAGATCTAAGCACAAGATACCTTTGGCTTCCATAAGAAGTTGTAGCAAATAATACAAATACAGTTTGCATCTGCACGAAAAGTTCCACCTGCTCTGTCGTTTTGGAAATTCCCAGCACTCTGAGCTAATTGCAGAGTGAAATCTCTATTTGAGGATTTTTGCTTCTAAAAGAAGTGTGATGACGCATGAAGCACTGGCACCCTGGAGAAAACTAATCAGCCTCCCTTTGTTATAAATAATGTACTGGAAATAATGGCTTGGGTAATGCTGCAGTTTTTGAGGAAGCTGGCAGTCTCACAAAATGTCTTTTAGGACAGCTATATCTAATGTGTATCTACAAGGATAAATGTCGTGTGTCGTGATGGAGAGATGCTGAGCACCCACATTTTCCACTGCTGTTTTCAGGGAAAGTTTGAAAAAATGAGCCACACATTTCTGAGCCCCTTTCAGGCCTAGCTAGACTTTCTGTCCTCACCACTGTAGCCAACATTCATTGGAGTAGGGCGAAGTTTAATTCCAAACATTAGAATAAAGTCAGTGTCTTGCACGTGGTTCTTCGTGTGCAAACTTATTCAGGTGAATTAGTTTGTTTACAACAAAACCAGAGTGACATTTGGCTTTGGTGACTTTTTTTACTGTGTTGCTTACCAGCATATGGTAGCAAAGATTTGATTTTCTATACCAAAAACCAATCAAAGACTCCAAAATGTAAAATAACTGTAATCTGCATGTTGTTTTTTTAATCTGTCCCTTCTTTTTTTATGTGTAATATCATACTGTGGTGTACAAAAATTATTTATGTACTCCTTCAGAGAGTAATTCAGGGCTTTTCTTCTTAAATTAACATCTGTCTCTTACTCAACCTGAAGACAATATGTAAAGATATTCATAAGAAAATACAAACTCATTAAATTTTCTGTGTGGTTTTTCTATATGTAACTTGTGCAGCAATGACAGATGTTGACTTAGAATACAACTGACTCTTAATTTTACACTAATGCTCAAAACAGCAGTATACTAAAATAATGTAAAACAGTCTCAGGTTACTAATACCTTTATTTCAAATTCAAGATTCTGGCTTGGACAGCAACGTTGCAAACAGTCTATAAAACATCTGCCTACAGTGAGCAGTGAAACTCTTCAACTTGCTAATTATGCTAGCCATCCAGTGGGAAACCTCTCCAAACACAAATTGTTTATCAAACTCACTCGCCTTCCACAGTACTACATTGTAAGTAACTGAGAAATGCTTCTGTCTTTTGCTCCCAGTCCTGGATATACCAGATAGTTTGTCTGGTGTACTGTTAACATTAGAAACCAAGTGATTGATGTAATCCTCAACTCTCCCCTCTTCCTCCTGTCTCTCATTCGGTGGGTTTGTTAAACTTTTACAGAGTATAGAGGACATAAAGGTTTACTACTCAACAGCCTTACCAGTCTCTTTGTTTCCTGGCATTTTAGTCTTTTCTTGGGTCCCTTTCCTAGCCATGGTATTAATATCTCAACAATTACTAAAATCTTTTCTTCAAGAGGGAGAGGGTAGGAACTGATGTAGCCATATTCTTAGCTTGAGGGCCTTCTCAATTTCTTGTTTTGTTTAAATATAGGTTGTTGAGATGTTTGATGTTCCTGGCAACCCCACAGAACTAGACTACAAGTACCATTTTCTCTCTGTGAGCTATGCTGAAGGAGATGACAGCCCTGCTACTGCACTTTTACTACAGCAGTTCAAACCAAACATTGAAGAGTTGGTACTAGATACAAAAAGTGGGAAACAAATGAAAAGTGGTGTCAAGCGCAAGGTACGTGCTTCAGAAGCCATCAGGCTAGTTGTAGAGCATGAAAGCTTAACACATGATCTGAGCATCAATACCATATTTTAGCAGTGTTGTTTCAAAAGTTTGTATGGCTGATATCTTGTATTGTGCCTTGGTTCTCTGGTCTGCTTCCCTATGGAGATGTTTGTGCCATGTAGATGTAGTCATTGAAAGGCTTTCAGGGGATGATGAGAGTTACTTCTTGGGGTCAGACTGACATGCCTTAATGATATGTAAATACTGTTTTAAGGAAGGATGTAATTATAAAACTACACTAACAATTGCTTCAGTCCTGAAGTGGACCAGATCCTTTCAGGAGTTTGTGCTCAGGCTGTGATTCCTTGAAGCTTGGATTAATGAGATTATTCTCTAACATCTTTTCAAAATGTTTCCTCCAAACACGCAGGTACATTTGTCTTTGTTTTAATTCTAGTTATCTGGTGATCCATGTTCCATAGAACCTAAGAAACCAAAACGATCCGGAGAAATGTGTGCCTTCAATAAAGTGCTAGCTCATATTGTAGCCATGTGTGATACAAATATGCCATTTATAGGGCTTCGTATGGAGGTACGTATTTTGTTTCCTTCTTCACCTCTACTAATCCTGATTCTCTTGTCTAGATGTGACTACTAGGCAAGCTTGTGGTCATGTGTTCACTTTGGAGTTCATCCCCCAGCTAAGCATGGGTGACTGATGTTCTGCAGTGGTTTGCTCTAGTCCTGTTAGAGCTGATTCTCTAATACCAAGCACTGCAAAAAGCTTGAAAAGATGAGGGAAAAGGGAAGATGAGAGGGTGAATGACACATTTGTGGGAGGGGGTGGGAGACAACTTTATACCATATCTGCACAGACTGGTTTTTTGGCTTTACAATGCTTGAGGATGTGAAACATCTGTCTCACTTAGAGAAAAGAAAGATCCTTGAAAAGTTATTTTGCTTGACTTTTTGCGTGGGATAACATTTTTCTTGTTCATTCCTAGTTATCTAATATGGACATTCCTCACCAAGGAGTACAAGTAGAAGGAGATGGCTTCAGCCATGCAATACGTTTATTAAAGTAAGAGGATATACTCCTGTTCCATTTTGTTACTGTATATATGTTTGAGAGAAAAAAAGGTTGTTTGGAGAGTAACACAAAAAATATTGGGGGGGGCGTTGGTTTTTGTTTTTTCGTTTGGGGTGTTTTTTATTGTGTCTTGCGCTTTCATGTGAAGCAGTGCTGGAGAAAGAGCAAAACAAGAGTAAACACAGAGCCCAATATAACTTGTTCACTTCATTAGCCTAAACTAAGGAGCTCTGAAAGCAGTCCTCAATCCTAAAATCCAAGCAGTGCTAAAGAAGATACTCTCCAGGGTCTTGAAAAAGTTCAACCTGTTTTTACTTAAGCTTTGTTTAGTCTGTCCCCTGAGCTCAGTTATCACATTGGGATATGAATAAATTAGTGGGTGCTAAGATAACTGCTGGATTGTTCATTGCATTTAGAGTGGGCTTGTTCTAGAAGGGGAACTAATTTATGAATTCAGGTTGCCACAGAACTTATTTATTTTCATCTTTTTTACTTGTTTCTATGTATAAATGCTTTATCTCAGTGTGCTCTTACTTTCACAAGGAGGTCAGGGCAATGTAATCCCTTCACAGTTAGTAATCTGCATGTGTTGAATCTGTATAAAAATTTGTCTTAACTGAGAGGGCTTTTGTAACACACTTATTACAGTCCTTGAGGAGGAATAGGGTATCTCATTGTGTGGTCCAGCTATTTTTGCTGTTGATTTGTTCATCTTTTCATCTCTAGACTTGAAAGGCCTTCAGGAAATGTTGGAAGGTAGTATTTTTAGTTTTGGAACTGTACTGTGTATAACTGAGATCCTTTTTTCTTCATGGGTAGAATTCCTCCCTGTAAAGGTGTAAATGAGGAAACACAGAAGGCTCTGGACCGATCTCTTCTTGATTGCACTTTCCGATTACAAGGTAGAAATAATCGCACATGGGTGGCTGAGCTGGTGTTTGCAAACTGTCCACTTAATAGCACTTCATCAAGGGAGCAAGGTAAGTTTTCTTTAGAAAGACTGATGTGTTTTGGTCTTTTACATTGTCTGTTCCAGTAGTTCTAGTGCTTTGGTGTTACTGAACAGCTGTCTGCTCTTAAGATTTCTAATAAACCACAGTACAAGATTTTTACTATTGAGGTGATGCGCTTTTATTATTTGAATATGCATCCTGGTCACTTGCCACAGTTCACTCATAGTCTGTAAACCACAGTTTAGGAGCCACTAGTTTAATCAGTGTTTACCATTTCCTAACACTGCAGGACCAACCCGTCATGTTTACCTGACATATGAAAACCAGTTATCTGAACCAGTTGGAGGTCGCAAAGTTGTTGAGATGTTCCTTAATGACTGGAACAGTATTGCTCGGCTGTATGAATGTGTCTTGGAGTTCGCACGATCCTTACCTGGTATGGAAATCATCCTGTTCTCATTAAAATTGTATGTTTACAGATTACTGTAGTTTTCTCACTAACTTCTTTCTCCCTCTTCTCTTCAAAGACATACCCAACCACTTAAACATTTTTTCAGAAGTTCGTATCTACAATTACCGAAAACTTATCCTGTGCTATGGAACTACCAAGGGGAGCTCAGTAAGTAGCTTCTAAGTACACTTAAAATACATATTTGAAATCAGAATGTGTAGGACTAGAGTTCTCAGAATTGTGCTACAACATATTTCCTTGGTTTTTGCATTATTGTGGAATTAATATTGATGAATGTAAAAAAGACAGAAATGGAGGGTACCAGAATACTAGGTTACTAGAACAGAAGTTTGAGACTTTGCCTAAGATGCTTCAAATCGTGAGAAGGACAGTTGTGTTCTCCTGGTTGATGAAATCAGGCTTTTTTTTGACAAACTTATGGTAAAGTGTTGCTGCTGGTCACTGATATAATGGGATTTATGGATGTATGTAAGCTGTGTGGTTAATGCTGCCTTAGAAGAAAGGACTCTAATAAATTTTTAATGTAGTACTGTACTTTCAAAAGAAGTGGTCCCTAATTGTTTTGTAGCAGTCCTGTTCCATTTTTCAGAGCTCTAGCTTGCTCTTAAATATTTAAATTTGAAGCTTATTAATTACTTTGATAACTGTGGACACACTGCTTACACCCTTGCATTAAATACAAGGTAGAGGAGGAAGTAAGTGCACGTTTGTTACAGAAAAAGAATGAATTTTTGTGTGCAACTTGTGCAAAGTAGCTGATACACTTGAAATTTACTTCCTGGAAGGTTTTTGCATTCATGTTCTAAGCTGAATTTTCAATAGTATTTCTATGTGCATTTTACTGGGACATTGAACAAGCAGCAAGAGTTGCAGTGTGGATTTTGCATGTCACTTCCTTACATATTGGTATGTCTAGTTCTCAGTTGTGTGTGGTATGACTGAGAAAACTAGTCTACCTACAGTAACTCATTAATCAGTTCTCTGCATTATGAATTTCTTAAGTTTAATTCTCTCTATCTCACCTTTGGCATAAAAGGCTTTTGTTCTTTCTGATTGACTTGATGAAGTAATTCCCCCAGTTTTCTGGTTTCCAACAATCCAGCTGGCTTAAATTAATGTTAAAGTTAACAGAACTTTTTTTCAGAACCTCAACAACTTTTGGGGAAGGTGAATTAGGAATCCGTTGAGGTTTGATGAAAAATGACGGCAGAGTAGCTTTCTTGTAGTGTAACCTTGTAGTTGTTCTAGTTTCCAACACCATTTTATGTTTTTGACATTGCAGATCAGCATTCAGTGGAACTCCATACTCCAGAAGTTCCACATTTCACTGGGAACTGTTGGCCCAAACTCAGGTTGCAGTAATTGTCACAACACAATTCTGCACCAGCTCCAGGAGATGTTTAATAAAACACCAAATGTGGTACTGTTGTTACAGGTAATATTTTAAAAACTTATCTCAGGAAAAATGCAAGATAATGAAGAGCTGATTTCTGATTACACAGTTCTCTTTAAAAAAGTGTTATGATTGTTTATGGATCTCATTGGCAGAAGGTGGCTTGGGGAAGACCGTGTGACCCCTGTGCCCCATTTTCCCTGACATTTACTTAAAGGCGAGCTGCCTGATCACTCAATATCTGTTCTGTCCCAGGTTTTGTTTGATACTCAGGCTCCATTAAATGCCATCAACAAACTTCCGACTGTGCCCATGCTGGGTCTGACTCAACGCACCAACACTGCCTATCAGTGCTTCTCAATTCTGCCGCAGTCACCCACGCATATCAGGCTGGCTTTCAGGAACATGTACTGCATTGACATCTACTGCCGGAGCCGCGGCGTTGTGGCAATACGAGATGGGGCCTACAGTCTCTTTGACAACAGCAAAATAGTTGAGGGTTTCTACCCTGCACCTGGATTAAAGGTGACCCGTTTCTGTGTTTTCTGACAGGTTGTAAATAAGCAAGCTCCTAACCTGAAGTATGGATCTGACGTGAAGAGTTGTGTGAAACCGTCTTTGTGAAGGGCTGCAGTCCTTCCAAAATTCTGAGCACAGAAGGGATTTTCTGATTTATAAGCAGATTTGTTAATTAGTTTGAATTGAAACATTTTCTCTAAGAAAACTAGCGTCAAGTGTCAGGGTGTTGTTTTCTTCTCTATGTAATGAAGTGATTACTTCAGGCGTCATTTTGCTAAAACTTGAAGCTTTGTGACTGGGGAGGTGTACTCTACAGGATTAACAACTGCTCCTCATGAACAGTGTTGTGTAGCAAGACAGCGTTCATACATTGCAGATAAGAAAACGTGCCATGTCAGATGATTCTTCATATAAACTTCTGTTTTAAAATGGTTTCCATTGGTGTGTGGCAGGAGCCTGTGGCTTCTGAATCCAGTGCTGGTTTGCTCTTCCTGAAAAATCAATCCATGCACACTGGCAAAATACCTTAGCTGAGGGCAGCTTGTACCAATTCTAGTTACACTGAAATACTGGAACTTGGCACCCACTGTGAAACAGGACAGTTTGATAATTTTTTCTTCCAGCAGTTGCAACTGAACATTGGTTCTGTGTTACTGCATTTTGCTGACCCTAAACATCTGCCTCTTTCACAAATTCTAACTGGAAGGCTAATGGAAAGAGGAAGGAGGTTGTCAATACCAGTGGAAAAGTGTAAGACCATGAAACTGGGAAGGCAGAGGAGGAAGTAGTCCAAGAGGGTTGGCAAAGTCTTCTGCATACAAGAGAAGGCAATGGAGGCATTGACCTGGACTTTCTTATCCAAACAGGGCAGTTGTAGTTGTGATACAACAGCCCAGTAGGTTCTGGATGCTGATGAGTTGTTCTGGAACAGCTGATCCTGGGTATACCTTTTCCTTAGTGTTAAGGAAAAAAGAAAAATGTTGGTATTTCAATAGACCAGAGATATTTCATGTTCATGAGCAAGGTTTATTGTTTGGTGGCAATGCAAGACCCCTTTTAAAAAAGAAAAAGGGAATTAAGCTTAAATATCCACTGAGAAGCTCTGTTTATGAATTAATATACTATTCATACTTTATGTAGTGAATTTCCACTTCTAGTGACCTGCCTGTTTCTTATGTGCTGTAGCCCTTAAAGACAGTATGAGAGAGCTCAGCAAATACTGTGCTCATTTATGTAATAAAATTTAAATGGAGAAACTGCTAACAAAAATTATTTTTCCACAGACATTCCTGAACATGTTTGTTGACAGCAATCAGGATGCACGAAGACGGTCTGTAAATGAGGACGATAACCCACCTTCTCCTATTGGAGGAGACATGATGGATTCTTTGATATCACAGCTTCAACCCCAGCAGCCACCACAGCAACCACAACAACAGGTATCCTCCGGGCAAAATAGGAAAGGTTATTGTCTTTCACAACTGCAGGTTTTTTAAGAACTTACGTTCTATAAGGATTAGCAGTAAAAAAATTGAAAGGGAGACTATAAAACTGCTCTGCTGTGGAATTGCCCGTGGGGCAATAGTTATTAATTTATTTTGCTGTTTCTCATTCCAGTGTAAACAGCCCACAGCATGCAAACAGCAGCTTTAGAAGGTCACATGAGACTTGCTGCCTTAGAAGCAAAGGACTGAGGGAGGGAAAACAGCTGTTAAAGATAAGAGCGGAGGCAGGAGTCAGGAGGCTTCACTGTTAATGTGTGGCAGATAAAAAGGAATGAGGTGTAGAGGCATTATGTCTTGAGGAGAAACTGCAGAAAGTCACTGAAAAAAATAGTGAGCTCTGAACAAGGTGAGATAGAGAATCAAACAGCTATGTTGAGGGACCTATAAGGTTCATAGGTGGCAACCAAATACTCTTTAGCATTCTCCTGCACATACTTAACTTCATTGTTTTACAAAATGATAAAAAAATGTTGTTGTCCTGTGTTGACAATTTCAGCCATTTGCAAAACAGGCAGGAGCATCGGGAGCATATCCTCTGACTTCACCACCCACCTCCTATCACAACACAGTGACTCCGTCTCCATCTATGATGCACACACAGTCACCAGGTAAGATGGCTGAGAGTTTGTGTGCTAATCATGTACATGTAATCATGTTTTAGAAAGTACATTTTGAAGCTAAAAAAAGCATTCAGTGAAACCATCACCTGCAGCTATGTAATGTTTTGGACTGTTTCATTCTTATGGCTTAAAACTTGCTCAGATCAAAACCTGCTTTTTCAGAAAAAAACTTTATCACCAAAGCTCTGCTTTCTGCTCATAGCTGTATAGTGTAGCAGGGGAAATTATTTCGATTTTGGGAAGGGCTGGCAGGGGGAAATGTCATTTTTCAAGCCAAATATCTTGGAAAGTTTCCTCTGTGTGGTGAATCAATCTGGAAAATATAATGCTCATACATCTACAAAATAGAGCCTTTGAGTGCAAAACCAAATTCTCATTAAGGTTATTTACTATCTCCCTAAAAAGGAGACAGCTGTAGCAGTTGGTAGAAAAAATTATAACAGAAAAATGGGAAATATGTTTGTTGAATGACGTGATGTCTTTGATTAGGAAATTTGCATGCTGCAAGCTCACCTAGCGGAGCTTTAAGAGCACCATCACCAGCATCCTTTGGTCCAACTCCCTCACCTTCCTCTCTTGGAATCACAATGGGACAAACAGCTAACTTTACCAGCCCACATGGTGAGTTCTGTACTGGCAGGTGTCAACATAAAGCCAGGGAGAGCACGTTTGCTTCTTGAGATTAAGTCTTCCAGAGCAGGCTAAAGTTAATTGAGAAAAAAATTGTGTTTTGTAATTGGCTTAAGTAGCTGTTATCACTCATGTGGTGTAACTTTTAACAGTAGTCAAAGGTAGCTGCAATGGCATGTTGGTGTTCCTAACTTACTGTCAGTCACTCTTTTCTGCTTACTAATGTGGGGAAGTTCCACGTGGTCTTCTGACAGAACAATGGCTGCAGCTTTGAATGAGCATTGTCCCTTGTTAGATTAGTTAATGTATTTTCACTGTTCATGTTTCCTGGAAAAATAGCTGGAACAGGTTAGAAATTCTAAAACTTTGTCAGAGTCTAGCTGGTTTGACATACATATATGCAAGCAACATGCCTTTTGGTTGTTTCCTGTTCTGCGTTTTTTTGGAAAGCTGTCAAAACAATTGTTTGTTGTAATCACAGTGGATTGGAAGCCATTCCACAGATCACAACAAATGAACAGTTCAGATTGTGTTTTAGCACACCAGTTTAACTGTCAAGATGAACAAAGAGAGATAGATACAGCAGACTGTTGAAGCTTTTTTGGATCTATCTGTTATAGCAGAGTACAAACCCAAAGATACTTGTGCAGATATAACTGCAAGATACTGAGCAGATAAAGAACAGTCTAGCTGAGGCGTTCATCTGCTAAGGAGCAGTAGAGTCCAAGTCTATAGGCGTGAGCTCTTTTTAGTTTACACCTTGTTGTATGTTGACCATGCTGATTTGCCTTAATGTTCAATTTTATTTTACTTTTTCAAAAACACAACCAGGAAACGCTTCAATCTGTATCTTGATTTTCCCTCCCCCCCCATTACGTTTTTATATGGCTGCAAAATGTAGTCCAAATAGTTCCGGATACTTTCATGCTTTACAGATTTTGGTAAGCCTTGTTGTAGATGTCTGGATTAGAAAACCTTGAACTTTAAAAAAACTCATAACTATCCTGTAACATCTGTAGGTACCATAGACCCAAGTTCACCCTACACTATGATGTCACCCAGTCAGCGTGCAGGGAACTGGCCAGGATCTCCCCAGGTGTCTGGTCCATCACCAGCAGCACGAATGCCTGGAATGTCACCAGCCAACCCTTCCCTTCATTCACCTGTCCCAGATGCCTCTCATTCACCACGAGCTGGAACAAGTAGGTTTCTTTATCAGTTTTATGACTGTGAAAGACTCATGTTTAACATTTCTAGTTTTGTTCTCTTTGATAGTTTTGTGTGTCAGCGTAACAGCCCTTACTGCCTTGTGCAGTGAATATCTAAGGAACTGAAGCCTTTATTCTGCCCTTGTTTAAATATTCTGCAACAAATTGGAAAGGAAGTTAAGTCATACAGCATAAACTTCAGTGGGATTGATACTTCTTGTTGCACCGCAGAAATAAGTCTTTCAGCTATTGAGCTCCATGACTGAGAGAAAGTTCTTAGGAATGAAAGCAATGATAGGCATATTTGCCTGCCCACATGTTAACTTTTCACATCATAGAGTTTTAATGCTGCTCTTGCATGACTAATTTAGCCATTTTTACATCTCTTTGAGTTTTTTGCACAAACCTGGTATCTGCTGGCATGTTGCAGAAAGAGGAAGGGGAATAGGATTTTAACATTACTGAGACTCTTTGCATGGGTGGGAGGTTGAAACTAATTTTTTTACTTGGTCTATCCATTACCTGTCACTAGGCAGCCATATTCTTAAATAAGAAAGGTTAAGGTTTGATCTAGAGAACTCATTACTTGTGTAGTGACAACCAATAAAGTGAACAGATATCTGATGTTTCAGATTAAAGCCTTCCTTACTGCAAGGCCTTTTTTCCTATCAATAGGTTCCCAAGCAATGCCAACTAGCATGCCTCCACCTCGTAAACTACCTCAGCGCTCTTGGGCTGCATCCATACCTACAATCCTCACCCACAGTGCCTTGAATATTCTGCTGTTGCCCTCTCCTACTCCTGGGCTTGTGCCAGGACTAGCTGGCAGCTATCTTTGCTCCCCTCTTGAGCGATTCCTTGGATCAGTTATTATGAGGAGGCATCTCCAGAGGATCATACAGCAGGAAACGGTATGATTCAGATTGTTTTAATATTGACCTGCAAGTATGACTTCACAGCTTTTTTGTGCGTCTGTGCTCCATGTCTTTCAAATCAGGCACAAACTGAAATGCTTAAAAAATACTAAGTACTTGTGCTATACTTCTGCACCTTGCCATCTAAAGGGTCAAAATTTAGAGAGAGCATTTTGTTCTGCTTCTTTTCTACACGAATTACAAGTGGAAAACCTGTTTAGTCGGGTGCAATATGGTAATTGATATGATAGCAGGACTACGACCGGATTTTCTCATGCCATGGCTTCCATGAGTTTAGCATGTCTTGTGGGAGTTAACTGGAACAGCCACAGGGTTACTATGGATGCCACTGCGTGGCAGGAGTGCCCAAGAGGTTAGTTACCAGTTGACAATAACTTAAATAGTCAGTTGTTAATGTTGCTTTAGGGTTTGGGACAGACAGTGTCCACCTTGTCACTTCTTTGGCACTAACTCAGTTACGGAGGAGGAAGCCAGATCTTGCATAAGCTTCATTCTGCAGGCAGTCTTACCTCTCTATAAATAGCATGTTTCTTTCTGGAAAGAGGGCAGATTGATCACTAGAGTTTTGTGAGTGAGTGTTGTGTGTGTTCATGTTATTTAATCAATGACTGGTTGAATGTCATACTTCTTTTTATGCAGTTACAGTTAATAAACTCCAACGAGCCAGGTGTAATTATGTTTAAGACGGAAGCACTGAAGTGCAGGGTTGCTCTCAATCCCAAAACCAACCAGACCTTGCAACTGAAAGTAACACCTGAAAATACAGGACAGTGGAAATCAGAGGAGTTACAAGTTTTGGAGAAGTTCTTTGAAACAAGAGTATGTACTCAAATCATTAACGTTTAAATTTTTGTGCCTTACTTTTAATCTCTGTTGGTGTTTTAAGTGGTTTTGCTGACTGATTGGCTTGTGTATGGGCTGCAAAACATAAAATTAACAGCTGTGCATGGTGGATACCATATTAAAATGTTACAGCTACTATCTAAATAGACAATACTAAACAGTGTCTTTCTTTAGGTCGCAGGACCACCTTTTAAAGCAAACACCCTAATAGCCTTCACAAAATTACTAGGGGCTCCAACACACATCCTCAGGGACTGCGTACACATCATGAAACTTGAGCTGGTAAGTTAACCATTCTATTTATTTCACCAAACTTCTGTTGCTATATTTAAAAAACAAAAAGTGGTCACTTAATGTATAACACACAAGTTACTCTAAATTTATATGTATGTTAGCTTGTTATTTATGTTGCTAAGTTTTCATTCTCCTAGAAACTCCCAACACTTCTCTTTCAAACTGAGGATTTTGGGAAGTGGCAGGCGCGTTATGGCACAACAGGCCCATTCATGTGCTATCTGGAATCCTTCTCACTGTATTCTTGTTTACCATATGCTCAGCTCATTCAGAGTTACTCTGATGTGTGCTAAACCTGGCAACATCTGCAAGTTTAACTAGAGAAATACATTCTACTTTCTAGCACTTCTCTAGTTCATAGCTGTGTATGTCACTGATGTGAGACCTTTGCTGTTCTTTTCTCTGTTCTACTCTTTCTAAACAGTTCCCTGATCAGGCAAGTCAGCTGAAATGGAATGTGCAGTTTTGTTTAACAATTCCTCCCAGTGCACCGCCAATTGCACCTCCAGGAACACCTGCTGTTGTGCTGAAATCCAAAATGTTGTTTTTTGTAAGTAGAGCTACTAGTTTTTAAATGTGGGCTGCATGTCTTTGGAATCATCACCAGTTAGTAGCAAAACATAAGCATGCTGTGTCTGACAACCATATTAGCTAAAAATGTTCTGCCATTTGGAAGATTTGCATCCCTCTCACTTGTAATGAGTTCACACAGCAACTCTTGATGTTTTGTGTTCTGAGAGAGATGTTGACAATATATCCTAAAGTTCAGTTCCCTCTGGGCTGTGGGTTCTTTGAATGCTCAGCTTTTGGGTGTTTTGTTCTTCTTTGAGGCACTGACTGCCTAGATTAAGTGATACATACACAACAGTGTGTATCTGTGGGATAGGGTAGCAGGAACAAAATGTTTAGAACAAATCTATGTTAGTGTCATCTGTGAGGCAATGCCCACTCTAGGGTGCTTTTGATGATAAAGTAGTCTACACCTGATTGATAACTTCTGCTACAGAATTGATGTCTGAAAACAGATGGGATGGAAGTATTTAAGAGCATCTGTAATTGCAGTAAAGTTCGTGATTGTTGGATTTAACACACTTCTTTTGTTTTTCCTGCAGCTCCAGTTAACACAGAAAACAACAGTCCCACAGGAAGCTGTTAGTATTATTGTCCCAATTATTTATGATATGGCTTCGGGTACAACGCAACAGGCTGACATTCCCAGGCAGCAGAACTCTTCTGTTGCTGCTCCAATGATGGTTAGCAATATTCTAAAGAGGTTTGCTGAACTGAATTCACCACGACCAGGTACTGTACATGTCCAGTAGATATATTCTCTTCACCCAGACTTCTGTGACAAATCTCCAGTGTAAAACTAAATCTCTCTTAAGTCTGAATTCTGGTTTCTATCATGCCTCTTTAGTGATTACAAACTCCTGATGTGACAGGCAATACATAAGTTAATAGCGAGTACTGGCAACACAGCAGACATCAGTGCCAGGAGGTTACACTGATGTTTCAGGCTGGTTTTCACTGTTCTGCCAAAGTGTTGGAACACACCTCTTGTTGGCCCAACTCTTGCTGCACAGTAGGAGTCATGCTTTTTTAACAAATGGGCCCAGAATGAGTCACAGGAAGTATGCTATGGTCAAGTGTCAGTTTTCATGGTTAATTTTGAAGTTGTAGAGCTTAGCAGTAGAATATAAAGGGATGTTAAAATAGTTATCAGAACTTGTCCACGTGCTGTGAATAATTAAAAAGTAATTGCAGTGATTGTATACTCCTTTGTGTACGCTAACAAAGGTGCATACAGTTCTGTCCACCAAACATGCTATGAAGTGCTTGAGCTAAATAGGTTGTTTTAAATGTTCATTGGCCTGTAGGTAGTGCACTGTGAGCAGTGTTGTGCTTTGCTATCCCCCTTGTTTGTCTTTCATTATTTTTTTCTTTTTTAATATCTGAAACATGGAAGAACACTAGCAGGTTCTTTGGGCAGCATGTTGTCTCTAAGCAGTGGTTTGGAGTCCTAATATATGGATGGCTCACAAGAACAATTAACTTTCAGTTCTACTGTAGTTATATACTGAAGAACAAAGCCTTTTTGCAATAACCCAGTGAGCAGATTTAAGCTGTGGATCTAGAGGTTGAATTCTACTTCTCATATGTATAATTGTTCATCTCATTGTTATGCAGTAATCTTAACTATGCTTGATGATTTCAATATTTCGATTCCTAGAACAGGAGCAATGTTTATCTTAAATTGGTGTCGGTATGCATATATTTCTGAAAATTGTGATGAGATGAAATTAACATGCATTTTCTGCTTAACTTACAGTATTAGTGTAGGTAAATAGGAGAGAGGGTGTGTGGGGTTACCTGTAAGAGTTCTGTAGGTGACACAGAACTGTTGTTTGTATAGCACTTTTGTTTCCAGATACATCAACTAAACTTCAGGTGTTTCTTTTGGAAGGTGCTTGCTCACTGAGATCCCCTAGTGTGGGGAAGGGTAGATGCTTGTTGTGCTGTTTGTTGTTGCACTGAGTTGTGGTTTATGGTAAATCCTCCCCAAATACCACAGCATAGGGAGTAATTGTCAGAGCCGCTCTTGAATATCCCAGGTGAGATGTCTTCTGATGATCATTAGATAGATCAGAATAGATAATTTTTGTTTGTCACACAAGTTTTTAAGTAGTTTGAGATTGTGGTACAGGGAGCAGAGTATAGACAAGGGAAAAAATCGGTATAGAAAGAGCTTGTGGCCCCAAGCAGGACAAAGAAGAATGTAGCTAGCTGAGCAGAGGACATTTCTAGCGGTCTTTCCTCTGAGTTCTTAAATGAGTCTGTAAGGGTTTAGTTATTTATTTATTTCCAACACCACCACCTAGCCAAATTAGGATCTTCCCTGAGAACACTTAAAATACGATTTCCTGTGTTCTAATTGTCAAACTTTACATTACTATATCTGATAAAAGAGGTCAAGATGCTTTTTCTTTGCCATTGAAAAGTGGTAGGAGACCCAACAGGTGAAAGCAGATAGCTGCAAGACTTCTTTTACAACAGCAGTACGTGGGAGATCCCAGATGCATATCCTTTCTTTTGTGGTGCTATTGTGCTGTACCCAGGATTTTCCTACCTGTGTTAGCTCTCCTGCTGCACTAACTGCAATCTGCTTGGCTAAGTGAATTTTTCACTGTTTCAGTCAGAAAGGAAGAGAGCTTCCCATCATGCACGTCTGATACTACTGGCACTTTCATTGTAACCCGTAATCAGTGTTGCCTCGTTTTGGCTGTATCTTTTTTACCTTTCTCTCTTTGTGAGAAAGTATTTTGTATTCAGATTAATTTTCCTCTTAATAAAATGGTAGTGCCTGAAAAGTAAGTTCTTTTGGAAGAGTTTTCTTTTCAGATCTGTGGGCAAACACATTCTGCTGTGGATAATAGTAAAACCTTAACTCTTTGTGAGTACGCTGTCTTTCTGAGATCACTAGACCAATTGCCTCCCAGGGGAAAAAATGTTTTTGGGAAATAATATGTGAACTGAGGTGGAGTCAATGCCCTGGAATAAGAGCGTTAAACTTAAGCTGTATGTCTACAACCTGCATTATCTAGTGGACATCAATCTGATAAGGAAAAAAAAGTCCCTACAGGTGCTGGAGGTGACCCCTAGAGAGGAGTTCAAGGAACTTGTGATATTTCTTAAAGCACTTCACGACTGAGCATTTGTCAGTGTCTCGTTTTCAGTGATGCAGTGGATGGTATTCAGCCCATATTTGTGGTTTTGATATGACAATCTTTAGAATCCCTAGTTTGGCAGTTAGGATTAATGCATCCAAACAGGATTTGCTCTTCTGTCTTTGCTCACACTGTTGCTCCTTCAGCAACAAATTTCAATGTCTTCTAATTGATGTTTCTTGGAATACACAGGAAAAATTCAGTCGGCAGTGACCAGGGTACGATACTGGCTATTAATTGTATTCTCTTATCAGGAAACAGCAGATGAAAGTCACAGCTGCCTAATGTTTCACCTTTTGTTGTTGTAATTAAATCCTTTTAGTTCCATAGGTTTTAACTTTTTTAAGCTATTTTAGAATGTGTTTGCTTCTTGTTAAAAAATGCTGGTATTCAAAACTTGAGACAGCTGCGGCTGGTTTTTCCTCTCTGTACTAGATCTCAGCTGTTTGACACTGAAGTCCATTTGTTCTGTATTTTATTTGGCAGTTTAAATGTCAAGGGTAGAGCCAGAGCAATTCAGCTGAAAGAAACAGGTTTCTGACTCTTGCCCAGTCTTGGAATTAGAAATATTTCCAAAACTGGGCTTAGGACAAAAAAGTCTTCCAGCTGTTCAAGATCTGAATCTTTTGAAATGTTTCATTTCTGCTCTTAATCAATACAAATAGAACTTGAAAAAGTTGGGGTTTTTTTCTTTATAAGATGTAGTGCTTTTAATGAATAATATGCAGAAAAATTCTGATTGAGAAGGTTTTTTTTATAAGATGCAGTGCTTGTAAATTAATGATATAGAGAAACATCCGTATCGCAAGTGCCGTGTATGATGAATTTATAGCATAGATTTAACCTGACGTTCAGAAGCTACTGAAAGTTAAGAGCTTCTTGCCATTCCTTGACCAATAAGCAGTGGTCCTGCCATGGAAGTTACTGCAGATAAAAACCCCAAATCCTGATGTCCTTGGAGGTGGCTGCGATTTGCGAGTCGCTGTTGCCACTTACAGAACCATAAAATCATTCTGTTTGGAAAAGGTCACTGAGATCATCAAGTCCAACCATTAACCCAGCACTGCCAAGTCCACCACTAAACCATGTCCCTAAGCACCACATCTACATGCCTTTTAACTATCTCCAGGGATGGGGACTCCACCACTTCCCTGGGCAGCCTGTGCCAGTGCCTGACAAGTCTTTTTTTTTTTTTTTGGTGAAGATGTTTTTCCTAGTGCCTGCCCACTCCTGCCCATGCCAGGGAGGAGCTGGTGCCAGCGTGGTTGGAGTCACCATCGCGTTGCTGCCTCGGGAGCTCGTTCGGGTGAGGGCCGGGTCGGTGGAGCGATGCTAACCTGTCTCTTTTCCCTGTTCCAGGTGAATGCACAATATTTGCAGCCGTTCGTGATTTGATGGTTAATCTTACGCTGCCCCCTGGTGGGCGTCCCTAGACACTTTTAAAAGAAGGCTGAAAGTGAGACAAAACCGCAAAAAAAAAAAAAAGTAAAGCCTTCGGTTAAAAGAGGACGTTTTGATTTTACCTTTTTTTTTTTTTTTAAGAGCTAACTATAATAAACTGGCAAACTTTCAGGGATGCACTTTCATCAAATGAGTATCACCACGACTTTTGTATAGTGCTGTTGTATAGTGTGTTTTAATGGGAGACACTTCAGACTAGGTAATAGATTGAAGTATCAGCTTGCTGGTAATAGATTTAATATTCTGTTTTATACTATAAAGATTATTAAAATGCCAAACTTGTTTGTTTTTCTGTTTTTTCTTATGTTTTGGTGTAATAGTCTTTTTTTAAGGCAGGTCTGTCATTTTTGAATACTGTAAAACTGTGACAAACTTTATATTGAAGCTGTATTTTAATATGACTGCTTTGAATCCTTAAACAATTTATTTGGGCTTGTTGTAAACATGTCCCGAAAAAGCAATATTTAATAAACTGGATTAAAAAATCTTAAACTGGATGTTGTAGAATCTTAAACTTTATTCCTCTCCACTATAGCCACTGGCAAGATTTATTGTATTCACACTTGGCAATCTCTTTGTGTAATCTTGTTTCCCCACGCACATGTGCAGCTAACTCAAAGAAAAATCACCTTATTTATTCTGCAGGTTGGATTTGTTCCAACTTACAGAAAAACAGAGTTTGTTAGTTTTTTCTGATTGTATAAATAACCAGTAATGACTTTAAACAATGCTTAATTCCTTACAGTTATAAGGAACTATATCTGTTCCGTCCCAAAAGCAAAGCTTAGTGGAAGAAAGCACCTTTTTTCATCTGTCATGAGCTTTGTAGCTCACAGACAGAATCACAGATTAGTGAGGCTGGAAAAGACCTCTGAGATCATAAAGTCCAACCTATGACCTAACACCACCACATGGTCTAGACCATGGCATTAAGTGCCATATCCAGGCTTTCCTTAAACACCTCCAGGGATGATGACTCCACCACTTCCTGGGCAGTCCATTCCAAGGCAGGACCTTCCTTTCCTAAACCCATGTTGTCTGGACCTGATCCCCTGGCTGTCTTCTACATGCCACTTGATGGCACTCAGGATGATCTGCTCCATAACCTTGCCAAGCACCAAGCTCAGGCTGACAGGCCTACGGTTCCCCAGATCCTCCTTCCGGCCCTTCTTGTGGATGGGCTTCACATTGACCAACCTCCAGTCATCTGGGACCTCCCCCGCCAGCCAGGACTGGTGATAAATGATGGAGAGAGACTTGGCCAGTGCTTATTCCAGCTCCCTCAGCACCCTAGAATGAATCCCATCTGGACCCATGGACTTGTTGGGATCTAAGTGGCACAGCAGGTCCCTAACTACTTCCTACAGGAGGGGTATTCTAGGGGTATTCTGCTCCCCATCCCTGTCTGCCAGCTCAGGAGCCCAGTTGCCCTGATGATAATTGGTCTTTTTGTTAAAGACTGAGGCAAAGAAGGTGTGAAGCACCTCAGCCTTTTCTTTGTCCTCCCTTACTAAGTTCCTCCCCTCATCCAATAAGGAGTGAAGATTTTCCCTGACCCTCCTTCTGTTATTAATGTATTTAGAAAAGCACCTTGTATTATCCTTTACAGAGATGGCTAGTTTAAGTTCTAGCTGAGCTTTTGCATCTCTAATTCTCTTTCTACATGACCTTGCAATATCCTTAGATACTTCCTGATTCACCTGTCCCTTTTTCCAAAGTTGATACACTCTTTTTATTTCTGAGTTCATGTAATAGTTCCCCACTCAACCAGGCCGGTCTTCTTCCCCGCCAGCTCCTTTCTCGGCACACAGGGTATTGAAAATCCTATCATGGTTGCTGTGCCCAAGACAGCCTCCAACCACCACATCTCCCACCAGCCCTTCCCTGTTTGCAGACAGTAGGTCTAGCAGGGCACTACCCCTGTGAGGCTCACTTACCAGCTGCAACAGGAAGGCGTCACCCACAAGCTCCAGAACCCTCCTGAACTGCCCCCTGCTCTGCTGTGTTGTACTTCCAGCAGACATCGGGTAAGTTGAAGTCCCCCACGAGAACAAGGGCTAGTGAACATGAGACACGTCCTAGTTGTTGAAAGAATGTCTTAGTGTCTTCATCCTGGTTGGGTGATCTGTAGCAGACTCCCACTTGCCTTCCCCTTTACCCATAAACATTCTACGTTGGGTCTCTTTCAAAGCTTGTGCCATTAGAAATATTCTTTTGGTTGGCATCCACTTCAGGTTTCAGTCTTGACCTTGGTTTTTTGGGTGTTGGTACTGTTATCAATGCTTCCCTGCCCTGTGTGTGTCTGGGGGTGTGCAGTTTTTGCTTCTGAAATACAAAACTAATCCCCTGGAGTGAAAACCTTGGGAGTCTTTAAATGCTGCTGCTACTCTGAAATATTTTTTTATTTCTATCTTTTCGCAACTAAATTGATGTTTTAAAACTGAGAGGTGATACAAAGTATCACAGTATTCATGGTTTATGTCTGAAAAAAAGACTGGCTGTGTTCAAGGTCTGAGCATTCCCATGCCTAAAAGCAGGTTTCTGATACTTGGAAGTATCTGCTGTTCTGTGCTGAGGGGCAGGTGAGTGTGCTGGTGGGCAAAGCACATCACCCCTCCCTGCTCCTGAGAGCTTCAACACTTGAAAGTAAAAAGGTGGGGGGAGATTTCCCCATAGGGCAGGGCAAATAAAATATGTAAACTAGTGAGAGACGGTTATGAACTGACATTCCCTATCTGAGATTATGGAAGGATTTATTTTATATTATACACACCACTCCTCTGAGCATACCCCATGTTTTAAGCCTTTATCCTAGATAATTCAGTTCTGAAGAAAAATGCAATTAGGAAAAGGAAGCATTTCCCGCTGAGCAATGATCCTTATTCCTTTCAAATAAATGGCTGTGTGTATTTACAAGTGCAGTTTTAAGTTTCATTTTTCATGCCTTTAGTCCTTTAGTCTACTTTTCTAGTAGCCAAATGTTACACCTGCCTGCTGCACTGAGACTTACTTTTCATAGATTTTAATTGTTACAGGTGATTTGGTTGTCCATTTACTTCACTAAAAATGCTGCAGTGACTTCCCATTCTGCAGTACCCATAAATTGTTTCTGATGAACCTGCCTGTGGGACAAGTGTGAGGAAAATGAGACAGAGGAAAACAGAAGTTCTGAACTGATCTACAGATCTGGCATAGCAATGTGAGCCAGCATCGAATGTGAGCATGAATTTTTAACTATCCAAAAAGCCATCTCAGATGACAGCAATAGACTTTGTGTCTTTCCAGGTAACAAATATTGATAATGTTAAAATTTTTATTTATATATATATATACACACACGTATACATATATATATATAAGAGGGGAGAGGCTTTTTTGAGCCCTGGAAACACTCTGACACAGAGCTGAATCAAGGTGAGCTTTTCAGGTTTGGGTTTTTTTTGCTTGAAATTAAGTTTAATTACTTGCCATCCTTGTGCATCTGAGTGTTGCCTGCAGGTTGCCTTTGAGGCTGTGGATGTTTTAACTGAGTTTACAAAGACTGCAAGAAACAAGCTCTGATACCAAGTACCTGAGACAAAACAGAGGTCCACAAAACAAGAAGTTGTTTTTCTTTCAAGAGCTAGTTAGTCTCCAAGCATGTGCTCAGTTTCATCTATTAGTTGGAAGTTACTCAGTGGGCGTTTGAAAGCAAAATCTTGTGTATGAGGAATAGCAGATTGACTACTAGGAGAATATTTGGGTCACTTTAATCAGCTTTGTGAGGAACCTGTCAAAGGTGTCACCTCAGAAGTTGTGCTACACTGGTTCTTTTAGCTCAAGTGGTTATAGTTGTTCCCCTGGCCCAAATTTTCCATGTCCCACAGAATTTCAAATGTTTTTGAGGTAAGATTGTATTTAAAGAAATTAACATGTAATTGAAATGTATGAGCCACACACAGCATCTCGACTGTAGTTACGAAGCTGTGACTGCTTGATGTCTGTGAAACCCCATAATTCCCATATCGCCAGGAGTTTTGTATTTAGATTAAATAGCATTGATGCCAATACACACGAGGCTTTTCCTGAGGCCCTTCAGCAGCCACTGGTGCTTTGGCATTCAGTGGCTAGATCATAATTTTTTTTGAATGTTTTTAAGACTTATTTTTCTTTTCAGGAGCAATCACACGGCCAGGAAGCAGTGCTGTGCTGCCCTTCCCTGCATGACGCTCTCCCCGTGTGCTCCTCATGTTCTTCCAGAGCAGTAATTAACTTACTTAGGAAATTACCCCGCATAATAGGCTTTACAGGAAGTGTCCAGCTGCTGCTCCAAAAGATAAGAGATGCTGAGTGAGGAAGGGTTGCACCCGTGTTGTTTGGGGGCTGTGCAGAGCAGCACGAGTGCAGAAAGCTAGAGCAGCTGAAGCCTGGACAGCTTGAATTCCTGCCTGGAGAAATGGAGTTTGGAGTGGCCTCCGGTGGTGGAGGAGACAGAGTCCCCAGAGCAGCAGCATCTCCTGATAGCTTGGACTGCACTGAGCCCTTCTGAACTACATAAAAACTTTGACCGTGGGAAAGACATCTTTTTTTATTATTTCTTTTTTTTTTCTTCTTTTTTTTTAGTAGTAAAAACGTGGCTTTGAACCCAGGTGGAAAGGAAGATGTGTTTAACCCTCTAGTTTCCAGCTGTGGGAGGATGCTTAATATACACATACATACAATCTATTTTTACTTTAGATTAATCCACCTGCTAGACCTCACAGCATAGTCCCAAATTTGGCTATTTGACAGCTTTGATAATGTTTTGCATGGGCAAATTGGGTAATTTTTATTCCCCCCCCGGAAAACCTCTATTTCATTTTTGCAACTTTGAAGTCTTTGGGCAGAAGCTGATGTGGGAGCCTTAGTAACAAAAAACAAGTAATAGCTGGGGCTCAGTTGTGAACCTCTGTCCATGTTGGTAATAAATGACCTTTAATTTTGGATATGCACTTACAAAAACTGTGCTGTCAGAATCCCTGCTCTAAAGAAGATTCTGGTTTTGACAGACTCTTCTATTGTCTGGCTAACAGCTTCCTCCTGCCCTTGTCCCCAAGTAGTTCTTGGTTGTTTTCCATCATAGACCAGGTGTTAAAGCTTTTAGCAAATGTGGCATTTCCTCCTCCTCCCCCACTCTTCTGTTGTCACAGATTATTTGGCAGGACAAATCTAACTTTACCTTTAGCAAGTGTTTTGGTTTAGTTTGGCTTTTGTTTTGGTTTTTTTTTCTTGTTGCTTTAAACAGCAATTCTTATAATGGAAGTAGAAATATTTTAAGTGAAGTGTTGATTTTTCTGAGGAAAATTCCAGCCTAGATTTCTCCAATTCCATGCATTTTTTTAAAATGTGTAGTAGGTTTTCAATTTCTATGAGTACTTTAAACCTGTGGTTGCTTGGGGTGTGTCTGGATCCATAAGAAAATGAAAATAAATATGTTTCCATGTAAATATTTACTATAACATGGTTAATTGCTCCCTACTTGTATACTCAGTAGGGACACAGAAGTATTCCTTCAGCTGGAATATTTTCAGCATTTCGAAACCAAGATTTTGTGTTGGAGGGGTTTTTCTGCTTCAGCTCTCCTTGCCCACTTTGAGGAAGGTTGCTCACTCTGTGCATGGTCCCTTCCCTCCATCCCTCCCCAGCCTGACCTCCAGTGCTGCGCTGCCCAAACCTGGCATTTCTTAGACTTCACTCTGAGAACCCTTGTTTCACTTCACAGTTTATCTTCACAGATTTGTTTCCAACATGGAAACTTGGTTATTTTTCCTTTACTCTCAGCATAAAAAAAAATAAATAAAAATAAGAATCTTTCTGGTGTTTCAGTGTGGGATGCAGTAGAACTTTATTGTCTCCCTGTTGGAACTCTCACGGAGCATGGAGATGGTCCAGCACTGCCCCCCAGCTTATCCCTGCTCCCGGGAATTGCTCTGGTAGTGGGAGTTTCTCAGCAGCAGGTTTCCCAGGTCTGAGCAGGCAAAACTCAGATTTGGTGTCCCTGGCAGCCGCGCAGCTTTTAAGGACAACTAGATGATAAGGCTGCAAACCAATTTTCTTTTTCAATGCTGTAGCATAAAAGGAAATTTTGCAATTTCAGGAAATTATTTTCTCTTGACCACAGACATTGGAAGGCAGGTTATTAAATGTTAGTTTACACCAGCACATTTTCACAAGTAGGGCAGAATCTGTAAGCATCAGGTGGGCTCAGCAGCATCATGCCCACCTTCCCAGTGTGGGCAGGCAGGCAGGAGAGCTGCTGGTGAGGGCTCAGGCCATCCTCAGGTAGGTGCTGGGGGACACAGCTGAAAACAGGGCAAGGACAGATGAAGTTGTCCTTCTCCTGTACTGGAAGGGGGGCTCCGGGGGCAATAATGCATTCAATTATGGATGTAAATTACAGAGTGAGATGATGAATGACCTGTGCCATGGGCAGCCAGGCAGTGTCATGGCAAAGCATTGTCATTGTGTGGTTGGTCTGATTTGGATGGGCTGAGACACAATTGAATCTTTCACACTATGTCCTGTGCCTTACCGAGCCTCTGCTTGCACAACAGTGTGTGGTAAAATGCTGGCTCTACAGATGGAACAGGTTGCCCAGGGAAGTTATGGAAGCCCCATCCCTGGAAATATTCAGGGGCAGGTTGGATAGGGCTCTGAGCAACTGGTCTAGTGAGATGTGTCTCTGCCCATGCAGGTGGTTGGGTCTGGATGATCTTTAGGTCCCTTCCAACCCAAACCATTCTATGATGCTATGAAAAGTACCAGAAGCTGAACAATCACAGCCTGGGTGGTTTTTAACACTGGGGGGTGTTAAACAACCTGCCAGGACTGTAACCTGTTTTGGGCACTTCCTGTATCTTGGCCTTTCCTAGATCCTGACTCTCATTCATAGCTGTTGCTTTTAAAATAATTTTAACCACTGTTTATTGCAATTCATGGGAGAGTCCAAGATTAGAAATGCTTATTGTCACGGGCCGGTATTGGGGGGCTACCGGCTGTCAGGATGTTTCCGTGACTTCCCCCCCCCAGTGTGGAGAGGTTTGGGAATGAGCCCGAGGGTCACTCGTGGCGTTCGCCTCTCACAGAGGAACGGCCACTGCGGGACCGTGTCTTAGAGGGTAGATTGGAACACCCTCCCACCACGCTCACAAATTGCTACTGAGACCAATGTTTAGTTTACAAATTAATCGGTTTATTAAGGGTCAACACAAATTAAGGGATCAAGGTTCAGGAGAGGTTGTCTAGGTGTATATTGGAAAAGGGATTCAAAGGTACCATGGTCTTGTGGTAACATGGGAGCGACTTGTGTTAATGAACTGTTAATCACTTTAGAAGGTTGTTATTGTTTAAAGGAACCTAAGTACAGGACGTGCAGGACCTTGGCTGAGAGGCATTGCTGTAATCAGCAAGTGAGAGGGAACTTGTGGTTTTCAATGGAACAACGGAATGGCTGCGCCTCTGACTCCTGCTTATCTGAAGATGCCTCGGACCTGCCTCGTGAACGCCGCCTGAACACTCTCTGATCAGCAAAGCAGCCTTGTTAACTTTGCGCGTGTATTAGAGTAGTTAGCCAATTAGCTTAAGACACGATTGCCTAGAGGCAGCCTGGAAGCATATAAAAATGTGTGTGTTAGCTTAATAAATTGGACACCTTGCTTGCATCAAGCTGCGTCTCCGTCTCTCAATCACGGCAAATTGGTGACCCCGACGTGATATCTCCTATGGTGATACCGCCGAGGAATGATAAACCGCCTACCTGGTGGCATGCCGTGAGTCCCGCAGAACTAACATTGAGCTGCTGAAAGGAAGCAGGACGAGCCGCTGAAAGGAAGTGGCCGAGGACGTGCCGGCAAAATCCCTCCGTCTGGAACGAGAGGTGAGCTGCGGGAAACTAATTAAGGAAATGGGGAATCAGGCGTCTTCCCCTGAGAGAGACGTTTATGGAGTAATGAAAACATTACTTAAAGAACAAGGGAAGAAGCCCCTTACGGGGCAGGACCTTAAACTATTACTTAAGTGGGTGCAGGTCAAGATTCCCACAGTAACAGCCTCCTCGATCTTTACATGTGAACTCTGGGACGAGGAGGGGGTGAAATTATGGGATGCGGCTACCGCAGGGGATGAAGAAGCGCTGCGTATGCCCCCTAGGTGGAGAATTGTTTTTGAAACCATAAAAGCGCGAGAACAAGGGCCACGGGACTCCTGTAAAAAAGACTCGGTGCCTTCCCCGTCACCCTCAACCGGCGTTGCCTGTGAAGCGGGGCTCTCCGCACCAGCCGGGAATCGAACCCGGGCTTCCCCCGTGGCGGGCGGGAGTTCTGCCGCTGAACCACCACAGCTAACTGGTACTGCGGAATATCCCCCCGAGGACCATCCCTTTGATCCGGGTCCTATTGACCCCGAAAAAGAGCCGAAAACAGCCGACGTTAACCGAGCGCGGCGTCGCCCGAGTTTCCCGAAGGTAGTTGGAGGAGGCGGCCGCGGCGGCAGGAGCAGCAGCGGCGGCAGCGGCGGCGTCCCTGCTCCCGGGGGAGTCTCAGCGCGCGCGGGGCCGCGGCGCGTGCAGAGACAAGTTCCGCAGGCAATCCCCCCGCGGGTGCAGGGGGGGCTGGCAGTATTGCCGATCTCTGCCCAGCAACAGCAGGAAGTGCCGGTCTGGACCTGGCAACCTCCCACGCAATAACGTTGCTTGACTCCTCGGTCCATTTGTTATCCACTGGAGTTTTTGGCCCCTTACCACCTGGAACACAAGCGTTATTATTAGGAAGATCATCTACAACGCTATCAGGACTTTTTGTCTTGCCTGGGGTAATAGATGCTGATAGTCCTCAAGAAATTAAAATCATGGCCTGGACTCCGTTTCCTCCTTGTGTTATACCAAAGAAGAGCCGAATTGCACAACTCATTTTAATGCCTAAAGTTCATAATTTTTCACCTAAAACATATTACTGGCATCCCTCACTCCCCTACAGGTCAATCTCTCATAGAACGGTCCCACCAATCCCTCAAATGTTTGTTATTAAAACAAAAAGGGGGAGTAGGGACCGCTACTCCAGAAGAGCGAAAGCCTTATATGTTTTTAACTTTTTGAATTGTTCGTTGTTGGACAGTAATCCCCCCATAGTTCGACATTTTAGTACAAATGCCCTTCTGGAACCTAGAATCAAACCACCAGTGTTAATACGGGACCCTGAAACAGGTAAAATAATGGGTCCCTACCCCCTTGTCACATGGGGTAGAGGTTATGCTTGTGTCTCCACAGAAAGAGGCCCCCGTTGGATTCCAGCAAAAAATGTGAGACCCTTTCGAGAAACATTGCTCAAACTTTGGATTAACAGCAATTAATGGGACAGGGGTTGTTTATTTCTGGGACCCACGTGGATGGTATCAAAATGATCAAAAGAAAATAAGAGGTCAATTAATTATTTATCACAATGTAACAGGTAATAGCGATCATTGGGATAGACCACAAGAGCTGGGTTCCCGATTTGTTGTCAATACTACAGGCCAGGTACAACTACCCGGAGGTTATTTTTTGATCTGTGGAAACAGGGCCTGGCCCGGGATCCCTCTTAAACCTATAAGAGGACCCTGTTACATTGGGAAACTCACGCTATTTGCACCCCGCATGAGGGATTTGGTTAAGTCGGTGAGTAAACACCACAGACTGAGAAGGTCATTACAAGAACTTAGGCCTGATTGTGATGATCACGTTTATCTAGAATCTCGAGCGGAGACTGTAGCCTTGTCCTTTTTCTTACCTGGCGCAATGGCTGCGAGCAATTGGAACAAGATTAAAAGACTAGCATGTTGGGCAGTGAAACAGTTTAATACAACCTCGGACATTTTGTCAGGGTTGGCTAATGATGTAGATAGCTTGCGGCATGCTGTGTTACAGAATCGTGCTGCTATAGATTTTCTTTTATTAGCACATGGACATGGTTGTGAAGATTTTGAAGGAATGTGTTGTATGAATTTGTCTGCCCACTCCAAAAGTATCTATCAACAGATTAAGGAGCTACAAGAATGAATTCATAATATAAAGGAGGGTGTGGGTGGACTTGATGGGTGGTTGGCATCCTGGGGTATCTCAGGGTGGTTGAAAGACTTGCTTAAGCAAGGGCTTTCTATTCTTTTATTAATCTGTGTATTATTAATGATAATTCCATGTATGTTACAATGCTTGCAAAAATCAATATCTGCTTCAGTAAGCAAAATTTTTGTAGTAGAACAGGAATCAACACAAGGCGTGAAGGGAACCGGGAGGACCCCTGGTGTAGAGATGTTAGCTAAAGAAAGTATTTTTGAGCTCGTTGGTCGTAAACCGTGGGAAAACCGGGAGACCTGAATTTAAAACAAAAAAGGGGGAGATGTGGTAACATGGGAGCGACTTGTGTTAATGAACTGTTAATCACTTTAGAAGGTTGTTATTGTTTAAAGGAACCTAAGTACAGGACGTGCAGGACCTTGGCTGAGAGGCATTGCTGTAATCAGCAAGTGAGAGGGAACTTGTGGTTTTCAATGGAACAACGGAATGGCTGCGCCTCTGACTCCTGCTTATCTGAAGATGCCTCGGACCTGCCTCGTGAACGCCGCCTGAACACTCTCTGATCAGCAAAGCAGCCTTGTTAACTTTGCGCGTGTATTAGAGTAGTTAGCCAATTAGCTTAAGACACGATTGCCTAGAGGCAGCCTGGAAGCATATAAAAATGTGTGTGTTAGCTTAATAAATTGGACACCTTGCTTGCATCAAGCTGCGTCTCCGTCTCTCAATCACGGCATGGTCTTATTAAAGGCACACTCCGAGGATGAGTGTAAAATCAATGGAGTGAAAGGGTAGGAGTTGAGCCCGGCAGGAAAGTTATGTGTGTGTGTGTCTGTGTCTGTGTCTGTGTGTCTGTGTGTCTGTGTGTGTATTTACCCTCCTTCCGCAGCGCGTGGTTCCCGGGATGCGGCTGCAGGCTCAGCAGGAGATCCGTGGGGTGGCTGGCTTCCCGGGAACCGGGGCAACCCCTCCCAGCAGCAGCAGTGGCAGCAAGCACGGCTTTAGTCCTGAAGTAGGTGGTGAATGCAGGCTGGGCAAGCTCCTGCTTTGGTCCGGTTTGGTTTAGGCTGGGCAGGCAGGGTCCCTGCGGAGCAGGCACAGGACCCCCCCTTCCCTCTCGGCTCGTCCGGACAGCGGGGCAGGCGTTCCAAGCAGGTCCAGGTGCTGCAGCAGGGTCTCGTCCCGGGCAAGGCAGAGAGAGCCCTGGCCTGCGGATCTTGCCCTCTTTTATAGATCAGAAATTGCTGTTCGAGAAAGTACCACTGTTCAAATTAGCCAATTAGCACTGGCCAGGTACGTGCTCTTTCAGAGGCATCTTTAACCTAGTGTCCATTTTTCTGCCAGTTATCGTAACCCTTGTGTTGTTTTTCTTGCTGTGGAGTTATCTGGTAGAGCAAGAGGCCTGTTCCAGTCTGTCCTTGGCTAAATCAGTAAAAAGATGCCACTCTTGCTTTGCTGGCTTGAAAGGCATTTTGTTTATTCTTATGTGGGGGGAGAGAAGATGGACCATTCCCCACATCTCACCCCGTGGCTTTTAAGGCAGCAATTATGTAGTGTCCTTACTGTCCATTAGTATATATATGTGAACCAGGCTCTTGTCCAAACCCTTTCCTCACATTAGATCTTACCCCTCCTCGGGTGTAAAAACAAATGTAAATATAAAATTACAAATAAAATATAATAATCCATAACAACAAACAAGGGAACAATTCCCAAACATAATACACAATGATATATGTCACCATTTGACTCAGGCCCGACAACAACGCTCCCGATCCCCCCTGCCTCCCACCCAGGTAGGGACGGAGAAAGAAAAATAGAGAGCCCTCGCTGGACCAAAAACCAAATCATACAACTTCAGTTAAACACCAATGATACAAGAAAATATGTACAACCTTATACAAATATGTTCAGAAGCATGCAAAAGCTTCTTATTTTCCCCCACCACCCCACCCCCAGCTGCAAACAGTCCCAAAGAATTCCAGACTGCTGATGGAAAAAAGCAGAGAGTGATGAGGGTCAGGAGAGCTCGAGCCTGGGGGTCGAGGGTGATGGATGGACGGAGTCCTCCCCGGATGTCGGCCATGGACGGAAGAGAAGGGAAGAGCAGGAGTTTTGCTGTCTGTCTAATTCAGCCTCCTACAGGGGGTCATAGATCTCCCCGTACTGTCTGAGCTGGCAGAGTAAAGATATGACCTCGAGGACCCAGCAGTTAGAAAAACATTCCTTTCTTATCAGCCTTATTTAAAACAGTAAAAGGAAAAGGAATAGAATAATTGCAGTTATTAAAACATACACCAAATTTTCAATTCCATCAAAAAGAAAAGGAAGCAGACCACTTAGGAAATCCCCAAGCTTGAACCAAGTTCTTGTTACTTCAGTGAGTTCTGTAGCAGTATTTTTAAGTATTCCCATCCAATACAATATATTGGAAACAACAACAACTCAAACGTGAGTATAGAAGGAGCCAATGTTATAGAGCACCTTGTTTAGGCCATGGGGTGATCAGTCCCACAGCGGTCACAAAGTAACTCCTCCAGAGTCCAGCAGCAGGTTGATCAGGCCTGGTACTGTCACCAGGATGTCTCTGGCTCTTTAGGCTGTCATAATTTGCAATGTATTAACTAACATCACTAGACACAGGTATACAGAAATGACTGATTTCTTCCAAAAGAAAACACTGATTTACTCAACATGAATTATCCAATTTGTACTGATTTTATGTTGTTTGTAATTTAAATCAGATGCAACCCATGTATGTGAATTCATCGGTGTCTGTAAAGTAAGCTTGACTTTACCAATATTTGGCAGGTTTGCCAAAACAGTCTGTCCGGAGTGGAGAGGAGTTTTGGACTTGTTGTAAAGTCTTCTGTGCTGGCCATCATCCTGAGTAGGTGATGTAGGGAAAAAGGCATTTAAGCGAGGACACCCGTTCACCCCCCACCTGTTGCTTATAGTAGAGACTGCATATCTCAACCTCTCATCCCATCTGAAATCCTGTGGACGAATGAGACTTTTAATTAACCCGTTAGTACGTTCTACTATCCCGTTAGCTTGTGGGTAATATGGGACATGAAATGTCCATTTGATACCTTCCCTTTTAGCCCATTGCTGTACCAGGTGTGAGGTGAAATGAGTTCCATTGTCAGATGGAATATTTGTGGGTTTAGGAACAACCCTAAATACCTTTTCCAGAAAAAGAACTGTGTTTTCCCCATTTGCTTTAGAGACAGCTTCAACACAGGTTAATCCTGATACTACCTCCTCAATCACAATGATATATTGTTTGTTTCCTGATTTGCTGAAGGGACCGATATAGTCCACCTGCCATGTGGACCACAAAGGTTTTCCTTCCCTGATATGTAAATGATCAGAGGTTAGTGGATATTCCCCGAGTCTGATTTTGCAAAGATCACATGAAGAAATGACTGTTTTGCACTGCTCACGGGTGACAGGCCTCCCACGGGCTTGTGCCTCTCTGTATAAATCAAAGATTCCTGAATGGCCTCTTTTACAGTGGAGCCATTCAAGCAATCTTTTCCATTCCTGATTTTCTCCTTCTGTGGTAGCTGATCAGATTTCCTTCACAGCAATTCTAGCTCATCAACATAGTTATTCCACTTACTAGCTTCATTTTTCAAATTAGTCTGGTGAGAAGGAATCCACCCTACATTAAAATTAGGGTTCTCTTTGGCAATCTTCAGTATTTGTTGCCATTTTTCTTTCTGCCAAACTGGCACCCCGTTAATTTCCCAATTATTCTGTTCCCAGAAAGTTATCCACTCCACACAGCCCTTGAAGACTGCAAAAGAATCTGTGTAAATGTACACAGTGTCCTTGGAGGTTTTTTCTTTTACAAAAACATTGAGAACAGCATCCAGCTCCCCTACTTGGGCACTGCCCTTATCATGATTTATTATTTGTTCGCCTGTGGAGGGTTTAATTGCAACAGATTTAAAGAACCAGGTTTTCCCTTCTCTTTGAGATGAAGCATCTGTAAATCAAGCATTAATCATTTCACTCTTGTATTCCGGGGCCTCTTTAATAGGACTGGGAGTTTTCATGGTTAAATTTTTCTCATCTGTTGATCCATTTTGTTCCTGAATCTTCAGTTGTTTGTCCAGGCCTTCCTCAAACTTGAAAAGGCCAGAATAGTACTCAATTTGGCTATACCACTTCCTGATTCTACCCTTTTGGGATATTCCTTCTGGAGGGGCCTTTCCAGACAGTACTTGGTTAACTACTTTGAAAGGGCCTTGAAGAATTACCCTTTGGTTTTTAATGATCTTGCTGACTTCTTTCAGTGCTGTACACAGCGTTAACAATCCCTTCTCCAGAACGGAATATCACTTTTCTGAATCCTTAAATGATTGAGAGTAGAAGCCAATTGGTTGAGTACACCCGTTAGGCCCAGGTTGCCAAAAGTGATAGGATAAGGCACTGGTTGAGAACCCCCATTCTATTATTATTGGATCTTCTGGGTGGAGAGGTCCCAGGGTTTGGAAAGTCTGTACCTCCAATAATAATAATACGAGGGCCTCCTCATGAGATTTATCCCATTCCCAGTGACAATTCTTTTTCAGTAAATCAAAAAGAGGATAGATAAATCTGGGATGTGCTTCCTCCAGTACTGAAGAGTTCCTAGTATTTCCTGCAATTCTTTTTAATTAGAGGGCACCTTTATCTCTTTCAGGTGGGACAAAGTATCAGAAGGAATATTCCATGTCCCCCCTTTCCACTTTATTCCCAGAAATTTTGCCTCTTGGGAAGGTGGTTGCCTCTTTTCCTCAGGGATTTCTACATGCACGTTGGTTAGATGCTTGATGATAGCATCATAAACTGCTTTTACCTCCTTCTCACTCTGGCGCCCTATCAGAACATTGTCTATGTACTGATAGACTTTGACGTTGGTGTTATTCTTGATTTCTGGAATGTTTTCCAGCTCACACGCAAGCGCGTGGTGGGCCAGTGTGGGTGAATGTTTATATCCCTGGGATAACCTTGTGAGAGTGTACTGCACCCCATCCCAAGTGAAGGCAAAATATTTTTGGTCCTCAGGATCAATAGGGATTTGGAAAAACATATCCTTTACATTCAGTGAGGCCAGCACTGGGTGTGCTGCTTCCTGGATTTCTAGTACCAAATCAGCAATGTTAGGTACAGCAGCTGTGAGTGTGTCTGCATTAGCATTCAATTTCCTGTAATCAACAGTCATCCTCCGTTTACCATTTGGTTTTCTTACAGGCCAGATCGGGGAGTTAAATGGTGAATAACAGGGCCCAATAATGCCCTTTTGTTTTACATCAGAAATTACTCCTTTAATACCTTCCTTTGCAGCAATTGGGATGGAATATTGTCTCACATTTGTTATCCTGCTTTGTGGCAGGCGCGGAGCACACTGCAACAATCTTATCTTTGGTGTGGGTGTGCTAGAATTCCAGCAAGGGCCTTCTTCATCTCTCCACGCTCGGCCCGTGAGAACATCCATTCCTAACAAATTGTAAGGAATGTCACCCACAATCATTTCAGTCCGAATTGGCTTTTCCTCTCCTGGTAGATTTAAAGTGACTTTAGCTGTTTTTTGTAAAGCAGAGTTACCAAATGCTCCACTTACATATATTGGCTTTAGAGATGGTTTAATACCACATTGTTCAGCTACATTGGCTTTCAGCGTGGAAATCTGTGCTCCTGTGTCTACCACAAATGTTACAGGATAACGTCTTGGCCCAACAGCACAGGTAAGTTCTAAGTCTCCATTTTTATTTTGAACTAACTTTAACACATTTTGCCAATCTTTTGGACGACTGGAAGTTTTAGGGCCTGACTGATGACTGTTTGTTTGCCAATCATTTTTAGTTTCTGTATTAAGATTCTGTCCCTTTCCCCTCCTCCGCTGTCTTTTAGATTTTCTTTTCTTTGCAGAAGGAGGGTTATTTAGTTTCCCGAGCTATTGGATCTTTCTCTCAATCTCTCTCTTGAATTAGACCATGAGTTAGGCCTTCTAGACTGATTTTCTCTTGAATTAGATCTTGAGTTAGGCCTTTTAGACCAATCTTCTACTAGGTCTTTCAGGTGCTGATACGAATAATTCCGGGACAAAAGCCTCGGTGGGATACCTATACACTCAGCTTCCTCCTTAAGCTTAGCGTACAGCCCCATGTCATCTTGTGATGAAGCACGTTGATTTTCGGGGCGTTGGTTTCTATGTGTGCTATGTGGTTTTCTGTTTTGTTTACCTCTATTCACGACTGTCCAGTCACCCCGTGATCTTCCTTGTTGCTTAGGAGGAGGGGGGTTCCGGCGTGGCCTAGCAGCCACATCAGCATGTGAGGGTTGAGTGACTTGTCTGACTGCAGGAGGCTTGCAAGATTTTTCTGAAACAGCTACACCATACTCCTTGCTATAATTTATCAATTCTTTAGCCAAATCGGACCATGTAAATCCTCGCCTATGTCCATTTCGGAGTTTATCTTTAATTTGGATGACTACACCTTGAATTGGTCCAGAGAGTCCCCTGATTAGAACATTCAGTCTTTCGGGTTTCACTCGAAGACGCATAGGACCATTCTGACCTGGTGTTAATTCATTGTCATAAATCATTTGGATTACAGCAGCCTTTCTTATGTTAGCCATAAGATTAGAGTCGTCCCCTTCCAGGGCCAATGGCTCTCCTCTGGAAAGGGGATCAGTTGTGCCGACACAAAAAGCTGCACGCTGAGCTAGGGTCCAGGGGTGTGACCTATCTTCAGTTGTTAAAATAATTCCGGGTCCCCAGTACCCTTCAGCTTCTTCGTCACTCAACATGATATGGTCTCCTTCTGTGAGGGACACTCTCATTACACATTCAGCTTCCGTCTCAGATGGAAGCCTGCTGTATTGTTTTCTAATATTTGCCAATTCCATTGCAGTGTAAGGTATTTCTTTAATTACAACCTCTTTTTTCTTGGTAGCACCTTCTTTGTGACAACAGGAAGTTTTCACAACTGTGTGCAGATATTTATATTTTACTCCCTTCTCCGTCTCATCCTCAGAATTATAGGGAGAAGATGAGTGGATTGAAATGTCTTCCTCCCTAGCAGAAATTTGATTATGTTTCTCTTCCAGGCTGTGTACATTTTTAGCAAGGAATTCACACAGCTCCTTTATCTCAGCTAATAAACTCTCCAGCTTGCTATCGGCCGGAGAGGGGAGAGGGAGCGGCTGCGTGGGGGCTTGCTGCTGTTTTGATTTTGAAAGGGAAGGATTAAGCATTTCTATTTTGTCATTAAAAGATAAATGCTTCTTAACTGACTGATCAGGTAAGGGCACCTGCAGCAAGCTTACAGGCTTGCATTTTTTTATTGTCTCAAAGCAGTCCTGAGGCTCATGGTTCGTGCTATCCGACTCCGAGGAATCTGAGAAGTCCAAGGTATCCCCAAAGTTCTCCTCCCTCGAAGGGGAAGCATCTTTTTGTTTTAACTGCCCTCGACGTTCAATCTCTTGCTTTAGCCCCTCAGTTTCCTGTTGCAGTTCTGCATACTCCTGTTGCACCTTTACACATTCTTGTTGTAGCCCTGCAATCACTTGCTGCACCTTTTATTTTCCTGTTGCAGTCCTGTATTTTCCTGTTGCAGCCCTGCATACTGTCGTTGCACCTTTGTCTGCAACTCCTTATACGCCTGTTGTGACTCTTCATTCACTTGTTGCAACCTATAACATTTTTGTTGCCACCCCTCATTTTCTTGTTGCAGCACTGTATACTCCTGCTGCGCCTTTATACGCTCTTGGCGCAGCTCTTGAATCTGTTGCTGCGCTCCTGCATACCCTTGCTCAAGCCCTTGCTGCAGCCCTTTGAGCTCTCGCTGCAGCCCAGTATACTCCTGCTGCAGCTTTGTGATCTCTTGCCGCTGCTTTCTCCCATCCCTCCATGCAACTGTGGCCAGGATAAAGAAACAGCGGGCATTGATATAATCTATCCCATATTTCTTGATATCCTTTTTTAAGCCTCCAGTAAAAGGGGAATCCTTATTCAATTTTATAAGGTTATCTACAATGGTATGGAAGTCTCCCTTCATATAGGCCTCTTGAGCCCACATAAATTCTTGAAAGGTTGGAATGTACTTGTGCTTTTTAAGGTGGTCCCAGAAGGGCTGCACAAGTGCATATTTGCGCAGTTCCTCCTCAAACAGAGAAGTTGATCGATACGACCTGTCCTGAACCTTGATATTTTCTGCCTCAGTGGCAACTTTTGCAGGAGTGGTACCTTCTGCACAAGCAGCCTCAGCATTGGTACTCTCGGTGCTCATTTTGATACCAATTGTAGTAGCTTGCCTTTTTTTCTTTTTTTTTTTTTTTTTTAAGTTTATTACTTAGCAATTGAGAACGTGGTGTGGGGGCTCCAAAAGACCCTCAGTATCCCAGTTCTGATACCTCTTACAGAGGAATGGCCACTGCAGGACCATATGTTAGAGGGTAGATTGGAACACCGTCCCACCACGCTCACAAATTGCTACTGAGACCAATGTTTAGTTTACAAATTAATCGGTTTATTAAGGGTCAACACAAATTAAGGGATCAAGGTTCAGGAGAGGTTGTCTAGGTGTATATTGGAAAAGGGATTCAAAGGTACCATGGTCTTATTAAAGGCACACTCCGAGGATGAGTGTAAAATCAATGGAGTGAAAGGGTAGGAGTTGAGCCCGGCAGGAAAGTTAAGAGTGTGTGTGTGTGTGTCTGTGTGTGCATTTACCCTCCTTCCGTAGCGCGTGGTTCCCGGGATGCGGCTGCAGGCTCAGCAGGAGATCCGTGGGGGACCCGGCTTCCCGGGAACCGGGGCGACCCCTCCCAGCAGCAGCAGCGGCGGCAAGCACGGCCTTAGTCCCAAAGCAGGTGGCGAATGCAGGCTGGGCAGGCTCCTACTTTGGTCCGGTTTGGTTTAGGCTGGGCAGGCAGGGTCCCTGCGGAGCAGGCACAGGACCCCCCCTTCCCTCTCGGCTCGTCCGGACAGCGGGGCGGGCGTTCAAGGCAGGTCCAGGTGCTGCAGCAGGGTCTCGTCCCGGGCAGGCAGAGAGAGCCCTGGCCTGCGGATCTTGCCCTCTTTTATAGATCAGAAATTGCTGTTCGAGAAAGTACCACTGTTCAAATTAGCCAATTAGCACTGGCCAGGTACGTGCTCTTTCAGAGGCATCTTTAACCTAGTGTCCATTTTTCTGCCAGTTATCGTAACCCTTGTGCTGTTTTTCTTGCTGTGGAGTTATCTGGTAGAGCAAGAGGCCTGTTCCAGTCTGTCCTTGGCTAAATCAGTAAAAAGACACCACTCTTGCTTTGCTGGCTTGAAAGGCATTTTGTTTAGTCTTATGTGGGGGGAGAGAAGATGGACCGTTCCCCACACTTACGTTTGGCCAGAGAACACACAGTTTCACACCAGACACCAGATATCAGGAAAATGAGGCACTAATACTTCGTACTAGTAATTACTTAGAAGTAGTAGTACTTCATTCCATCAGAGGACTTTTGTCCACTTGTGCTACTCCAATGCTTGCAAGAGATGCAGATGATAAAGAACTTTTTGAGGGACAGGAATACAGAGGCTACAATGCTTTGAAAAACAGAAACTTATCTGAAAACAGATTTTAACAGAGACTGGAGAAGAAGAGCTTGAGGAAGGAAAAAAACCCCAAAGGTAAGAATGTAGATGCATTTATTTTCTAGCCAAGGTTATGTTGCATGCTACAGGGAAATTCATAAAGGAACTTGGCAGGCAATAGAGTTTAAAGACTTAAGCTTTTTAGATTCCCCCTTCTTAATAGTTAAATTAGGCTACAGTAACTAATGACTCCTACACAATGCTGGAAATTATAGCAACTGGGACTTGTTTTACCACTGCCAACAATCTGAGTATTTCATCAGCTGCGGAATTTGTTAGGAATTGGGTCTGTGATGTGGAAGTGGCCAAACACAGGGTGGAATGAAGAAACAAAGGTGATTCCTGTGTGCATGAGCTCTCAGCAACCTCTGGGGTGACAGAAAAAATGAATAAAAGAGTAACAGGAGCAGAAGAGGAACTAAAATGCAGAATGGTTGTTTGTGATATTTTAAAGTGCCTGTTGAAGACAAGGAAGCTGGTCTCATGACGGCCATCATGACTCCTATTGCAACACGTCAGGGGCTGCTTTCCCCAGCAAGGTTCCTGGGATGGAGCACTGTCTGGCTGCTAGCTCCTTGCTGGGAGCACAGGCAGCTCCAGCTCTGCCCTGAGCTGGTAGGGCAGGCAGAATTCAAGGGAGCACTGCCCTGAGCTTCTAAAGTTTTGGGGTTTCCACTGCCAGTGGGAGAAGCTGCTTTTGGAAGGGTGATGGGGAAGCATGAGGAAGTGGCAAAGGCTGGAGCTGCCTGTGCCCAGCAGCACGGGGCCCTGCAGGGACGCTGGCAGCTTCTGCCTCTCAGCTCGCTAGAGTCAGGAAGGAGGACGGAAGGGTTGGTGACCACGGGCTTAGCAGGTGTCCCATGGTGTCAGCAGCTGTCTGCAAGAGAGAGAGAATTTTTTCGGTTTTGTACCTGGCCCCTCTGACTCTCTCTGTATTCCCTTTAGTACCAACTCTTCTTCCATTCTCTTGGATAAAGAACAGCAGCAAGAGGACAAATTACAGTGACCACTGTGCTACAGGTTGAGATTGAGGCCTTTATGCTTTGACAGTGCTCTTTGTGCCCAGGAAGGCTTGTCTTCCTGACTGGCTCATGATTTTTTTTTTGTACACTTATTTTGTTTTTCTGCAAAAGTAACACACATCAAATAAAACCAGTTTCTGGTAGTCAGCATCACCTTTCAGGTGTTGGTGGTCTGGGCAGAGTTTTCCTGCAGATGTTATGACAGGACATCTCTTTAGGTGGATGTATTCCTATTAGCCTTTTGAGTTTAGAAATGCTCATTTTTACAAAGTATTGTGCTTTTTTTTTTTTAATCTCCTTTAAAATATGGAAAGACCATAAAAAAATTTCCACTTTTTAACAAAAGCAGTATTTTTTAGTAAGGGGAGGAAACCTCTTCTTTCAACATTTCATTTCTAAAGATTAATGCAATTGTCTCTGAGTTTATGCGTCCATGCACACATGTGGCCAAAATAGATCAAGACCAACTCATATACAGAGAATGCTTATCTTAGTTTTCACATTCTCCAGTTATGCCTTCTCATCCCATCCCCTTCTCTGCATGACTGACAGTTGATTACCCTTCCTTTTTCGAGCATATTTTCCTTACAGGCTACCCAGAGCTACTCTGACCATCCAGGTGTCACCAGACTTCCCTTGGAACTAAGACCACATCCAGCCATGAAACAGAGCCTCTCTGCTCCCACGTTTACATATAATAACCAGAAGATTCCCAGAGGGCAGAGCAGCAGGTGGGTTATGCTGCACTAGCTCACCTGCTGCAAAGCTGGTGACTTTCTCAGGGCTGGCTGCCCCAGGCAGGGGCGCTCCAGCAGCTGCAGAGGTGGCAGCTCAGCTGTGGGCAGCACCGGCACTGGACTCCAGCTGCCTCCTCTCGGCTCTGTCAACTGAAACATTTGAGGTTGAAAATTGAAATTGAAAATTTGAAACTGAAGTTTCAATTTGTCAATTGAAAATCATTAGCACAGCTCTTTTTATTGGTTTTTCCTTTTTTTTTTCCTGCAGCAGAGACCAAGAGTGACAGAAATAAACCCTTAAGAGTCGAGAGCTGTCTGATCACTTCAGGGTTTTTTTCTTTCCAAGGATACTGTACCTTACTTAGTCAAGATTTTGATGGATGAACCTACTGTAGGATGTAGTTAGTGCTCCCTTTCATCTTCCCTGGGTTTCAAATGCTGGACCTGATTACACAGGTATCACGATGGACTTTTTTCCTTTTTTTTTTTTTTTTTTTAATCAGTTCTGTTGGCACTTTGAGACTACAGCACTTTATTCAAGTACCTAAAATAAGGGAGTTGAGCAGGTAAGAAGGTCGGCAGCACTCAAGTCTTTAAAGTCAGTGACCTTACAACGCTGGCTATAAGCTACCAGCTAAATTAATAGTAATTTATCTTAGCCATACTGCTTCCATCCCCATTGCCTAATGAACAGCATATGCTCCCTAGATTATAGGCATGTAAATTTGTCACCATAAATTCATGCACTGGAGCACAACTAAAGTCAAATTTGTCTGCCTTTATAAAAAACATTTGGTGCAACTATTAATTTTTTTCCCTTGTGAAGCATTCTACATATCTTATGGCGTGTATTCATGCTAAGAACTTAGATATGTATTTTTGATAATGTTTGGTGACATCAACAGCATTACTAAATTGGATTGCCAGAGCCCTTTAGTAAAGCTGTTCTTCAGCAACAGAAGAATCCCTTCAAACTCTGAAAGCACACTCACAAGGTACGTATGTATGGGATCCCTATGTAAGGATGGGATTTCTATTCTGAAAGCTGTCCTCAACCACTGGATCACAGATACAGTTTAGCATGCCTTTTTGACCTATTCTAGAAAATAATTCCTTAGAATTTTATTACAGACATAAATAAGAATCTCTGCAGTTTCAGAACACTACTTAACCCTTCCTTGTTTTAGATAGCACATAGCAGACCCACCTCCTGCCTGTCATAAACAGACACCACCTGCAATTGATTTTCCAGCAGTTGAGGTAGGATGGTGCACAGGAGCAAGCTATTTGGATGTGTGGCTTCACACCATTCATCAGTTTCTACTGAATGAACGTGGTCACCTGGGCTTTCTGTACTATCTCTGGTCAGGCAGGACAAGTTACACAAGTTTGAGTGGAAATAACAGCACAGTGATTTCACAGCAGCTGCATTGTGCCAGGGCACAAGTCACAGAGAAGTATGGGAAGTGCTGTAATATCTGCTAGCGCTCCACTGACTATAGGAGCTGGTTCTCTGCCTCAACTATTCCCCCCCAAAAAAACCCCAACCCCCAAAAAACAAAACAAAGAAAAAAGAACACAAACTGAGGGACCCAAATTTGTCACTGAACCAAGAGACTGCAGCCATTTACAGCAAGACCAAAGACTTGCCTGAGAGTGGTCCCAGTTCAGAGACCTGCTGTGGGCTGCAAGCAGTGCCTGGAAAGGGTTTGGTCACAGCGGTGCCAGTGTCTGTAGTAGTTCTGCACAAAGGGAGCCTGGGGTCTGCTCTCCAATCCAGTGACAGCACATAGCAGCCCTGCTCCTCAAGGGATCTGGCTTCTGTGTACATCAGCTAGCTTTCACTCATTTCTCTTCCATTGTTCACACTGTGAACTGCAGAAGCTGTAGTTGCTCCATAGCAACACTTTGTATTAGTGGCAGAACAGGACAGGAGATAAACCTCTGGGTTCCCCATTTATTCCAGCTTCTTTGGTTCTGATGGATTTGAAATCCTACAGTTCCCCTTCAGTCCTACTTGATCTGCCTCTTTTTCTGTCCTTCAATATTTGTGTAGATTCCCCCTTCTGCCTCTACAAAGATGAAAATTCTTAAGAATATAGTTCAGGGCCTGCAGAAGAGAAAATCAAGTGCAAAATAGTCCCCAACCCTTGCTCAAGCAAGAAACAGGATTTTTTTAAAGTGTTTTTAGCTTTGAGCTAAAACCCACTTCACCATAATCAAGAAATAGTGGCAGTAATAGGACTCCAAAGGTCATTGTTACTGTGGAGGGTTTGAGACAGATGCTTACCTCCTTATGCTAGACTATGACAGTGTCCTTGTCACCTCCATTAAAGCTGACCTATATATCCCAGCAATCACTTGCAAGATTGTTCAACATTTCCATTTCAACATGGTTTCATAATTTCCATTTCCATTCTGGACATAATTTACACATTCCAGATCTGCCTTAGGCTTCCCCTGCCTTTGTGCTGCAACAGCAATGCACTGAACTCTGAAGGTTGCCACACCTGCCACAGAGAAGTCTGGAAAGCTGAGGCACATGCAAAGCCTAGATTGTATCTCCCTTCTGCCAAGTTTAGACTTTGGGTATTATCTAGAAAACACAGCACACTGACTCTTGAAAGAACCCCTTATTTTAGGATTTGTTCTCTGTTTTCAATCTGAATGTCAAAAGCAACACTCAGGCTTCAACTCTGACTGGGAATCCTCCCATTTTTTCAGAAATGTCAGCACTTTATGAGAACAGCTACCTGGACTCTAGGCACTCCCCAATGCAAATACTGGACAATATATGACTAAGTTCTGAAGGAGATCCAATCAAGTACATCTCACCATTTTTGCCAGAGGCCAAGCTCCCCAAGAAGAGCTCTCTTTGGTGATGAGATCACCATTCCCTGCAGCAATTACATCCTAAATCCTACAGACAGCACTGTATTGAGCCTTTCCCAGCCTGGCTGGAGGCTGCTTGCTGCTAAGTATTGCATAATGACTCTCCTGTCCTTTTCCCTTCAAGCAGAAAGGATCACAATACAAGCTATATTTTCCTTGCACCCCTCTCCCTGCCTTGGCCTCACAGGAATGACTCAAAAAGTTTTCCTTTTGGAAAACAGAACTGTGGGCTTCTGCTCTCACTGTTGTCTTCCTTTGCAGAGCTTCATGTGAAAGCATCATTGCTTTCCTGGTAGCACTGTACACAAAACCTAGAATTTCTGCTATATCACATAAATCTTTTTAAAATTTATATTCCTGAGATGATTAAAGAGAATGATCAGCAACAGGTCATCCAATGGTACTGACAGCACTTTCATTCTAAGTATGAAAAGGCTATTCCTGGCTCAGGAATCAGTATTGTAATTGCCCGTTTGGTTAGCAGTTAAGAATCAGTACTGTTCAATATAACATGTTTTGCTTGCCCAGCTCAAAATAAAGCACAGTGGCTTTAAAGGGCTTCAAAAAGTAGCTCAAGCTGCACAAAGCAACTGGTATTTAAGAGAAAGCATGTTAGATTGCTCAAAGCACCTTTAGGGTCAGGTGGAAGCCTGCTGCCATGAGGGTGAACAAATGTGGCACTAACACAAGAAGTGGGAATATAAATGTGCCCTTTAAAGTAGCCTAAGACTAGCTAGAACCTACAGGAGCAGCAAGCAGCTGGGACAGAGCTGACAGGATGATAATTTCAACTGCAAGTCCTGCATTTAAACAAACTCCACACTGCAAACTTCAGACTGATTAAAATACAGCTACCTAGCATGCAGATGTTACAGTCTTACAATTAATTATAAAGTCACTTTAAATAAGTAACTCTTGTAAAATCTGCACCAGTATCTGAAGGGGACTATTAAACCTCTGAATTAAGTAAACTAGGAATGCATTAATTAAATATAGACCAATAAGAAGCTCAAGTTGAAATAAATCCCCATCAAAAAGTCTATAGCATGGCAAATTTTCAGACAATCAACACTTTACTTTGTTTAAAATTAAGAACCCACAGCCCAGGCAACCTAATCTTGCAAGCATTGGGAGTTCTAGTGTTTTACAAAAAGTCTGTCACAATAATGCTTCCTGCTTACTTTGAGTCGATTACAGCAGCTTTACTCTTGTGGCAGAGCTGAGCTTCTCATCTCTAAGAGTAGACAGGATCAACTTAGCACATTTTGTGATCACCGTATGTTGTGCCAAAGATGTTGCAACTGACCAGAGAGTTCCTGCAACAAGTCTCAGAAATGGATCTTAGTCATCTCCTTATGGAATAAGGGAATTGATATAAAAAGACTTAACAACTGTAAATTGGTAATTAGAAATTTCAGAGTTATTTAAAACATCCAGGAACCTATCACAACTTTAAAGAGTATTTTAACATTTTAAACCTCTTAGTATTGTTTAGGACAACCAGAAACCCATAAAGATGCTTCCTCTATTTCAACTGCTTTATGTTCAAGACAACTGAAAAGAACGCAAGCTTCCCAGAGCACTTATCTCTGCCTTACCTGTGTACTTGTTAAACCTTCACTGCAAACTGGTCAATGCAATCCAACCATAACCTGACAGTGGTCATCCTTCCTCCTGCCACTATGTATTTTTTTAAGGTACAGTTTGGCTGGAAAGATTCTACTGTTAATGTACTACCTCCTTTCTTACTCTAGAACATGCTTCCTGCTGAAGTTCTGGGGTATGGTCTTCTATATTAAGTGATCTCAAAGCAGCCAAAGAAATTTAAAACATACAGACTATCACATCATAGTTTCCTTAAAGCTTTAGGGTTCATGCCTATCCAAACGTAGGCATTTTGTTTTCATACTAAAAGCTGTACAGCTTCATCAGATGGATTTGATTCTCAAACACTGCAAGTAGAATGTTCAATAATTAGACTATTCATTCTTGCCAGAGAAACCAGCAGTGTAACTCTTCCTTTCTATCTAACAATCTTAACTTTAAGTACCATTAAAACTAATTTCAAATGACTGTAACATATACCAAACTGGATTTCCTGGACTTGGGCAAAGCTGCAGCATGTTGCTCAATTCAACACAAAGCACTGTCCAAAGCCTCCAAGACATTAACTTCCAATCCCTCCAAATCTGACATTTCCAATAAAAAACCCAATTAAATTCAATGAGCAGCTATTTTCTGGAAGTGGAACAAATCTCTCCTAACAATAGGGAAAGCTAAGCACATTGGACGACAACAAGATGACAAGCCATTTCCATTCACATTGCTGTAGTCTGGAAGAATTCTTTTACCACACAAGCAAATGAGTTTCTGAGAAGCAGGTAGCACTAAAAAAGATTAAAAGCCAGAGATTAACTGCTTGTTTTAACTAATGGTTTAGGAAAATCATTGCATACAAGGTGATCTTCCAACATTTGCTTCTGAACGACCGTTTAAACTATTCTAGACAGGCCCAGTGTCACACCCAGGAGGCTGTCAGCACCTACTCTGTTCAGCTCAGCTACTACTAAACAGAAGTAGCCACACCTATGACCCCACAAAGAATACATGCATTTCAGAACAACTGTTATTTGTTTTATTGAATTGTTGAAGCAGTACTATAATCCAGGTACATTTAAATCAAGTGTTGGTCCACTCTTAAAAATAATTGATTTGAGTTTTCTTTAACGACATCGATACAAATGGAAGGAATATGAAGCATCGTAGCAGGAACTTTCAACTGTACGTGACAACAGATCATGATCAGACTGGTGCTATTTCATTATTTATAGACTCTCCACTATACAGACCAGCCACACTAGTGTTTTTCACCTCCAAATCAGAGTTCTAGACAAAGAAGGATCCTTCTGTCTACAGCTTTCATCTGAGCCATCAACATGAGATCAAAATGCTACCCATTCCACTAGAATTGTAGTCTCGTAGAAATATTTCTGTACTTAGTTTGTTATTAAAGTATAATTACTACCCTCTCTGAAGATACATATAGCCATCATAAATATTTACATCAAACATGTACAACTGGTTCATAATATACAGCATAACAATGGAGCTATAATTTCTAATCTTCCAGTGTAGAAGTTTCAAACAACATGTTGCTACTGTAATTTCAATTTCTCTGTCTTGCACATAGCCACGGGCAATACAGGGCATTTCAAAAACTCATGTTACATGATAAAAAAATGGAATGATGTTACTTCATTAACAACTAGTTTGGGGACTGGTTTTGTTTGGTTTTTTTTTATAAACAAGCAGGTTGCAACTTCTATATTCCATCTGGTGCTACTACTAACATTTAAAACAGGCTTCAAGGAAAAAGGCAAACAAACTTAGAAATAAATATACCTTTAAAAAAATTCCACAATTAACCATGTCAGAATATTAGTTTCCCACACAGTTGAAAGGAGATCTTACTCTTCATCATTTCCTTGTGCTGAAATACAGTGTAGTTCAATCCATCCTTATCTTCTGATTTGTCATCCTATAAATAATGCTGTCATAGCCAGGATCCATGTTCCAGAGATTGTAGGAGATAACTATCACAGCTAAAGCAAGACCTATCATCATCCACAGAATAATGTTGAAAATTACAGAGTAGTTGTAGTTGTAGGGATAGGCAAGGTTATATGGATTGTCTGTTTCACTCTGGAATACAGAAAGTAAGTGTATTACTTTTAAGTTAGCCTGCAGACAAAGCATATTCCAACTACATAGAAAATCTGAGCAATCTGAAGAGGAGAGATGCATTTTTTTCTAGACAATCCTGAAGCTAGGGCACAAAATGCAAAAATGATTATGTGACAGACATCAGTGGCATTCAAAGAAATGGGCTGACAGGAGCCTCCTGAGGACGAAGGCAAAACCTGCACCTGGGCCAGAATAACCCCCAGGTTACAGCAGAGGCTGGGCACTGACCAGCAGTTCTGCAGAGAGGGCCCTGGAGGTCGTGGTGGACAAAGTGAGCAGGAGTCAGCAGTGTGCCTTTGCAGTGTTCACTGCAGAGGTGCATCCTGGGCAGTATCTGGAGTGAAGGCAGCAAGTTAAGGAAAACAGCTTTGCCCCACTCATGAGGCAGGACTTGTATGCAGTACTGTACTGGGGAGAAAATTACAGAAGTGCAAATTTTAAGAAAGCATTAAAAGTTTTCACAGTCAAAATGGTTAAGGCTTTGGAACTAGATGTCCAGAGAGTCTCTGGGACTTCCAGCCACAGACCTCTCAAAGACTTGGCTGGACAAGGACCTGAGTAGCCTGATCTAACTCCTAAATTAGTCCTGCTTTGAGCAATAGGTTGGACCAGTTAACCTCCAGAGGCCCTCTTCAACCTAAATTACTAAATGACTAAGTGAAGATCAGTCAAGACAGGTAAGCTGACCTCTTCACACTCATGCCTAAATCCCTGTCAGTATTCCAGTCCTTAAAAAAAACAAGTTAGGCTTCAGTGTAGAAGTGATGTAGTTTGGATCACTTTTAGTAAGCGAGATGTATAAGAACATGCATCTACTACCTGTGAAGACTGGAGAATGGAGCGAGTCTTCCTCACGAGGGGAGAATTAAATGCCTTTACAGCCACCACTTCTACTACTGCATTCCCACTGTACAGATTAAACATCTCATCTGCAAACTGGAAAAGCAAAAGTGATTTTATTTAAAACCCACAGTGTAGCAAGGAATTCAGGAGAGTTCTGTTAGCCAGATATACTAAACCACAAGATGTCAGTTTCAGGAATAAGAAGCTTATGGGAAATTTTAAAAATTTACAGTATTTTAGAATTCCACTAAGAAAGTGCCAACTTTCACCTAATTTACGGGTGAAACTTTTAACAACTGCATTTCAAAAACTAAACAAAAATCAAGAATCAGTCAAGTCATCACTAATGAAGTGACAATTCAAAGAAGAAGATACTTAACTAACTCCCTTGTAGTTTTCACAAAAATAATTTCCTTAGTATTCCTGTGAGTTTTGTCACAGGTAAAGGTAGAAAGTATACCTTTTGCAAGGAGTCCACAAGAATTTGAGAAGCATCTTTGAACTGCTGAGAGTCTTCTCCATATCGTTTTCCAATCTCCTCCAAACCAGCCAATTCCAGAGAATACAGGTCTGGAGAGTGATCTTTGGCTAAATGTTTGTGTCGAGACAGCTTTGGTGTATCATTGAGGGCAGAAAAACATTAATTAATACATAGGTTATTTTAAAAACACATTTCACAAAATCAGTTTGCTGGGACTAATCCAGCTGCACCTTCCACAGTCATATTTCATGCCTTGATTAGGAATTTCTTGCCAACTTCACTAGAAAATGGTAATCATGTAGCATCTATTCCTAACATGAAGCTACATACAGTATGAAGTATACATTAAGTATATACATATATTACAGAGCTCTATTAAGAAGCAGTATTATACTTATTCACATAAGAATCCTTGTTCCGTAATTGCTGTAAAAATAAAACTTCAAGGAAAAAAAATATAACTGCAACACTTGGATACTACTCTTCCTTCTGCTAAAGCTGGCCCTTGTAAAACTGAGTAGGTTGCAACTTCTACCGTGGTGCGGCCTATATACAAAAAAGTAGATTACTTAAGGAGTATCATCCCATTGACATAAAATCCAACCGATATAACACAAACTGTCTCAAAGGACAGTAGTGATATTCTTGCACTTCTATAGGTATGAAGCTGCAACTCTGACATTTGCTTGCACAAGAGAACAGCCTCTGCAAGCAAGAAATGTAATTTGTTTCCATCTTCCCATCTACTTTAACTACAGCATTTCTAGTCTGCAAGAAAAAAACAAGTTGTTCTACCTCATTTTCTCTAGAGCCCCATTCCTTGACAGGCTAGAGAGTTGGGCAGGGAGAAACTTAATGAAATTCAACAAGGGCAAGTGCAGAGTTTTGCATCTGGGGAAGAACAACCCCATGTACCAGTACAGGTTGGGGGCTGACCTGCTGGAGAGCAGTGTAGGAGAAAGGGACCTGGGGGTCCTGGTAGACAGGAGGATGACCATGAGCCAGCAATGTGCCCTTGTAGCTAAGAAGGTCAATGGCATCCTGGGGTGCATTAGAAAGGGTGTGGTTAGTTGGTCAAGAGAGGTTCTCCTCCCCCTCTATTCTGCCTTGGTGAGGCCACATCTGGAGTATTGTGTCCAGTTCTGGGCCCCACAGTTCAAGCAGGACAGGGAACTGCTGGAAAGAGTCCAGCGCAGAGCCACAAAGATGATTAAGGGAGGGGAACATCTCCCTTATGAGGAAAGGCTGAGGGAGCTGGGCCTCTTTGGCTTGGAGAAGAGGAGATAGAGGGGTGACCTCATCAATGTTTACAAATACGTAGAGGGTGAGTGTCAGGACGATGGAGCCAGGCTTTTTCCAGCGATGACCAGTGATAGGACAAGGGGCAATGGATGCAGACTGGAGCATAGGAGGTTCCGTGTGATTATCAGGAAGAACTTCTTTCCTGTGACAGTGACAGAGCACTGGGACAGGCTGCCCAGAGAGGCTGTGGAGTCTCCTTCACTGGAGACATTCAAAACCCGCCTGGACAAGTTCCTGTGTGATGTGCTCTAGGTGATCCTGCTCTGGCAGGGGGGTTGGACTAGATCTTTTGAGGTCCCTTCCAACCCCTAGGATTCTGTGATTCTCTCCACCAGCTGTTCACCTAATGTGAATTTCCAAGTTTTTCCATGACTGTTTCTCTCCCTTTATGTAGCCAAAGGCTGCAGTTGCTGAGGGCTGCAGCTTCAAAGGACAAAAACAACCAACCCCAGCCCAAACCCTAAACCTTAGCAACAAAACAGGAGCTTCTTAGTAAAAAGATCGTAAGAATATTTTTGCTTAAATAGATCAGAATTAAAAGCTCATCCCTCCATTGGAACATTTCTATCACCACCACTATTCACACTACAAAAGTCAGTTCAGTCTTTACAGAGATGTTACGGTGATATTTCGAAGTAAAATGGCAGACAGGGTAAAGAACATGTCCTTAACTACCATTACACTTGTCAAGTAAGAAAACACAGAAAACCCCAGCAAATTCTTTATTGAGTACTTCCTGTGTCTTTGGCTATGGAGAAACAGGAGCTCAAAATTCCCCCTGTTGTCACCAAACAGAATACAAAACCAACTACAGATGATTAAGCTTCTCATTTTCTTCCATCAGTGATAGGGCTGACATAAATAGCTTGAGAATGCATTATTTAAACCACTGCAACCAACCAATGACACACATGAACATATACCACTGGTTGCCAAGTATCCTGGCTACGGCCTCTCTACCTTTAAATGAGATCTCTGAAGTTTGTGACATAAGATGGGGAAAGTGTTTAAAAAAAAAATAAATCTTACCAGGCTTGCAATGTCATGTAGGACTTGTAGCTCTGACAGGAAAAGCAAGTCCACCTGGAGGAAGAGGCAGGAAGAAAGAGACAGGTATTTCCTTTGATAAAACCAAAGTTAGAGAATTCCCAGTTTGTTGAAAGTCTCAGTATTTTATAACAGGTTATGTCTGCTACAGCTAGAAGGAAATGACTACCTAGAACTCAGTTAGGAAAAAAAATAGAGAGGGGTCTCCTAGGCAAAGCAAAGGGGAAAAAAAAAAAGGGGGGAAAAAAAAAAGAGGGGAAAAAAAGGAAGAAAAAACAAGCTAAGACTATTAGAAAAAACAAAAACAGAAACATACAAGTTCCCCTTGATTTTTTTACCTCATTGTTTCTGCTGAGGGAGTTGAGAGGAAGGGAGCTGAGAATGGAGTTGTCCTGAAATAAGCGGCTTCGCAGTTGGCGCAGCGTGACAGAAAGGTCTTCAAACACAGAGTTTGCCTTGCCCACCATGTACACTCTCTGCAGGAACAGCCATTGTTTAACAACAACAAAGGTTAGTTTTTCCAGTCACACCTTAGTAATTAATCATACGTGCAATCTCTCTCCAACCAAGTATTTCATGCAACCAATCGGTTTTCTCCAGCCACGCAAGTGGCAGGAGACTTGATATTTGGAATGTCTGGAACCCAAAGTGAAGGAATACTCACTTCCTCACTGGGGGCCAGCTGCAAGACCACGGGAGTTTCCTCAGAGAACAAAGAATGAATAGCGTTTGCAACACTGTCAAGACTGAAAGGAACAGCCTGGAAGACAAAGTCTAGTTAGATTTTTTTTTGGCAAACAAGGCCAACAATCTAAAAGGAGCTAATCTGCTCAACTACAGAAGTCTGGAAAAATAGAACAACTTCTTTTTGAGCAAAGAGTATTAACATTTCCAAAGATATAATAATGAATAATAGGAGTTAATGTGCAAAACAAAACATAACTGTGTATCTATGAAGACAATTTATTTGTACCTATGGTGGACACAATGTATTTTAAGAACTCCAAACGGCTATGACTTCATGAGAACTTTATGAAAGTTACCAGTGCTAACAGGACTGAAGACTTCAAGTATATCCGAGGTTTCTGCACATTACTGATGTCTACACTGTGAGGTGCAGACAACCCTATATCAGTTTTGGTCCAGATACCATTTCAGCAATTCCAACATCTAACTGTGCCTGGAGTAGTGAGCTGGGCTTCAAAGCTGATGTGAAAGCAAATCTGTGTTAGGCTGAAATTGACCAGAGTTCAATGTAAAGCCACCATCATAACAATTAAACACCAACATTTTAAAATAGCTTAAAAGACAGCCTGATAGCTGTAAAAGTAATTTAATAGGGAAAAGTTCACCTCATTTTGGGGTGTGGAATAGGGTGTCAATATTAAACTAAGCACTATTCAACCTCGCCACTGATTATTCCACAGTTTGATTGAAATAGTAAAATGATAAATAATAATTCTCTACAGAAGCATGATAGTCATACCTAGCCAAAATGCGTGGTAAACTGGTGAAAAACAAAGTTTTCCAAGATGGGCAGAAGCAGAATTAACTAACTAGAAATAACCCAAAAAACAACTTATTTGAAAAGGGGTTATGGGTTCATGCTGGACAAAAAATAGCTTAACATGAATAACTGGCCCAATAGTGCAGCAAAATGGATTAAAGCAGATAAAAGAGAAGTGAGCAGACTCTGTACAATCACTAGTATTTTTAGGTTACTGTGTTCTTGTTATTATGTGTGAGTTCAAAATCAAGTAACAGGAGAAGAGACAACAAGCATAAATTTAAAACCAGGAAATTCTATCTGAACATGTGAGGTTTTTTTACTATGATGGTGGTCAAATACTGGCACAGGTTGCCCAGAGAGGTTGTGGAGTCTCCACCTGTGGAGATAGTAAAAACTTGATGCAGTTCTGGACAGCCTGCTTTACCTGACCCTGCTTGATCTGGAGGCTGGACTACATGATTTCAAGAGATCACTTCCAACCTACATGATTCTGTGATGCTGTGACAAGTGTGAAAAAGAGTTTTTCAGCAAAGACAGACAGTGACAGGTAAATGTAATGTTGTTTGTTGCTTTCTTCTTGATACAGTATAATCAAATGGTGTCTCAAAGTGCTGTATTCCACACTCAAGTACTTGAAGAAAACTCAAAAGACAGAGGGCAATACAGCACATCAAAGAATCAACATTATATAAAATGCTACCACACACACTCAGCTGGAGCAAAAAAAGTTAAATCCAACTATGAATAGTTACGTTAGAAGCAGTAGTTTCTCTGTCTCTTGATAAAGACATATTAAAACTAGATCTCTTTCAAGGAGAACATACTTTGGTCAAACAAGTTACTGAACTAAACACAGGAGGCCCCAAGTGATCTTAAAGGTCTCACTTTCTGCAGGAGTCTGACTGGATTATTTAACTGCCCGGCCTGATCCACCATTCTATAGGGGTATGCAAACTTCAAGTGAAGTAAAAAATAAGTGAACATCAAGGACTACAGTAGGGAGTCACATACTTCTCATGAGACCCCAAGAGTCACAGAAATTGTACAACAGTTCCAAACATGGATACTCACATTCTCAATAGGGTAAGAAATCCCTTTAACCGGTAACGTCAGATTGTCTACTCCTTTCACTGTGACCAGCACAGTAGCTCGTGGTCTGTGAAACAGATCACCCACTGCAAGCCCAGGCCACGAAAGCTCCTATTACAAAACAGTAAAAACACTTGTATTGCACGAGGAGAAAGGGAGGAGCCCTCACCCACCATCACTGCAAATAACTCACTATCTTTTTAGTATCTCTGCGCAGGACAGCCTGCTGAAACTGTGATGGGGAAGTAAGTGAACACTAGAATGTTTTCATCTTGAATAATGCTGTCTCAAGTTAGCCACCAGCAAACTGTTAGCTATCAGTAACTTCATAATAAAGTCTACACTGAAAAAGCATTTTACATAGGATATATCAAAAGCTATATTGCATAATTAAATTAGAAATGTCATGGTCTGTATTTAGTAAGTTAAGACCAAATTAAAAAAGCAACAACACCAAAACCCACAACCAAAAAAACCCCCCAAAACCAAAACCCATTCACAAAGAGCAACAGAAACAGGTTCAGGCATATGAAAGCACTAACATCTTGATATTTTCAGTACTAGAAAGAAACTGGGGGGGGGAGGAGGGCATCAACCTTGCCAACAGCCTACTAATCTAAAATTGACAAATTTGCATAGAAACAAAAAAGGATTCTTTAGTCGCTTAATACAGTTATGTATCAGCAAGAGCACAGTGAAGGATACTTGGCTGGTTTATCCTGGCACAAAATACATATTCATCTATTCAAAATGGCTTCAAACAGATTTCTCCTTTTGTGTAAAAGACGTAACTTCGGATTTTAGAATTATATGCCATTGACATTATTGACACATGGTCTGTATCACCTCAAAAAAACCCTAAGAAAAACCTTTAAAAGCATCACCAGGGACAAAAAGGGAGTTCAGTTTTATATTGCCTTAACAGCAGAGGAACACTGAATGACTGTTTTTGAAAATCCCCAGTGTAATGCAGTAAGAATTCTAAATTCTCTACAGTGCACCTACTGCACTGTCAGTTTTTGTTCTTAAACTACAGCTTCGATGTAAACTGCATAATGAGCGTTTGATCCCTGCAGCATTCTCCTTACCAGGTCTGGAAGCTGCCTACGAGGTGATCCCTGCCCTAGTGACAGTGCCCTCAGCTTTCGGTTTCAGGGCTTAACTGAACAGAGAAATTTAAACATTTCCTTTCCTGCCTATTTCTAGGATTTGAAATATTACTAACAGGGAACTATTGCTAAAGGATGCTATGGATCCACCACAGCAGATGAATTCCAAGCTTTGGCAAAGGCACAGAATGAGTACTGAAACACTTTTTAATGCTAACCACATTATACCTCCGGACGACCAGTATGCCAGAAGTCAAGTGTTCAAATTGGGCCAAACCCCATGGTTTTGCTGGGTATCTTTGCATACAATGCACACAATACCATCTGATGTATTGCTGTTTCTTGATAAAATAATAAAAATATACTTCTTGCAAATACTACTCATAAGAATTTCTGCTACTAGTTTAATGACAAAAAAAAAACATAATTAATTGACAGCAAGATATTTTCAGAAAACTCCAAAACAGGGACTAAACAGATCTCCATTAAAACCAGACTTATCTGACCTCTTGCCTAGCTGAACTACGGAAGAAATGGGAACCAGCCTCCCTCGTTAGTATTGTGAGAATATCTCAGCTTGTAGCTTTGAGTACTTGGCCACATACAGACACTGCTAGTGGTGCCCAAGCTTTCACATACTGCTTCAACAGCTGCTCATTCCTGCTGAAGCCCAGTAAAAAATTCAGTAGGCTAGATGGAATCAACCCAAGGGCTCCTACTAACATGCCCCATTTTAAGCATTACTGAAACTATGTTCAAAATCCTTATTTGGAAAAACACTACTACAAATTAAGTTTTCAAGTCTTTGGATTACTTCCTATTTGGTTTATTTGCTTAACTATGCTCAGCAGTCAAGCTTGCTGACCTGACAAAATGCCTGCCTAGCCAAGTCATTTCTCACAATCTTCAAAATACCCAGGAGCAGAGCCCTAGGGATATAGCTCCTAGGCAAGAAATGACAGTGGTTTCCACAGATTCTTAGTATGTGACTACAGATGGGGGGATCCAGCATGTGGTTGGGTCTCAGAGGAACTGAAGAACATCACGGTAGAGACTCCCCAGGCTTGTTTCCTTCTGCAGCTGATGATTCAAACTAGCCAGCTTGCACAACCTTTCATTGCTCATAAGGCTGATATAGCTCTATGCTTGGAAACCACACTTTGACAAGTCATGCATTCCTCAAGACCAACAGGATGATATTTTATATATTCCAGCATGTGACAGGAAGATTTATGTGTTAAATGAGCAGGTCTGTAGTATTAGAGACATTTCAAAATCAAGACCTGAAACATACCTCTTCAACAGAAAAGCCCATGGATAACGCAGCTACATCTGGAATCCGCTCACCAGGAATGGGCCAACTTCCATCCCGAAAAACAACGGACTGAGGTGATCGTAAGATGCTAAATTCATCACCACATACACCTAAAACCAAACAAAATAAGCTGTCAAGAGTTTTTACAAGCTTACCCTTGCGTCATCACAGAAAGAGTGCGTATTAGAGCTTAATAAAACTCCTGATTCCTCACTCTTGTTACCTATCCATTTATGCAGTATGAGGAATGAGAACCAATCGCTTTAATGTTTTGGAATACAAAACAAGCTTTCTATACATCATTGACTACGGATGGAAAAACCCACATTAATGAATTAGGACAATTATTCAAGCAACTGCAGAGTACACTTCTGTGTACTCACTAGCAGGCTGCAAGCAGTGCTACACAGTTCAGACCTGGTACAGCCAGCAGACTCCAAAATCCCCATCAGCTCACAAGCAGCTATGCACCAACCCAGCTTGCTCCTAGGACTGCTTGGCATAACACCTCTGTTCATACAGACAACAGCCTGAGCTACTGCACCTAGAGCCAGGAGGATCAGCAGAGTCAGTGCTGGCTTAAACAGAGCACTGCCAGGAACAATCTGGCTTCTGCAGAACAGCTCCAGTGTCTGCTCTGCTTTCACAACCACATGACCTTCTGAGATGTTTTTCTTCCTCTGATGTAATACTGTACCTAAGCTGACTATGTGAAGCCACAATCTGAAATACTGCTCATGCTGGGTTTTCACTTGTTTATGATGCCTCCTTCCCTCTCCTTCCCATTACCTTGAAAAGTGAAGTTGACTGAAAGCATTATTTCTAATCTGTATTATGATGACAGTAATCTATTGTGTAATGAAGTCAGAGAGGACTCTATGAAATAAGAGATGGGCTTATTTCAGTCTAGCTTCCTATTCTAAAGTCACTTAAGCATAACTGCAATAATGTCTATACAAGCATTTATCTAAAAATAATTTAAAATGCATCGGTGTGTATAAGCAGCAACAAGCACAATACAAAATGTCAGAAGAATCCTCTCCAATGAGCAATCTGTGTATGTTCCTACCAGAAAACTAATCTGATACAAGACTGGAGAAAACAGAGTAGGAGAAAAATAAATATTTGCAGGCCACCTAAGTTCTAATTATATAATCAGTCTGACTACATACTCCAAAATTACATTAATAAGATAACCTTCTGAAAAAAAGTATTAACTCATATGACCACTGAAAATTAGTTACCAATCCAAGTATCTATGCAAGATAGTTTTCCAGAGCATCTGCAAATCTAAAGGCTATAAAAAAGCAAACTGATGTGTTGTGCAGTTATAGCCTTCCCTAATATTAATGTAACCAATCTGACCTTGAAGATGCTGTTTAAAGCCTGGATCATGATCGTGCCTACAAATGTTGACAGTAAATCTAAGCTATATTATGATAAACATACTAAAGGAACAAAGTACTGCAATCCAGATGGGGGAAGGGTGGCAAAAGAAAGGGAACTGGCCAAACCAACAGATGTGTATGAAGTATACCAAGCATTTTGTTTTAATTTGAGAAGAGTTCACTGGCTGGCCTGCTATCAACTATCAACCTCTATGTGAAAGAACAGAAATGCTTCCAGACTGATTTGCTTGGGAAGGAATTTACAAAAATGCTACCAACATTTTTGCTTAGTCTGTAGGATTTCACACATTGCTTTACTTTTCCACAAGGTTAAGACAAGTTGCTTTACTTGGCATAAGGTTGCTTAAGTGGATAAAATTGGAGAATCACCCTTTTTAACCAAATTTGCCTTGCTGGGCTGTTGAAGGTCTGAAGGAGCAGTGAATGTGAACCTGGGAACATAAGCCTTTTCCTCAGACTTACTGTATCTGCTTGACCAGGATACCCCACTGGGCCACAGATTCAGTGAAGCCTCAAGAATAAACTCTGAGATGCAATTTACCCAGTCTCCTGTCATCCTCCCACCTACAGAAAACCTAACCCAACTTCCACCTTACAGAAGTGGCACCTCGGGAGAAGGCTGGCTCTCAAAAACCTTTCTGACCCTACAGAATGTCACACACGGCCCTCGGCTAGAAAGGCAGAGGGGCACCGAGCCCAGCCTCTGCAGGAGCGGGGGGGTGGGGGCAGGGGGCTGCCCCAACCGGCCCACACGCACCCCCGACATCCCCCAACACACCCAATCCCTACACCCGACACGCTCACACCGCACCTCACGCACACCCCGCGCCCCGAACACCGCACCTCACGCACTCCCAACCCCCAAACACCGCACCTCACGCACTCCCAACCCCCAAACACCGCACCTCACGCACTCCCAACCCCCAAACACCGCACACCCGCCCGCCCCCCACCCCCCAGGCCCCCATCATCTCAGGCACCCACACCCCGCGCCCACGGGCGGGGGAAGGACCCCCCGGGCTACCCGCGGGGCCGAGGCGCCCTCCTCCCTTCGAGGCTGCCCCAGGACCCGCTCCCCGCCCCCAGTCTCTCCCGCACCACCGCCGCGCCCGGGCCGGCCCTCCCGCCGCAAGGCCGCTCCGCAGCGGCTGGCCCAGCCAGGCCAGCCCTCCCGCCACGCTGCCCCAGCCCCGCCGGCTCACCCGGGAGACAAGCCGCTGCCAGCAGCACCAGCACCGCCAGGGCCCAGGGAGCCCCGCCGCGCCGCCCCATGCCCGCCGCGCCGCCGGCACAGGCCGCACACGGAAGCCCCGGCGCCCCGCCCCGCCCACCCGGCCGCGCTGACGGACAGCTGCCGCAGCCAATCAGCAGGCGCAACCGGGGGGCGGCTGGGCGGGACCCTGCACAGGAGTGACGGACGGAGCCCCCCCCCCTGCCCCCCCGCGGTCACGAGGCTGAGCGGTCAGCTGAGACGCCATCCCGCTGGGAGGGGGGGCGGGGTCTTCGCTTGAGTGGCGTTTCCTCCTGGCCAATCAGATGGTGAGGGATCTCTGCGCCCCGCGCATCGCAGGCGGGGTCTCGCCGGGGAGGGGGGGGGGGGAACGGGGGCGGCTGACTCGGCCAATCAGCGTGCGCGGGATCGAGGCCTGGCCCCGCCCACCGCCCCGCAGGGTGCCGGCGCTGGCGCGGGGGAGGGACGCGGCTGTGATTGACAGCTGAGCGCGCCAGTCAGCGGGCGGAGCGAGGCGCGGGGCGAGGGGGCAGAGGCGGGCGGGGGAAGGGGCTGGTCCCGCTGGGGAGGCGCTTCGGTCGGCTGCGGGGAGGGGCTGTGGGGGGGTTTCTCCTCTCTTCGGCGGGGTTTGAAGGAATAGAAAAGCAGCTGCGAGTGTTTCCGGCTGCCAGAGGCAAGCAGAGGGGCTGGGTCTGCGCGCTGGTTTGTGACTGGGGTGTTTGCGGGGGAAGGAGCCTCCGCCGCCTGGATTTCCTCGAGGGGGCTGCGAGAAAGCTGGGGAGGGGCTTGTTGCGGGGGCGTGTAGCAGCAGGGTGAGGTGGAGCGGCTTTAAGCTGTAGGGGGGTTGGTTTAGGTTAGACGTTTAGAAGAAATTCTTTGCTGTGAGGGTGGTGGGACACTGGCACAGGTCATAGAACCATAGAATCCTAGGGGTTGGAAGGGACCTCGAAAGATCATCTAGTCCAACCCCCCCTGCCAGAGCAGGATCACCTAGAGCACAACACACAGGAAGGCATCCAGGTGGGTTTTGAATGTCTCCAGTGAAGGAGACTCCACAACCTCTCTGGGCAGCCTGTTCCAGTGCTCTGTCACTCTCACAGGAAAGAAGTTCTTCCTGATACTCACACAGAACCTCCTATGCTCCAGTTTGCATCCATTGCCCCTTGTCCTCTCACTGGTCATTGCTGAAAAAAGCCTGGCTCCATCATCCTGACACTCACCCTTTACATATTTGTAAACATTGACGAGGTCACCCCTCAGTCTCCTTTTCTCCCAGCTAAAGAGACCCAGCTCTCTCAGCCTTTCCTCATAAGGGAGATGTTCCACTCCCTTAATCATCTTTGTGGCTCTGCGCTGGACTCTTTCAAGCAGTTCCCTGTCCTTCTTGAACTGAGGGGCCCAGAACTGGACACAATACTCCAGATGCGGCCTCACCAAGGCAGAATAGAGGGGGAGGAGAACCTCTCTTGACCGACTAACCACACCCTTTCTAATGCACCCAGGGAAGCTGTGGATGACCCCTCCCTGGCAGTGTTCAAGGCCAGGTTGGATGGGGCTCTGAGCAGCCTGGTCTGGTGGGAGGTGTCCCTGCCCATGGCAGGGGGGTTGGAACGAGATGGCCTTAAAGGTCCCTTCCAACCCAAACCATGGTATAAGGTCCTTTCCCACCCAGAACATTCTGTGATAAGGTTCCTTCCAAACCAAACCATTCGATGATTGGGTTCCTTAAGCTGGTGAGGGCTTACTAAGCTGGTGAAGGAGACGGGGCAAGATGAAGCGTTTGTCTGGAAAATCCCTTCCCACGTGTGTGAAGGTTTGTTGTTCGGAACAGTTGTGGTAACACAATGCACTCCCTGCCCCAGCCCAGCTCATCTCGCTTCAGCTGTTCTTGCTTGCAATAAAAGCAGGCAGCTGGATGCCTGCTGTGGTTACAGTTTGGCTCAGGATGGGCTGTTAAACCAGCAACAATGGCGCTCTCGTTCCCCTCCCACCCAGGCAGGGAAAGGAGAGAGATACTAAAGGAGAGAGGCTTCCTGGATTGAAAACTAAACAGGTTTAATTAAATGCTAATAATAAAATAAATATGTACAATTATATACAAGTGTGTGCAGAAAAGTGCAAAACCCCTATCACCTCCCCCCACCCCCAGCAACTCCCCCGGCATCTCCTGAGCTGTGAGCAGTTCTGAAATGTCCCGGAGCTGCCGGAGGGAGCAGCAGAGCAGACAGGAGCTGAGGGGAGAGTGATGAGGGTCAGGAACACACGGGCCTGGGGATCAACAGTGATGGATAGATGGAGTCCTCCCTGGGTGCTGGCCATGGATGGAAGAGAAGGGAAGAAGAAGCAGGAAGGGGCTTGACTTCTGTGACCTGGCCTTATACAGAGCTTATGTAGATATATGGAACGGAATATCTTGGCCAATTTTGCTGTCTGTCTAGTCCACTCCTCCATACAGGAGGGTCACAGATAAGACTTTTGGCTCCTTTAGCATCTGAGGTGCAGATTCAACAAATAGAGCGAAGTGACCTTGGCGTCTCCGCAGTAACAAACATTCCAGCGTTATCAGTCCACTAGCTGGAAAACTTGCTGCTAGTTAAAAGAGAGCTTACTGAATAAAAAAAAAAAAAAATCAGTAAAAAGAGAATTGGCTCAAACCAGGACAGCTGTTCAGTGGATGTGTAGTACTCCTGTAATATGCCATGACCAATCAAGTTGTATTTCTTGGGGTCTCCTTTGTATACTGTTAGGCTCAGGGATCTTGATGACACACTCTGCAAGCTGAGGCACAGAAAACTGGGCTTTGAGGGTTGTAGTGTTTCAGACCCAGCTGGCAGCAAAGAACCTGATTTCTCGTTGCTCATCCCTCCCTCCACCCTGGGATGGGGAAGAGAAAATCCAACTAAAAGCTCGTGGGCCGGGACAAGAAAAGGGAGGGTTCACTCACCAGTTGGGGTCATAGGAAAAACACACTCAGCTTGGGGAACCACATCCTTTCCATTAAGGTCCTCCACAAGGGAAGTACAGTGCTAAAGGAGGAAAGTCCCTGGAGGCAGCTGATATCCTAAGGCAAATTCTGCAGGAACGGCAAAGCGCGCAGGGTGGGTATATTTCACTCTGCCTGAAGCCACGAAACTCGGTCACTGGAGGTTTTTGATGACACTCTGGGGTCAACCAGAGCCTTGCAGCAGCGATGCTGGGTTTCACACCTTGCGGGTGCTTGCGAAGCACAGAGATGGTTCAAGGCCTCCAGTGCCAGGTGTGGCTCAAGCCGAGTGCCAGGGGCAGCTGCTGGCCCAGTTTCCCAGGTAGGAAGGCCTCTTCTGGAACACCCAGTGCTGCTGCTGGGGATCAGTCACCACTTTTTAGACATGTTATGGGCACATCTTGGCCACTTGTCTTTAAAACCTGCTTCTCGTCTTTGAATTCTCTCACTGGTTCCCATTCCACTGCTTCTCACTCTAGCATCTCATTCACACACTACAACTTTTTTTTACAAAACCATGTTTGCCTTCTGATCTGTTTTTCAGTCTTAGGGTGCCATTGCAGTATCTCCTCCTGTTTCCCTGTCCAGCCACTGCTCATGGTGTCCCACATAGATGTGTGTCTTCATTATTCAGGCACGAAGAGCTTGTCCTGAACTAAGCCATACATCAGAGTTGTCTCTTTCCCGTTGTTTTTCCCCTTGCGGTGGTTTCCCGTTCTGGGGGACTTCGAGCTCTTTGCTGCCCCTGTCACCATGCCCAGAACGCAGGGCAGAGCTGTTGGCTCAGCCCCAGGTAGGACTGTGTCCTAGCCTTTGGACAGAGATGCCCAAGGGGGTATGAAACTCTGTGAATGAGTTGAGGAATGGCAGGTAGAAAAATGGAAAAGTGTAACAATTTAACAGTATCAAAGAGAGTAAAATTATATCCCTTGCATCTGCCACATGATGCCGTGTGATGATGGGCAAATCACTTAAACCGAGCTTTTCATAGGTGGCAATCATAGTCCGTACCTTGTCTGTAAGGCTATTTGCTTAAGTCAAGAGGAGCTATTGGTCCCACTGTCGCCAGGTGGAAAATGTACTTTGATTAGGAAAACATGCCAAATGTTTACAGTACTCTAAAATTCAGCAGCCAGGCATGTTTTGAGCACTTCGAATTAATACTCGCTTATTCTTGACTCAGCATTCTGCATCACAAAACTAGCACTGCATAACAGCTTTTGCAAAAGAAATGCAAATAAATGTTTGTGAGATTACCTGGATGTGGTAGCAAAGAGTATGATCAAAATAGTTGTTTCCTTATGGGCTTTTCTCCCTTCAGAACACAATTAGAAGTGCCTGCAGGAGAAAAGGTCTGGATTGCTCAGCAACAAAGATATTGAATGTTGTCCTTTTCAGTGAGCCCAGGCTGTTTTGTGCGCTGAGCAAGGCAGGAGGATATTTTAAAAATAGTATCCTGTTTTGTAAAATGGTAACAATACCACAAAGCATATGCCCATGGGTTCTGTCTGGATTAAGATTATGTAGATTACCTTATTTTTGGCATTTGTTCACCCTTGGGTGCTTGACTTTGCAAGTGTAGTGTGCTATTTACTGTGTCTAATTTATTGTAACTTCACAAAGTTTTACCTATCTGGGAAAATATGGGGTCTGCACAAAGATACTTGTAGTAGGTGAACACAGGACATCAAACATGGGTATATACTGAGTTGCCTTGTCACAATAGCAACAGTAGAGCTGCATTGTTCCCTTTACCCTCTTGCCTCTTCACATTAAGTCTACACCCAAAATGTTCACAGAAATAAGGCAAGAAAGGTGCCTAAAGCAATAAGTTTGTGAAACTACTAGAAAGCACGAGGTGGCTGTGGTGATGTTTTAGATGGAAATGTAGCAGAAAGTGCAGAGAAGAGAAAGGACCATGTGAGGGAAGAAGTATCTCTCTTCATATAAGTTAAGGATTTCTTACCAATATGATGTGTAAAAGAAAAGGCCGTAAGTGTTTTAAAGAAGTTGTTTCTCCTATATCCGTTACTATCTCTGTGTTTCAAATCTGTGCATGTTAGCAAACATTTCAAATTTTGCTATGATTATTTTTACAATGTTTTCCATAAAGCATTCACTCTGGAAGTTGTGCCACAACCAGAGTCTCATCATAATTTTTTTTGTATTTGCAGAAGGAATTGTATTTTTGAGAGTTTAGGGTTCACATTCTCCTTTTTTTTTCCAAACTTTTGGTGCTGGCAATCCTATAATTGAATTATAGAAATATAAGAGAAATTCGATTTCTGCATTTGGATGTTCTTATATTTCTTCTCTGACACTTTAATTGCTTTTCTTCTTGAAATCACAACAGAAACGTGGTTTGTGAAGAATTTGCTCTTCTATCTGATGTTTTTCTGTTTTCTTCTTGGTTTCTTCTTTGGGAAAATAATAAATAGAAGGAATACATTTTATTATGAAGCAGTTGAGTCTGTACACTAACTCTGTACACTGGTTCTCAGTGTCCAGTGGACATATCTGTATGTCAATGAAGACCAGTATAGGAGAATAATACTGTCACTTTACAGGCTGGCAGAGTTGTAGCTATTTTCTCTAGGCTTAATTTAGATCCCAGCTGCACTTTGAAGAGAGTGAGTTTTGTAATCCTGTAAGCAATACGTGTGACAAAATCTACATGCAGTAAAATTATTCTGTTAAACAGATTTCATTCAGAGTTTCAGCCCAGGGCAAGTAAAAAATGAGACAACGTGTACATTAAGTCAGGAAAAGAATTTTATAATGCCATATACTGCTAGTAGCAGTCACAAAATCAAAGTGCCAGCTGTAGGCAAAATACCAGTATTCACTGGCTCCTTTGGTAGCGCCCTGTGCAAAAATATCTTCGGCAGGAATTGCTCATGTGGTGTTTAGATGCTGCCTTTGCCTAGAGCCCTGTCTGTACTAATAATGTTAAAGATGAAATGATGGTAGAAGAGGGAATATGAGGAAAAAGATTAGTCAAAGAGCCAACCATTTGTCTGTATTGTACTATTGTGCTATCATTTGGTCTCATTGTATCACTGCTAAATCTAGTGTAGTTGTTGGCAGAGTAATTGTCTCAACCATTATTTCCAAAATGGTACTTTCACTGGAGAACATTTGCCTAGCTGCTGCAGATACCAGGCCAGTTGTATCCTATGGGAAAGAAGGAATTCCGAGTGTCAGGTCCCATTCAGAGTTACCAGGTCCAGCGCGTGAGGTGAGCAATATCCCCTTTGGTACCAGCCTTTACAGCCTGACATTAAATTATGCACAGAAGCTAAGTATAAGCCTTTAAAATAAAATTGAGAATATAAAACCTGGTTTTCTGTTATGCTTTCTGACCTTGACACGCTAATGGACCATGTGCTTAATGCAGTACAGTTAGCTGGACACCCCCTGTCCTGGTGAGATGGAGGAATGGGACAGGTTTGAAAGCCTCTGTGTTGGACAGTTAGTTTTGGAGCTGCTAACATGTTGTGAGACTGGGAAGTGACAGACTGGAGATGGTTGTGCATGACCTGGTGATTTATTCTAGTTGCAATAGACAGATCTCATGGGAACAGTTGTTAGTCCCAGCCACTGAAGTGCTTTGTGGTCTCAGCTCTCCTATCCCTGTTTGTAGACTCCATCTGTGTAAGCAGAAACAGTTGTTGTTCTGACAAATAATTTCTAAATTGCTCAAAACAAACAAAAACAAACAAACAAACCAAACAAAAAACCAGCAAGGAAAAAAGAAACACAACAAACCTTGCTACTGAGCTAAATCTTAGGCTGGGTCAGAGCTGATTTTGTGAAGACTGAAACCATAGCCAAAATGTTAAGTGCTGCCATCTCTAAAAGGTGGAAATGTCTTTTATACCTCTTTGTGAAAGGAAGGATAAGCCTTTCTCTTTTACTTCTGTCAGTCAATAGCTGACTTTGTGGTCCTATAGAGGGTTGCTAGCTTTCTCATGTATGGGGCTGAGCTGCTGTTAAAACCTTCAAATCAGCATGAGAAGCCCATTTCAGGGTTCTTTTTGCTAGGTTCTGTATGCACATCATATAAGGAGAACTAGACATCTCTTTTGGGGATCAGTACAAATGTTGCAATGCCAAAATTATGATTTTGTGATGCATCTCCTGTAGGCTCTTGACATTTTCTAGCATGTTGTCTCCAAGGCCTTGTTCATGGCTTTGTCAGCACCTATGGGCTCACTGAAGAAGATGGTCATCTGTAAACCACACAGATGAGATTACTTGATTTTAGTTGATTCAAAGTCACATTAACCATTATCTTTCAATTAGGTCAGCTTAATCAAAAGACATCTTAATGTTCTATTTAATGGCCTTGAAAGTAAAGGGAGAGCGTGATTTTAAAGATATTTGATATATTTAAAAGTTCATGGCTTCTGTATGTGGAGGTTGTTGCACTAATGTGGAAGGAAGCCTGGGAGAAGAAACCTATTTTTCTCCTGTAACTGTGGAGAGAAATTAAGACTTGTATGTGTGATGCATATTAATTGTAGTTGGTTTGTTCATTACATTTTCATTCAACTTTTCTTAATAATTTTAGCAGCAAGGATTTAGGCAAAGATTTACCAGCGGCTTTGGAAGGTATTTTGAATAAGCATCCCTTAATAGTGAGCACTTTGGGCACCATCTCGTGGTCGAAAATACGGCTGCAGCCTCTCTGCCGTTGTATTCTCGGGCTTAAACCGAAAGTTTAATGAAACTCAGTCTCTCGGCAGCACTTCGTTTGGTGTCCCCTGCACAGGTTCCTTCTCAGCCTTTCTACTAAGCTGTGGCTAAGAACCTCGCTGAAGTGGATGACAGAAGCTAAATCTGAACAAGAAAGCACAAAAATTTGGTGGGAACTGGGGTGAAGTTGGCATTCACTGTTTCCTTCCAGATCAGTGGAGAATTTAAGTTGTTCTATCCCACTTGTTTGAGTTTATACATATTCATAAGAGGTAAGAAGTAATTCCCAACAATTTATTAGCTTATTAAGGGGAACCTGCCTTCAGTAGTGCCAGGCTAAATTTTACAATCTGCAAAATCTCATAAGCTGCACCACAGGGAGTTTAGCACATTTTAGCTGACAACACTTAAAGCATGTCTGTTCCTAGTTCTTGTTAAAGAATGAAGCTTAGTCATCCAAAAGTCAAAAGAAAAAGTTAGACTGTGTTTTCATTTGATGTACAGTCATTCTTACAGGTTCTGAGCACTTTTCTAGAGAGGCCTTAAATCCTTCCTACATCCTTTCTACCTGCAACTTTGATATTCAGTTTTGTTTAAAAAAATTCTGCCAGTTTCTAAGAAAACCTTGAGGCTAACCAGCTACAAAAGAGACACTGGGGCATTGGCTGACTGGTTTTGGTACTGTGAAATGGCTTTCCTCCATCTTGTCCTACATGCTGAATATGCGCAATGTGCGGAGAGCATTATCCCTCCTCTGGCACAACAAAACCCAACCTGAGCTTGTAGGTGAAGGCATGTCAGCCACTTGTCAGGCAGTAAGTTGGGGAGCGACTCTCCAGCAGGTCAACAAGTCAGCAGTAGCTACCTGCAGGCATAGACAGCTGAGACAACAGAGCAGGGTGCTTTGACTCCCTTTTGGTGAGAGTTAAAGCCAATTTATGCTTTCTCTGTAAATCTGAAATCTGCCTTTGTCACTTCTCCAACTGAGGAGAGCAAACATGGTCTTTTATACTTTTGGTTAATGAGGCCTCTTGGCTCTGACCTCTTGTGTTAATCAGCAAAATAGTTTTGCAGCCCCGCAAACCTAATATCCTGTTGTGACTACTCAGCCTTTCTAGAAATTAACCTCTTATTCCAATTTGAAAAGATTTAGGATGTCGTGAGAGAGACTTAAATTTTACATTCTCCCTCCTATTCTTGAAGAGATTTAATTGAAGTTCACCCAGGGGAAAAGCAGATAAACACCTTAGCTTGCTGTTTCTACTAAAATGGTTAACAATGGAGTAGTTAAGACTTAAAATATAATTTGTTGTCATTAAGCTTTTATGTTTTCTCCATCCTGAGCTCAATAGAAGCCCCTCTTGAAGCGAAGAGTCCAAGTGCTTGAGGTATGTCCTATGTTTTGAAGGTAGTCCTTGTAACCATTAACGTGAAGGTGCAGGGTGTATTTATATGCTAAGCTAATAGCATCTTGCTTTTGAAAGGTGGTGGTGAGGTTTCTCCTTTCTCCCAAGTTAGGTTATCCCTCCTCTGTATCACATTGGCTGTGGGCCTCTTCTCGGTTTACTACACGGTTATTCTGACCCAGCTTTTAGCTATTAACTCATTTTTGCAGAATTGGTTTTCTTATAGTTCAGGCAGCTGAACTGACTTGTTGAGAGGTGAATATCAAAACAGGACAAGGGAAGAGACAAGAGTGTGCGGATGAGATCAGGAGAAGTGGGGTCCTCTCCATTTCGGTCCCTTGGCAGCATTTGATTAGCACAGGCTGCATTGCCCCTCTTGGCCTTATGTCTAAGGGGAAGGCCATGATTAAACAGTCATTTTAATCCAACTGCTGCTATCACCAGAAAAATTCCCAGTTCCCTCTTCTTGCTTGTGCTGTTTCTCTCATGCTAAAGCTCAAGTTGAGGGTGCTTTTCTTCTGCCCAGGTGGGTCACTCCTTGGAGAGATCAACTCTGTGAAGCAGGTTGTGGTGTGGCTGTACAAGCATCAGCCTTGCTGCAAGTAGTGAGGCAGGAGCCACTGGCTGGAAGTGGGACTGACTCAGCACCAGCAGGTTCATTCCTGAATTAAGTGGCTATGTATCCATGGCTTTAAGCCGGATTTTTCATTTTTGTGCCCTTCAAATCAAGCTTCCAAATGGAATACCTAAATATAAACATGCTGACTGTTTTTGTGTTCCTCATACTTTCTTTAGTAATGACTGGGAAGATTAAGCCCGTTCTATTCATACACAGTTGTGCTGCGTCCGGGGTCTAATTTGTTACTGATACTTGTTGTGGGAGGAGATAGTGTGCTTAAGAGCTGAAGGAATGGCAGTAGAATAGTTAACATCTGTAAGGCCAGACAATGAACTTAGGGAAGATAATGAGAATATTTTTGGTAATATACCGTATGAGAATACAACCCTTTTCCCATTGCATCTTACTTCAAGGAATTTGACACTATAGTGCAGGTACATACATCTTTTGGAGGATAAGGAAGGATTCAGCATTACAACTGTAAGTCACAAAAAGACTTTTCAAGCTTGCAATATCTTTGTCTCATTTAACAATTTCTGTAAGCAAGTTTTGGTGCTTGCTTTGAGTACTTTCCCTAGTGATCCCCCAAACTGATTATAGACTTGTTCAGCTGATTTCCCTCTCATGGTTTTCTGTCTGTATTGGGTTGCTGAACAGCTATTATTAAATTTAAAATAACCATTGCGGGGGTTCCCTGTGTTTAAAAAAGAAAAAGAAAAAATTCTGTTCATAAAGTGAAAGAGAGAAACTGGTCAAAAGGGCTGTGAGCTGTGGGTGAGGAAGCAGCCTTAGCAACGGAAAGTGCAGAGCTTTGCTGGAGCAGTTGTATGAAGGGGCTCTCCTAGCCAGTGTGGACTTGCAGACTTCAAGATAACCACAATGGGGTTGAATGAAGTTTGCCTCTTAGTGGCTTGAAATTAAATACAAAAGTGATGCATGAAGTATATTACTCTCATAGGCCTGTGTGAAATGTCAAACAAAAATGTCTTTCATATAATGGTGTAACAGAAGCTGAGAATCATTCAGGAAGAAATAGTCTTGAAGTAAACAATTCATAGAATCATACAGTGGTTTGGGTTGGAAGGGACCTTAAATATCATCTAGTCCCAACCCCCCTGCATGGGCAGGGACACCTCCCACTAGATCAGGTTGCTCAGAGCCCCATCCAACCTGCCCTTTAACACTTCCAGGGATGGGGCTTCCATAACTTTCCTGGGCAACCTGTTCCAGTGTCTTACCACCTTCACACTAAATTTCTTCTTAATGTCTAACCTAAATCTCCCTTCCTCCAGTTTTAATCCACTACCCCTCATCCTATCCCTACACGCCCTTGTAAAAACTCCAATCCCAACTTTCCTGTAGCCCCTTCAGGCACTGGAAGGCTGCTATAAGGTCTTCCCAGAGCCTTCTCTTCTCCAGGATGAACAACCCCAACTCTCTCAGCCTGTCTTCATAAGAGAGGTGCTCCAGCCCTCTGATCATCTTTGTGGCCCTCCTCTGGACACGTTCTAACAGTTCCACACCCTTCTTGTGTTGGGAGCTCCAGAACTGAACACAGTACTCTAGGTGGGGTCTCACAAGAGCCAAGTAAAGGGGGAGAATCACCTCCCTTGACCTGATGCCCACGCTTCTTTTGATGCAAACCAGGATACAGTTGGTTTTCTGGGCTGGCAGCTGACATTGCTGGTTCATGTTGAGCTTCTCATGCACGATCACCTCCAAGTCTTTCTCCTCTGGGCTGTTTTTGATCCATTCTCCACCCAGCCTATATTTTTGCTTGGGATTGCCCCAACCCAGGTGCAGAACCTTACACTTGGCCTGGTTGAACTTCATGCAGTTTGCACAAGCCCACTTCTCAAGCCTGCCCAGGTCCCTCTGGATGGTATCCCTCCTTTCCAGCCTATCAGACTCATCACACAGTTTGGTACTACTACACGCAGGTTGGTAGTAGTCATAAAAGAGCATTGCAGTACTGGGGCTTCTCAGTCTAGAGAGGAGAAGACTGAGGAGGGATCTGATTAATGTCTCTAAATACATGAGGGCTGGGCATCAAGAAGGGAGGGACAAGCTCTTTTCACTTGTGCCCTGTGGTAGGACGAGGGGCAATGGATTCAAACTCAAGCATAGGAAGTTCCACCTCAACAAGAGGAAGAACTTCTTTACTGTGAGGGTTACAGAGCACTGGAACAGGCTCCCAAGAGGGGTTGTGGAGACTTTCAAGACCTGTCTGGATGCCTTTTGGAGTGATCTGCCCTAGTTTTTTTGGTCCTGCTCTGGCAGGGGGGTTTGACTCGAAGATCTTCAGAGGTCCCTTCCAACCCCTAATATTCTGTGATTTCCCGGAAGCAGCTTGGCTTGCCACTGCAGCTTGCTTCAGCCTGTGTCATGCAGTCTCATAAGAATCAGAAAAGTCGCTTTCTCTTGACATTGAACAAGGAGCTTTGTTCAAGCAGAGGTTGCCCCCAAAGCTACACTGTCTCTTTCATTGGAAAACTACTGCCTGGAACATTCTCATGTTAATAAACATGGCATTCCAGCATAGTGACACTTCAGTGACCCTGTTGCACCGCACTGCATTTGGCTGTTGAAGAGGGATATTGTAGTGTGGATAAATCACAGTAGTTGTCCCAAACACAAGAGCTCATAAAATTCTTGCTATGATGTCTTAGGCCAATGCTCTGGAAAACAGCAGTGATTTTAGAAGCTGTTGTAGTAATAGTTAATCTATACATTACTTGTCTTGAGAAAGCATTTTTTGAAAACTTACGTAATAAAAATTAAATAATGTAATGTTTTTTAAAAGAGATGTATTAAAAGCAGCCTGTTCTGCAGACCAAAGCAATAATACATTGGGCAGCATCAAAGCATTAAACAATATGGTTTGCTTCATTAATACTAAATGAAATGGCTTAACAAGCCAATAAATGATGAGAATAAAACAAAGTCATCACACAATGCAGTTTTTGAAAGTGCCAGAAACAAATTTTCTGAAGCAAATAATTTTCCAATAAAACTAGATGGAATGTAAAGGAACATGTTTTTCTGATTACTGAATGCAAGATCAAATATCACAGTTAAATACTGTTTTGCATATTCAGTGTACTGTATGTAAGGTCTTCATAGTAGCCCAGTGAAGTAGAAAAGTGAGCAAGTGAGCATTATTTTTCTTATTTCGTAAATCAAGCAATTAAAGGAATTGCATTAGGAAGACTAGAACTATTCTTGCCTCATCTTGAAATCCATATGGTAGCTAAATCTTTAAGTTACGCTTTTATTTTTCTTCTAAATCTGCAGAACGTCTTTACAGCTTACATTCTGTAAACAAGTCTATGAGCAGAACAGTACATACAAAAGTGTGGGTTGTAGTATGCTAGTACCTGTAGTATGCGATGGAAAATGCAGTTTTTACAGTGAAATATATATATGTGCATTAGACTTAACAGTTGCAGACAAGAAGATAAAGTTCATGCTCGACAAAGCTTTGTCTAGGGCAAGGACAGGAAATACTGGCTGTTGGCTGGCTGTAACCTGTGACTTATTTTCATGTTGTGGGATTCTTTTCATTTTTAGATGAGTGGTAATGGGGCTAGATGGTCTCTTTGACCCTCAACAAGGAGAAGGTTTCCCACCTTTGGGCTAGCATGAAGTTGGTCAGATGAACGTGCTTCTCAGTTCTACTTCTATATGCATGCATAGCTACTGTCCTGGGAGAAAAATATTTTTCATATCCAAAATTTATTACTCTTGCTTTGAAAGATATTTTTCCCTGTGCCTCTAAAGAGTACAAGATGCCACAGCTGAACTTGAGAGATTTTATCAAGCTTGTCACTGCAGAACCTGCACACAACGTTCTGAGACAAGAATATGTCTAAGTATACTAATTTTGTCCTTTTAATAGTCTCTAATCTTTAAAATTAAACCCTCAACATACATATGTGCTCGACCAAATTCAGCCATGGTAATGCCAGGCTTTCTCCAGTGATTTCAGTAGGTTATAACTAGCATTCTACTGCTATTTCCCATTTTCTCTTCCTAACTGTGGTTCAGGAAAACACTTGTGTAGTTATGAGCATCTGTTGAAGTCCGTGGTATAGTACCAGAACATCTTCTCCCTAAACGGGAAGGTAGGGAATATTTATTTATTTATTTATTTATTTTTCGACTGCAGGACTTTTTTTGGGAAAAAAAAATAATCTGGCCCATTCCTAGATGAGAAAAATGGGAACAGATTTGATATGATGGTTTCTTGAGTCAAATAAGCAATACAACCATGCAAAGAGGTATCTGAAAGGATTCATGGGATGTTTGTGGATTATACTTGCTTTCAGGTTTTATATTTATCTTTACGTGAAGTACTCAATGTTTTGCTGAACTGGTGTTTCCATCAGATATTATTTACGTCTCAACACTTGCATTGAAAGGAGTTTTGTGGCAACCCCCTTATAATTCCCCAAACTTCTCCAAACACTGCTCTTACAAGATTTAACTGATTTTGGTTGTCCGTAGCTTCCTTTTCACAGCAAACCCCACCCTTGTTCAGTGTCCCCACAGCAGCGGTGGTTTTCCTTGCAGACAAGCCCCAGTAGCAACTGCCTGTTCCCCTTCCCATAGATGAGTTCAGGCAACAGTTTCTTTCTTCTTTGTGCCTTTTTCTGAGCTGTCATCATGATGGCAAGCACTTTTTTTTTCCTTATGAGGGTGTGCTGGTTTGGCGGTTTATTTTTTTTGTGTTGGTGGTGGAGGAGTCTCACAGGTGGCTCCGGTAGGAAGCTGAGAAGCTCCTCTAGCTCCAAAGCCAGCCAGCCAAGGAGCCATTAGAGAGACAAGGGATGTGTCTCTGCGATTAACATAAGAAGGAACCTGAGCAGGGCAAGCAGTAAGAAAAGAGCTGAGCTGGAGAGGCAGAGTAGTGCCCGTGGTTGGTGGGAAGAAGGTGCCCAAGCAGAAGTTTCCCTGCAGCCCATGGCGAGATGGCAGCTGTCCCCCTGCACTCATGGAGGAACGTGGTGGAACATTCCCTGAAGGCGCCAGGAGGGGTGAACTTGGCCAGTGGACTTGGATTTTGTGGCCAGTGGACTCAGATTTGCTGCTTCTGGACTCTGATTACACAGCTGTGGAAGACCCCGGCGCCAGGGGAGTTTGTTCCCAAAGCAGCCCGTGACTCTGTGGGAAGCCCAGGCTGGAGCAGCTCCAGACCTCGTGGGAAGGACTCATGAAGGAGAGGTTCATGGAGGACTCTGCCATGGGAGGGACCCCATGGGGAAGCAGGGCAGGACTGTAAGGAACCCTTCTTCCTGAGGAGGAAGGAGCAGCAGGAACCACCAGCCTGTGAAGTGACTCTAAACCCCATCCCCTGTCCCCCTGTGCCGCTGGGGGGAAGGAGGGAGAGAAACCGGGAACAAAGGGATTTGGGCCTGGGAAGAAGGGAGGGGTGGGGTAACATATGCAAGCCCTGCTCTTTGTGTTGTCTGTGTCCTGTGTGTGTTTGATTGGTGTGAAATTAAATTACTATTTTTTCCCCAAGTTGAGTCTGTTTTGCCCAGGACCTTAATCAGTGAAGAACCCTCCTTGTCCTTTGTCTCAACCCGAGAACTTTGTCCTCCTCGTCCCAGAGCGTGTGTGAGGCGGGAGCTGAGTGAGTGTCCATGTGGTTGTTTCTTTGTTGTCCTGTTGTCCCCAAACCACGACAGAGGGTGAGAGTGCAGTTTTTCTCTGAGGGGCTTAAGATATGGAGTTAGATCTGGGCAAAGCTGGGGGCTTTTCTGTGGTGGATATTCCTAGCAGCTAAGCATAACGATGCTTTAGAAATCAGTTTTCCATATGAAATTTGGCAGCTTATTCTGTTATATAATCTTTGAATTGACATTTTCTCAAAGAAACATCACAGACCTACACCACCACCCGCTACAGCAATGGCATTTTCTTTCTGGTTACAGGGGGGCTTTCAGTCAGGCCCTAAATGCTTTGAACCTATACTTGGCCGTCTTTAAAATCAAACGGTGGGTTGGTGTGGTGGTGCGGGGACCCCCCTGTTCCCTGAGCCATGCTGTGACTTCAACATCAGCCAACACTGTTCTTGCTTTAGCTACAAGGGCAGCAGGCCTGACACTGTTCGTGTTTCAGTAGCAAGTGCAGGAGGTCGATAAAACGCGGCAGTGTTTGACCTACAGGAGCAGTGAGCCTGGGTGATGTGGTGCCTTTTTGTCCTAGTGCAAATGCAGTGATTTGGGGCGATTAGGCACTCCCTAACTGTTCCTGAAACTGTGTTTGCAGAACATACCTGGGACCCCTCCTGCTCAGAACACAGGCCCACTCCGAAAGTTCCCAAAGATCACCTAAACCAAATAATGGCTATCATGGAAAAGTCCAGACCAAAGTCAGTCTCAGTCATCTTGGGGTCCTATAAATACTGGTCTATAAATACAAGGGGAGCTGGTTCACCCAACTGAAGGAGTAAGTAGCCAGCCACTTCTCTTAGGTACGGGGGAAATCAGATTATAATCAGCTGTTATAATTTGACTGTTGGGTAATCAGGGAGATAATACAACTGATTCAGTGAAACTAGGTACCAAAATTTCACATCTTATCAGGCTAACCTCTGTATCTGTGTGTGTGCGTGTGCAATTTAGTTTAGAAACTTGGTTAGATTTTTACTTGAACCCCTGTATTGATTATAACTGATTTTTGATTAAGTTATTAGAAAATAATATAATGTAATTTTGTGAATTGTTATAATAGTGTTAAACAATCTTCGTTTACTACTATTTCAAATCACGCCAGACCCATAATTAAAGCACTACACCGAAATCCCTACAGTTAAACTCCTTAGTTGTAAATCGTTGACCAAGTCTGGGACTAGGAGTGGATTCAGCTGCACCTAGACTACTTGCTGAGAAGGAGTTTGGAAAGCAAGGGGATCCACTCTGAGCCCCGTGACTCAGTGGGAGGGTCTTCTTTTCCTTGATCCTTGTGCAAGTCATTCCAGCCTGTCCCAAACTCAATCTGCTCTATCCCTGTATCAGTCATTTCCCTTGATCCCTGTGTAAATCACTCCCATCTATTTCAAACCCCTACACTCCCCTTCCACATAAGTAACAGAGGTAATGTTTCCATCAAATTCTGTTAAGTGACACTTTCATAAATCTATATTAAAAGTCACCTTTTCTTGCTATCTATGTTGGTGATTCTTTAAGTGACCTTAAGACCTTCCACTCTCACCCACAACGCTGATTGTTCAGAATGAAGAACAAAACAGCTAGGGCTTTTGGAGGTCCCTTTCCACCCTGAGCTAATTGTCTAGGGTGCTCAGGCCCTGCTGGTGCCTGCTCATTGTGGCCATTGCTCTCACTGCAACGTCATCACTCTCATCATATTTCAGTGTGATTTCTGTGTTGGTGAGTGCAGTTGCACTGGATTTTGTAAATGGTTTTAGGATCTTGGAGCATTGTTGGACAGCCTTCAACAGTATGTATATGACAGCATGAGCATCTGGAGGGTTTGTGTGCAGATAAAGCATCTGTGATGTTGGGAAATCACTGTGGTGTTTTTGCCAGACTGAAGTTGAAATGTCCATATCTAATAGAATGGCAGCTTTTGAATCACAAACTGGAACTTTCCATGCTGCAAACACACACATGGATCTTATGGCAGAAAGAATAGTTTCCAAATCAACACAAGGAAATTATGCAGCTAGCTCCCTAGCACAATTAGAGAGTACTAAAGGCATGTGAAAACAAAAGTAATTTTTTAATCTAACAAAATAATCACAGGTTGAGGTTTTCCACAGCTTTATAAAATGAAGCCAAGGATCATTTCAGTGCCAGGTAAGTTTCAGTTGATAAAGAGCCACTGTGTTGTGCTACTTTACACAGAACAAGTCAGTCAGTAAACTTTTACAGGACACGGGTATACTGGACTCAACATGCCTAACAAAGAGGCCCTACTAAAGAAAAACAAAAATGTTGTTACCTGAAAGAATTTGTGTGTTTTCATGCTTTAGAGAAGATGATTTAGGGGCTGATGTCTTCTTAGTTATGCTGCAAGTTCAATGCTCTGAGAGACAATCTAACTGGAGAGACTGCATGTCAGCTGATGGATGAAGCTGATGTAATTAAATTCAGGTCATAATAATATAAAAGGAGCTTCATTGAGATAAATAGTGCCTGCATACCTCAGCCTTGCTGGTTGTTGATTATACATACCTAAAGTGCTAATCCCGGCCTTTGTTCTATTTAGAGCTCTCTGGAGTGACTGAAAAGGCAATCATGCTTAAAAATGGTACACCCTGTGTAAATTAGCAAAGGTTTGCCCATAAATCAGTCATGGGAGCTTTCTGCAAAGTTCCTGGCCCTTTTCAGCTTCTGTCCATAAAATACTTAACTTTGAACTTGTTTGTAGAAATGGTGTATGTGGGAAGAATTGCAGGGCTTACAGCATTTGCAGTACTGCTGCGTTTTAGGATGGAAAAAAGAGGGAAACTCCAAGGTCTATCTAGCTGTTTTGACTGCTAAACAGCAATCAGGGCTCATTCTCAAATTCCTCATTGCTTTTGGGCTGGTCAGTGTGGTAATAGGGAATTCTCAACTCGCCGAGGGGAATGAAGCTGGAGAGGGGGAGGAACTCCACTCTCTTGGGGCTTATCTGGCTCCAGCCCTGCAGGGACCCTGTCCTGTTCTCACAAGTTCAAGCGCCCCATGACGAGAGAGCCTGGATGAGGGCCAGCATCATCTGAGAATCAGTGCAGGCTGCCTAGCATCCCATCCCATCTCTGGGGCTCAAAATATCTTGGCACAGGGAGCAATCTGGCCCCCTCCTCAGAAAGCTCATGTCACTTCTTCCATGTCCTGGGGTTGGCTGAGTCCTTCCCAAGTGAGCAGGCAGGTCGGCTTTGCGCAGCACGAGCCATTTTCTCTTGGTTTCTCAGGGAGAGACTGCATTTCAGCTGAATTCAAAGCAGCTGGATAGTCAGGAGAAAAACATTTCTTCTTGTCCCTTGTGTCTGTCTAGCTCTGGCAGTCAGTGTTTTAGCACATTATTATATTGTAATTCCCATAGTTATTGGGCATTATCCAATTCATAAAATGCAGGCCTGTTTGGATCTGGGGTAAGTATGGTGAAAACGTGAAGAAAGCCAGCAGAAGGGAAAGGCTCTCATTTTTGCTAAACTGTAGGTAGTTATTTCAGGTTTGGAATAAAGGTTTTGGTTAATTTTTTTGTAATCCAAATTTCATGGACAAAAAAGCAGTCTTGACTTGGGCAATTTTACAGTATTTAGTTTATTGCAATTAGTGTAAACTTTTAATTCTAAATTCCAGTATTGAAAAATAAGGAGGACAAACCACTTCTCTCTGCAAAACCTCTCCCCCCTCCCCATCCCCAGTCTCCTCATACATGTCACTCTTCATCCCTTTAATGAGGCAATGGGCATCACAGGCAAAGGTGTTCAGTGTGTTTTTACTGCTCCTTTTTTCCTACTGAAATGATCTGATGAAATTCCTCCACAGGCCACAGTCCCCTCAGAGGTGTACCTGCTCTGGAGACTCCTCACCCCTGCTTGAGCCTCTCCTCTTTCTCTGCCCCTGGTTGGCCCTGGATCAGTGTTCTCTTGTCCCTCCTTTTTCTCCAGTGTCTCTGGTGTCTCTCTTGCCCCTGCTTGGGCACCTCTTCTTGCTCTGTGCAGGCTCTGGCATCCTTCCTTGTCTGGCATCTCTTCTTGGTTACTGCCTTTCTTAAATATGTTTTTGGGGAGGCAGCATATGCTCGTCTTGTTGATTCAGTTTTGGTGCACAAGTGGGACAGTGTTGTCCATTGCAGAGCCAGCTGGGACGAGCTGTGACCAGCATGGGGCAGCCCCCCATCTCCTCCTCTCAGGTCACCCCTGCAGCCCATTTTTCTACCAAAACCTTGCAATTATGCCCAATATAGTGAGTAATTCCAACTATCTCTGTGCTTGATGTATATTACACTGATCTCTGTGAGCACATTCATTCTCTTGTCCTCAATAGCATCTGGCTATGGTGCTCAGCAACTTTTGGAGCTGATCCATGAGTGAAAATGGTTATGGTTCTAGCAATTTGGTCTAATTTCTTTTTTCATGTACACATACCTATACACTTTATTTGCAGGCAAAGAAGCCTGGAAACTACCCATAAATACCAGCAAATAAATTAGAATATGTAAAGCAGTTTAACACATATGTGAGTATTTTTTATATTTGGGGAAACATGGCTAATTTTCAACATTAATTTTTAATACACCATTTCAGGGTGGTGAGGTACCTGGATGCCAGAAGGAAATTCAACAACCCTTGTGACCTGCTCTCATCTCCAGTTGCTGAAAGTCTGTTTACAAGTTCAAGTGATCCTGTCTGGTGTCCTCTTTTCTCCCTGCTACTTGGATTATGGCACAGTCTAGGACATGGCTGTACCTGACAAGGAAAAGTGAGTGTGTGCTGACCTTAATTATGGCAAACAGCTATAATCTATATATGTGCCCCACATGCTCTTCATTTTATAGCTATCTATTTTAAGGCTTTTATCTTTTTTCCTTCACAGGTAGGCGTAAAAACTTAGACCCACAGGAGGGCATAAACCACCACTGGGCGTGTTAGCTGATTAAGTCCGATCTTTAGAGCCTCAACCAGGAACTTACTGAAAGGAGACAGTGTTGTCACTGTACTGCTTCTTCACTGCACTGCTGTGGTCCTGCACATGACACTGCTACTGCCATCACTCTCCCTGCCTGCGTGGGCAGCCAGGGTACACACCAGGCACCCCAGAGAGTCATCAAACCACTGTCCCCTTCCCTGGACATCACCCTTAAAACTGCTGACCTGGTGATGCCATAACTCTTGGTCTACCTGACAGTAGCTGATGGCATTATCTGTGCCACTTAAAAGTGGAGTTCAGTAGCTGCCAGAAATTCTGAATGCTGTCACCTGAGCAGTATAAAACCCAAAATCATTTACGTTAGAAACATAATACACAGGAGTGTGTATATGTGTATACATGTGGGGTTTTTTAACTCCTGTAGATTTTGTTTCTGCTGTGATGGAGACAGTTGCATGCAAAGCTAGCACAGCTCTATTGTCCCAAAATAGCCTTATCCCTGCTGTTACTTATTTTAGGAATGCATATAGCCTCTCTTTCTTCAGCATCTGAACATCTCACAGCCCCTGTGAGACTTCTTTGCTATTGTCTCCCATTCTACACATGGAGGATTAAGACACAGAGTTGAGATTACATAAAATAGTGTGGGGCACTTTGCATTCCAGTGTGGAGTTCTGCAGAAAATACAAGTACCTCTCTCTGGCAGGACAAGGAATGGACCCTGGGTTTGCTGAGTCTGAACGTGCTGCTTAACCACTTGACCACACTTTTTCCATGGCAAACCATTCTTTCATTTCAAAGAAACATTGTGGCTAGCCAGGAGACACCTTCTGATTAATTTTCACCATGATGTGTAGGAGCAAGACCAAATTCAGCAGATATATTGGAGGAAAAGCATCCTAGTTGTCCTGGTTACTTTCAGTTTCAAGAGTAATAGACCCTTCCTGACTAAGAAGTATTAGGCCAATAATTCTTGTTCCTGCTCTACTCCACACACATTTAACCCTGGTTGAAAAACCTTGGTCCTATCTTGGGCTTCCCATCTTCAGCCTTGCAGTGGAGTGTCAGCTCCACAAATTGTGCTCTACCTCAAGCAATCTGATTTGTAGAGCTGTAGTCCTAATGAAGTACAAGACTGGCCAGAGTTTTTGACCTCTGCTTCCCCTTCCTTCAAGGTACAAGGGGCCTCTGAGCTCTAGTACAATACACTGTGTCACGTTCTTTTCCTAGCAGGACAGCTGCAGAGCTCTCGACTGAGCAAGACCCATTGGCGTGCACACACATTTTCCCATTAGCTTTCTGTGAGAAAAGTGCAGCTTTGGTTGGTGAGTGCTGGCCAGAGGGTGGGTGCTCCAATTCCCTCCTTCTGTGCATGAGAGGCCTGGCCTCCAGCCACATTCTCACATTCCCCAGGCAAGCGAGGACTACTGACCTGGGAGAAAATACTGGTTGCAGACCTGGCTTCCAATGCCTTTTACGTAAGAGAAGATCATTTGAGGCCAGATCATTCCTGTTCTGTATTAAAAATAAGATCTAGAAAATATTTATTTATAAATGATCCAAAATAGAATCCTTTGGATATGTGCAGCACTCCCATCTCTGGATCAGAAAGCACTTTGGAAAACATTGAATTAATTAAGCTTAAGAAGCACTCAAGGGATGCAGAGGTATTATTACCCATATTTTAAAGATGAGGAAATGCAGACAGAAAGAGGATAAGGGACTCGTGTGAGAACACAGGCTGAGTTACTTGTAAAGTCAGAAATTGACCTGAAATTAAAAATTTTATATAAGTTCCTGCTTGCATGTAGAATTGGATGGAAAATGGCAGTTTTCATCTGTGAAAGCATGTGCCCCTTTCTATTGTAAATGAACGTTTTAAATAAAAATGTTTTCTGGGCTGGATTGTATCTAAAATTTTTTGTAATGCTCCTCATAAACATAATTCAGTTATCTGGTACCCATGAACCTGAAGTGTGTGTTCTCCACTAAGTGCTAAGAGGAAAGCTGGAGGTACAACTGCCCCTGGTGCTAAATAATAGACCAAGTTCCTGGTAATAAAACAGAACCAGATGGAAGTTTATGTAGGTCCAGAAAATCCAATTAAGACCTGTCAGTTGTCAATATGAGAACAGCAGATGCTTATTTTCTCTTATACCTTCAAATTCTAACTTGCTTGTTTCCCAAGAGGTACCTTCTAATGACTTTCCTCTTTGCTCATGCTGGTTTAGAGAATTAAACTTAGCTCTTTTTGGCTTGCTTATCGCTGCTTGTATTAAAAATCCCCAGGGACATATAAAATAAAACTAGAAAACAGAAGTAGATTTCCAGTCATCCAGATAGTGAGGTTCTGGAAGAGTGTCCCAGGAAGAGTGGTGATAGCAAATTAACTTATTAGTAGACTACACTTGGTAGTTTTATGAGAGAAATTTTGTGATGTATTTTCTACAATAAAGGACCTCAAATTCAATGACCCATGAGATGCTTTCTGCTCCAGTGTTATTGACAGAAAACATTATTGATAAAACAAGACTCAGGACAGAAACTATCTTATTTCCTCAGATCAGAATTTTGTCAGGTGGTTTGGGAATGCAGCGGTGAGCAGCTGCTCTTTATAAGATGGACAGATAAAGGCTACATCTAAACCACAAGATCCAAGGGCAAATCCTAAATTCTGGCTCTGAAGGAGCAACCTGGCAATGCCTTGACTACTTGTGGAGGGGAGATATGGAGGCTTACCTCCCTCCCCGATCCCTGCATGAGCCCTGGCTTCCATGGGCGATGGGGTAGGGATGAATTAATGGTGCCCTCCAAGAGGTCCCTTTAGACCAGGTCGGGAACCACATTGTGCACTTCAGCCATGAAGCTCCCTTGCTCTGCTGTTTTAGTGCATGAGGAATGAGAAAGTACCATTTTTGCATAGTCTCTTTCCTGTACTGCGTTTATAGTTGAAGTGTTCTCACTTTTTTGAAATCCCTACAGAACTGCAGTCAAATTAGCATCAGTGGGCTCTGAGCAATATATGCATTGGAGAAGTTACGTTCCGTTTCCAAGAACAAAACTTAAGATTAAAGAGAACAGTGTAAGGAACAATGATGTTTGGATTTTTAAACATGAATATTGCCTTAGAGATCTTTCTTTTCATTATATTAATTAATTGATGTCCTGCCACTAATTTGTATATGGAAATAAAACGCATTATCAAAGGAAGATTAGGTGATTATTACCTGTTTTTGAAAGTATTAATTTCAGCTAAAAACACTGCTGCTCTTCTCACATGCTCTTCTAATTAGCTTTGTTCATTTGAATTAACCTAATGTTAGAATTAAGTTAGTCCATGCAAATGACATCATTCTATAATCAGACTTTTACTACTTCAAAATTAATTTCAATTAACTGTTGGAAAAGGGCTTTTTAGTGTCTTCTTTAACTGTGGAAGTATTTAATTCATGCTGAACTATGTATCTCAATTAGAAGAAAAAGTGTTGCCAAGTGAGTTGGATTGTGGGCTAGAACTAACCTGTAAAATATGAATTTGAATCCAGATTTTGAATGCTAGGGAGTATCACGTTCCTATCTCTCTTTGTACAAATTCTATTAGTTTGGGGCTCTTCAAAGGAATAAATGCTACTCACTGTGAAAAGTATCAAAATCTGGCTCAGGTGGCCAGGCTTCAGAATTTGATCCAACACGTTAGAAAAATAGGTACCATGCAAAATGCAGTGCTAGGTTTAAAGGTCCAAGAGTTTTAGTGTAATATTTGAGGCTTGAATCTAACCCTATGGGTCCCTCAGTAAATGGTTTTACTTTTCAGTTTCAGGGCCATCTGTGTTGTGTTGAAGGTAAAAAATTACCTGTATTAATCTACAGTTCAAAGCCTGAAATCCATAAGTAGGGGAGAGGAAAGATGTCGTTTTCTCCATGGTAACATGGATGTGTACACACCTTTTCATCTGTGAAACAGATAATGGTTTTAAATGCTTTGGAGAATCCTCCCTACTTTGGGAACATTTGGGCTTTCTTTTTTGGAACAGTGGGCACAGTTCAGTTGATTGAACCACCTTCCACCGTTTCTCATTGTTAACCCTTCATAACTTCAATTCATGTTGAGGGTGTAGAAGCATTTCCCTCTGAGTCACTCAATCCTTTTTTCCCAGCTGGTAGCTTGTGTAGCTGAATGGTCCAAAAGCAGATAGAATTTCTCTAGCTCGCTGACCTTTCCCTGTGTGAGATCATAGGAGGGACCATGCTGTTACTCTACATCCTGAAGCTCAGCGAAACATCCTTTTATCATGTGGTGAGGACAAATTATCAACACTTCACCTTGTTTTGCAAATGATTCCACCTCGTATCTGCCACTTTCCCTGAAACTAAGGCAATTGCTTGTGTGCAACTTGCCAGTTTGCATGATGGAAAGCAATAGACCTTGCTAGATTTGGATGCAATGTTTGTGTTATTTATAATGCATAGTGAAACAAACATAAGGTTCTTCTAGTGTTCAGTTTTCTTTTGCTACAAGTTTTTACTGAGTAAATGTGGTGGTGCTTTGGCAGTTACTCCTAGTTATTTCATTTTTCCATAAACCAAGGCAACTGTAAGCAGCTCACCTATGTCAGGCAGACTGGCAGAGCAAGATGATCTTCCATGCAGAGTATCTGACGGCTCCTTGCTCAAATAGCCCTGCAGGCTGCTGGAATGTAAGTCTGGCTGGTTTTCATGCTCATTCCTGGCAGAGGAGATGCTGTCACAAGAGCTTTGTTGCTAGCAGCAGTAGTTGGCAGTCCTTCTTTGTAGTCTCTCCCCTGAGGCTTGGGCTCACTTTCATCATGTCCTACCAAGTGCCTTCTTGAAAATCCAGGTTGTGCTACTATTGATTCCTTATTCTGAATGAGATGGAGTGAAGGTGCTGGCTGAGGGGAAGCCTGTGTTCAGGGGTCCTAAGACTAAACATCCCAGCAGTGCCATAGGCTGTTGACAAGAGGCCTGGCATGGATACTGCCTTGGATTATTCTTCGTTTGTGCCAAATCTGTTCCAAGAGGTGGCTGGCTCTCCCACCCCACTCTGAGAGCCAGCCATTTCTTGGAGAGTCATTTCAATAAAGCCACCATCATCTCTTTCGAGGGGAATATTCCAGCTCATTGGCTTTTTTATTTGAGAATTCAGCTGTTACTTCTGGATTCTCTGCCTTCAAAGAGCTATGGGAGGGGGGCTGGTACATGATGTATAGAGATAAAAAGAGGGCATTCATATTCTTCAGCTGTAAGTCTTTTAATAAACCACCATCACGTGCTTTCATATTACTTTGCCGTTTGTGTCCTATTTTCTGCTTCTTATGTATGTAGCTAAAATGCCAAAACCCTGGAAAAAATAGTTTGCTTTTATCAGATCTGATCCTCCCATGTGCTGAGCACTTACTAGCTTACAGGCATTTTTCCAGTATCACCAGAAGAGATTAATGTAGGGATATTAGTCTGAGATGTTTTAGTAGCAGCTATCCCCATAATATCCAAACCCCAATAATGAAGACATTACAGGTGAAGCAGGTAGTAACTGTTTCACTTAAGCTCACCTGACACTTCCCACTGTAACTCTTTTTTCAGGCCTTTTACCAAACTTTAACTGTTGGAGTTGCAACTTTCCATTATAATTGTTTATGTTGATTATAATTGTTTATGGGAGGGAGACAGGGTTGATGGTGTTTCATATAAGATAGTTTAGCCATTTTTCACAATGAGACTGGCTATAAAACTTTGTTCCATGTCAAACAGCTTATGTTCAGTTTATGTATGAAATTCAGCACATCTATGCATCCATAGTAGGCACATTTTATTAAATGGGAGAGATCCTCCATGTGGCAAGATGCACTTTTTTATTTTGGTGTAGCAAACAGTCATGTTTGTCTCTTTTACAAGATGCTAAATATTTTTTTTTTTATTTCTGATCTGGGGTGTTCTGGAGTGTGAAAGGTGATGCAAAGATGAATTTTTAATGTAAAATATTTTGTGAAATTACTTTGCTTTTTTCTATGTTTGAAGGAAGTAGAAGGTTTTTTCTTCCTGCTTAGAACTCTTAAGCCTCTAATGTCCAGAAGATAACCTAGATGACAATTACAGGAGAATGTAGAATAAGGAGATGTCAAATTTTTAACTTACATCAGGATCAATACTTGAAATCAGTGTTTGAATATGTAAGTAATGCACCTTTTGAAAATAAGGTATCATTTAATGTCTATTAATTTAAAATATTAAGGATTTGACTGCTTTTCAAGGGTGGAATATACCCCAGTGAACTGGTGATAGATCTGAAAAAATAAAACTAAACATGGTCTTAGGATGGATTTAGCAAATACTTGGGAAGAAAGTGTTCAGGAGACACAGCATTGACTGATCAACTAGAAAGATGACTGCAGCTGAATGTATTTAGGCCTGTCTGGGTAGAAAGGAAAAGGGAAGAGCAGAGGTCAATAAAAGCCTTCTTTAAACTGTGGTTTCTTCATTTGCAAAAATGAGCAAAGCCATAGGTTGCAGCAGGTTTGCCTTTGTCCCATCTACCCCTTCACCAAATAGGAATTCATTGCATTACATGGGGACATTCCTCCTGGGCTTTGTAGCCCCAAAGCGATTTATGTTGGAATATATCATCTCTCACTGCTGCTTCTACTGCTCTTCCACCTCCATTGGCAACCAATTTCCAAAAGAAAGCTCGGTGCCTTTTAGCTTCCACAGCCAGGACTGAGAGACAGGCCCCCATCAGAGGCCGGGAGCTGCTTCTTCAGTTGCCACCTGCCACCTTCCACATCTAAAATGCCAGAGTACATGCACGGCCATCCAGCTGAAATCTGCTTAATGACTCAATCTGTGCATGTAACGTTTCTGGCATTGTTGTAAAGGCCCTCTGTGCAAATGTGCTGTATGTATTTGTTTACTTGGCACAACACAAGGCCACAGGGAGACACCCAAAGTGGTTTTCAGTGTGGCTAATCGAGCCAGGTGGAGCTTTGCAATAAGGCAGCTACACAGCCTGTACTACCACACTAGCTCTCTTTAAACTAGTTTCGTAGCTCTGCAGAGCATCATGTTTTCCAGTAGTTCAGGTCCCTGAAATCCACAGAGTGCCTGGGTTTAGCAAGAAAAGGGGGAGGGAGGAGGAAAAATGCTGCCTGACAAAGTCCTGCTCAGAGAGGAGCAGAGGTTGTCTGATAAAAGTCACTGAAGCAGAGAGAGGCAGGTTTCCCTGGGCAGCTGCGCAGGCAGTCAGTGTATCTACTGGCCACCTTTGGCATGCCCCTCGCGCTCCTTGGCTAGCATTAGTCACTTTGCAAGATGTTGCTTTGTTCAGCTCTGGGTGGCTGCTAGATGGGGGTTCATGCCAATGGAGAGCAACCTCAGTGGGATTTCAGCACGCTCTGTGCAAGGCCACTCATTAACACAGACAGATGTTGCAGTGGGGAGGGCTGGATGATAATTTGAGTATTAATCTCCAGCACACTCTCACTGTGCTGTCTGAAGTCTGAGACAACTAATAGAGAAGATCCCCATTTCATGTGGGGATTACACTCTTTTATTATAGGAAGCAGTCAGTTTTCTGGCAATCAAAAGCAGTCTGACATTTTCACTTCCTCCTTTACAGCTATATTTGCAAGGAGAAATCATTCTGGCTTTCAGAACTGAAGGCTACAGCACCAGAGAAAGTAAGCTGAACTCTCCCTCGTCTTGTAGCTGAACTATAGGCTTTTTAAATAAAATAGATGCTGCTATAAGGTTGAAAACAAAAGCTGCTTTAGATTAATGCTTGCTCAGATAATGAACTGCCCCTCTGTAGATGTCTGTCTCTGGTACCTGGAGCTGGGACTCTCAGAAATCATGTGCATTGGAAAACATGGTGAGGTAAAAGTAATGCTTCTCCTGAACTGTATGTTTACAAATGATACTTTCGGTACATTGTAGCTTTTTTATTTCAATGCTTTTAAAAATGATTTGTTCATAATATTTTGTGTGCCTTAAGATATTACCCCTCCCTTTAATTCCACTTGTATTACTCCCCTGAAAATAAGAAAATGTGAAAGTCAATGCTGTGCTATACAGAGAAGTGTTAACTGAGTGTTAATGAGCTGCCACGTCGGCTCCAAATCATCTCTGTAAGCCAGCAAGCCAGTACAGCCAAAGAGAATTTAAAGGCTATCAAGTCCATTTCATGGCTGCAAGTCCTGACCATGTTTTGCAGTGAAGTTGATGTCCTTATTATCTAGGTGCCAGCCAAATGCTGCCAGCTTAATGTGTGCATGGGAGGAGTTGCTTTTCTGTATCTGGATTGATTATTTTACTGTTGACACCTCAGCTAGGCACTGGTCCTCATCTGGACCACATCTGCAAACTGAAAAATAGTAAAAGCTTTTGCTTCAAGAGGAGATAGCAGCAAGTGCAGAGACCAGGGGATGCTTGATGTAAAGCAGCTACAGAGCACAGGAGAGGATGACTAGCATGTTACGTTGGCTAATAGCCTTCAAATACATCTAAACAGATCTTTTAGCTCAGTGTGGCAGACACGTTGCGTCCACTAGAAGTGAGCCATGGGAAGTCTGGACACGATGATAGTGAAATTAAAAAGAAGTCCCATTTTCAAGCAGTGCCCCCTCCACATTATGCTACTGACTGCCATGTTCACAACACAACCATTCTGCAAAACACTGTTGAAGGCAACCATGTCTATATTCTTATTAATATATTTTTTCTTCATCTTTTTAATCAAAATGGGAAAAGTAATAGTAGTAACTTCACCACACAGTAGAAAAATAATGTAAGAAAAGCCAAATGAAAAAAAAGGAGGGCCAAACAAGTTGCTGTTCCTGCCAGCAGGAATTAAGTGGTCATTGAGCGGAATGGTAGTAATTTCCCTTGGATCTCTTTGCAATACCTCCTCTTCCTTTTTCTGGACAGTGCTCTGCTAACATATTGATAAACATGTTTGAAGGACCTACCTAGGATAGAATTTTCTCTTTTTCACTGCATGAGTTAGAAAAAGATAAGTCATCTCTTTGGACACTTTATTTTGGGGGGAAGACCAACCAAAATACGAACACTTAGTGAATTTTATGTACAGAGATGTCAAATCTGAGTTTTGTTGCAGCCATAAGGTGATCACTCTTATCTGCATCATTACATTGGATGGACTGTAGGTACATGGTGGTGCAGACATACCCAATGTACTTTCACCCATAACCATTCTGCTAAAGGAAGATGAGGTGAAGATGTGTGAGTCAGCCATATCTGTGCTAGCTTTTATCTAGGAGCTGTACTGTTTTGCTGAGAGTTGAAGAGCATTTGCTTGGGCTCAGTGGAGAGTAAAGAAAACGAATATGACTTATCAAGTGCCAGGGCGAGCTGAAGGAATTTGTAGTAGGACAGTAAGTTGGATGGATCAAGAGCTGAGCTGTATCATGTGTAAGCTGACTTCTCCAAGCCACTCTGAGTAAGCAGATATGGGATGTCTGCCTTGGCTCCATGACTCTGTAAATAGCCTTTCTGGCTCCATGCCTAATTTAGTTGGAAAATTTTGTTCTCAAGGTAGTGTTTTTTCTTAGTTCACTTTAGGTAACCAGCAGACAACTGCTACATTGACAGTGATAATGCTATTGTACAGTTTTACCTCTCTTCAGTCAAGCAGCTAACATTGAATATTTAAACTTTCATATGAAGTAGGGTACTTACTGAGGCCTTGTTACAAAGGTAGGGTTTTTTTCTGTTTCTTGCTGCATATCCAACAAGATGATAATCTGGATTCAAACATTTTGAGTACAATTCCATGGAAGGGAGGTTTGAAAGCGATGTTGCAAAATCTGAGATGTAAAAACCTGCTTAAATAAATTGCTGACATTCACCTTTTCTATTGGGAAGGAATAGAGTGCTTTACCAGTCTGAGTTGAGAAAACAACACCCCATTATGAAGTCTTCCCAGAAAATGAAGGGCTAATCTTCTTTTCCCATTATAAGAAAAAAGTAATTCTAGCCTAAAAATCAGTTTTTAATTCTATGTCAGTCGGAGACTTCCTACAGAAAACAACGAATGAAGATTTCTTATGCAGACACTGGAGAAACTGGTATCATCTGGAAGGCAGTAAATGAAATATTTATCTGCCTTTCAGCCCTTTGGGCTATGATTTTTCTTTACCATCAAATTGTAATTCTCTAATGGTTTAAAAATACAAAATAGTTGAGTGTGACTCAAGAAAACACTTAAGCACCCATATGCATCTTGTTGAAAACAGCTATTTTAAAGGATATGCTTTTCTGAAAAAGGTTAGATTTTTACCTGTGCTTGGACACAGTTCTGAGACAGGGCTTCAGGCTCATTTGCATAGGACATTCAACTTAATTAGTCCAAATTAACTTAAAGTATAAATTTAAAATGGATTACACTTTATACAAAGCTGAATTAAGACTACTTTAGTTTTGAAAAGTTTTTACAGGGTTAAATGTACTTTAACTAATCTGCTTTAAATTAAGCCTTTAGTTAATTTGGATTAATTTTCCTGAATGTCTTTATGAAGACCAGCTAGAGTTAGGATCCAAACCTGCAAATACTCACACAAATACTTCATTTTAAAGGAATTATTCATGTGCTTAAGTTAAGGATGTGCATAATGATAGATATGCAGTAAGGCCAACATGTACTTTAGGAGCCACGCATATCTCTGCAGCATACAGTGTCTTGACACCAACTCAAACACCATATTATTGATGAGTTTTCACCATCATTTGTCAGTTTGTCTAGTATCAGAAAAAAATATGTAGTCAGATTGCTTGCTTTTGTTACCATTTGAACACATGCACAAATTATTGGGGACACAGCCCAGTTGATTACTGGGGACACAGCCCAATTGATATTGTCTGCAGCCTCATTCAAACAGTACCTGGAAAGCTGTACTAGAATTTCAACTGTATATTGATACTGTTTTTCCTTCTAATGTTCTAATGTTTGTGATAATAGAATACATTATTTCCACATCCTTGCTAGGGATGAGTTTATATAAAATACTTTTTAAAATAACAATTTTGTGCCCATACTTTTGGTATGATTGATATATTCTTGGCCTGATAATTAGTTGAACAGAAAGGATGAGGTCTGCTTCCATTCAAGTCAAATATGAGAAGTATTTCTATTTAAAATGTCCCAAATGAATGATTCCTATGAATAATTCTTGGTTCACAGTTAGTCAGTGAGGAGCTGATATAAAAGAATTTTCTACTGGTTAGTTTTGCTTTGAACATTAGTACAATGTTTTCGTGCTTAGTCTTAAAAAGTATTTAAGCTCTGCAGTCAGATGTCCTAGACAAATAATTCTTTCCTAATTCCAACAGGTGACAGAAGAGTCTAGTAAATTAATTTGTTTGCTGGGAGGGAGTGAGAGGAAGCTTTCCTCTCCTCATTCAGGAGCAGTAGAGAGGATGGGGACTCTTTTGCTCTGAGTGTGTGTGCTGTAGAAAGGCAGAATGTTTACCTGTTCTCACAATGCAGCTCCCTGACATTCAGGTTTGGGCTTTCCAGTGTTCTCCCCATATGCTGTGGAGTGGGAAGCTCCTAGCCATGTTTAGGAAATCATGTCCAGGCAGCAGAGACCTGCTGTGCTAACCTCAAGACAGGGAAGTTTGCTATCCGTGCTCTTGGCTGCTCTTGCTTTTTGGAGCAAAGTGGACTCCAGCTCTGATTCCCTTCTTCCCACTTGCCCGAGGCCACACAGCCTTGCAGTGCACGTCCTACAATCCTGTTGGTGCCTGCAAACAGAGGTAGAGAGGGAGCTGTGAGAAGGAGCTGACAGGCCAGAGAAAGACAGAGCTGTAGAGCTTCCCAGCAGTGAGCTCCAGCAGAGTGGTGAGCTCTGAGCCAAATTGGGAAAGTTGCATACTGCATGACTCTGGCCTCACTGGGTGTATCTGTGCTGCCTCCTGAGAGGAAATGTGTGTGGGTTCATTTGCCCTAATCCTAACCCCTAACCCTTAGCACTGGGGTGAAGCTGGAAGGATAGCCTCTGGTGGGGTGGGCTTTTAGGTTGTCCTTGCAATGAAAGGGCCAGAAGCACAATTAAAAGCTAAGAGCACAGGTGCATAGCAATAGTTTTCACAACTACAGGACTGCAGAATATATATGTATGAATTATATATATTAAAAATACATATATACATATTCATTAATTTCAGTATAGTGAAGCTGTAGCTAGCTGTAGTCTCAGTTAAGCTGTCTGGAGTATTTAATTCCTTTTCTGGCTGACAAACAGTGGAGCACTGACTCTCTAGCACTTGATGCACTTGATGTGCTGCATGGGAGGGACTCTTGCTGGAGGCTGCCCTCCCTTCTAGGTGACCCTGCTCTGGCAGGGGGGTTGGACTAGATGATCTTTCGAGGTCCCTTCCAACCCCTAGGATTCTATGATTCTATGATTCTGCTTCTTTGGGTAGTTCTTTGCTTTTCTGCCTGCAGTTTTAGTGAGCTCAGTGCATCGTGGACACCACAGAGGTCAAATGCAGAGAAACCTGATCAGAGCAGCCACGAGCAAAGGGGAACAGAGAGAAAGAAAAGTCATTACCATCTCTTTGAGGTTAAAGAGAGGAGGATTGGTGGTACCTCATTGCCTAGTAAGGGACAAGATTTGTCTCTGGTTGATCTAGATTGCGTGGCTGCCAATGCTGCACCAGCTGGAACAGGAGAGATCTTGCCTTTGCTCCTGCAATGAATAGCTGGGCCTGCTCCTAATGCACTGAATCTCAGCTTTTCCTCTCCAGGGTGAGGAGGCAATAAGGAGAGAAAAAGGCAGTGTGCTGCAGCATGTCTCATGTATGGCCTAACTATTGAGAACCAGCATTGCCAGCACCTCTTTCTCTACCTGCAGAGGCAAAGAACCCTAAGCAGTACTTATAATAACCCAACAGCTCACAGACCTACCCAAATTTGTACAAGCTTCGTAATAATTTTATAGGCAGATATCAGCACAAAAGGTATTATGGAATGTTTCAGTTTATGCTTTCTCAACAAAAACATACATTTGTATATATAGTTATGGGTCTGACTGAAAAACTGCACACATTGTTTCAACGTTAAGGTTTTCAGGGTACTTAACAAAACCTGAAGCTATTATTTGAGAGTCTGTATTGAAAAAATATGGAGTGGTAGGCCACATATAGGTGATAGTAAGGTGATCATATTTTTTTCTGAATTTTTAAAGCCTATCAAATTCCCACCCAACAACCTTGTATGTATTTAACTTGGCTTACTTAAATGTAATTACAGAAAGCAAAAATTTGCTACACTACGTCCTTTAAAAACCCTGAAATGCTCACACATTTGCTTGTTGTTGTGTTTTTTTTCCTCTAAGTGAGAAACAGTTTTACTCATGTGTATTTCGAAGGCCTTTTATGAAATTGATTATATAGGTGGAGAGTTTATTTTTATAAAGCCAGGGTCCCTTTTGTTGCTCTGGTTTTGATTACTGTGTATGCTATGAGACCGACTTCATGGTGAGCGACTTGTTTAAATGCTACTTAGTTTTTAATATTTCGTTTGTTGCCTTTAGAAAAGGTGAGGTGTCCATAGAAACTACCATTAACATCCTTTACTGTGTTCCCAAAGGTTGCATTCTGTAAGAAAGATTATTGATTGTGACTCTTTGAAGGAGAATTGGCCAAAAATAAACTGTCTTGACAGGATTTCTTCTTGGGATAGGACCTGAGAGGAGGCAGCTTAGGAAAAATAGCAAACACAGTTACAAATAAAACAGAATTTGTTTCAATCTCATGAAGGAATTTCGTGGATTTCACTGGTTCTAATAATATGTTACCTTGCTGCTCAAAGTCTGCTTCCCACTGCAGGGCAGTAGAGGAAAAGCTGCTTTTTTCATACCAGCAGCCTTTTATATCAGCAAATGGACAATATTACATTCCTTAAGAATTAACATTTCAGTGGGTTGATGCAGAGAAGAGGTGAATTACGAGTCCTGTGTCTAAGGACAAAGTCTACTTTTGTGAGTTACAAGTTGTGGTAGATTGGCAGCATTGGCCTGTGAAGCAGAGGATTACATTCATTTTCATATGTCACGATGTGTCTGCACTGGAGATTGTCTTCAGGGATCCGTTCGATGTAGGTGGACTTCTTCCTTCAAAAACATGTGCTAAAAATAGGTATGAGAGAGGGTTTTTCTTCAAAGGACACAGGGGACTGCCAGAATGGTGAACAAAGCAAAATCCCTTGAGACAAAAGGAGTCACAGCTTCCTAATTTCTTAACACGATGCAGATTTCTGAAAAAGCAAAATCAGGAGACACTGTGGAATTAAAACTCTGACCTCGGGGTCCAAGAGGTGGCTGGTCCTGAGCTGGGTTAGCACTGTTACAATGATTTCCCTAGGCTTACAAGTATTACCTCAGATCTTAACCTCCCTCTCTCTACTTTTTTCAAATATCTGCAATAGATAGTACAGGAAAAGTGCCTCAAGTCACAAGCTATTTTGAACCTTTCATGACACCCACAGGGAGGACAAGAGAAGGAAATCCAGGCAATTGTGGAGCTGTGGTTTCCTCAAGTTCAGTTTATATAGCTTCTGTGAGAATTAAACACTGCTGTGAAGAGAAGAATGGACAACTCAAATTATCAGTCATGAGCCCTGGACAGGGTTCGATCTCCACATTTGACTCCATGGTCCTGTATATAGATGAAACTGGGCACCACTGAAATTGTGCTGTAGGAACCACCATTTTCCCAGAGCAGATCACAAAGGGCAGTAATAACAGTGCTAAGCCATTGATTATAGGCCCGGAGCTTCAGAGTTTGCAAATATTATTGTCCCATGGCAAGAAACTCCGTAAAACCCAGGCCAAGTGGGTTCCTCACGTTGTCCTTCCCACACAAAGATAGTTTTTATAGGAGTTCCCTGCATGGTACAAAGACATCCATAATTCAGAGGGCTTGAGAGATGTGTGACATCTTTTTCAGAAGCAAGTATTTGTTACTAGGACTGTAAACCATTAACTTAGTGTATTTCAGGCCTACCTATTGCAGCCTCTGCTAAAGCATGTTTTTTGATTAAAAAGCATTTTTCTGGGCATTTTTTTTAGGTAAGAAACTGCCCAGTGGAAATTGCTGAGTTGTTACCATAAAAATGAGTCATTCCCACAGATCTAGTAAGTGCAGAGATTTCCAAACCCAGGCCTGAAGACAGAAGTTTCTTGAGGTAAATGTTTGCCTCTCATTTGCATCAAATTTGATTAACGTTTATTTTCACTTTGCATCTGAGCACAGTGGGGGGAAGCAGATGCTGTGCATGTATCTGAGGCCTTTCTATTCCAGGCACACCAAAGAGAAAAAAAAATAATTACTGTTAAAAAGGACAGCTCACTTCCAGCAAAGGCTTCAGCATGCCATCGTGTCTCTGTTCTTGCTCAGGAAGCACTTGCTTCACATGCCCTTATATAATCCATTTTTAAGTTGTTTCATGAAATCTTGGATCGTATTTCTTTTTGATTCTTTGCTATTTCCCCTAGCCATTCCTTCAGTAACTTACATTGCTTTTCCTCCAAGGTCAGTTTGTTTATTTTGGATAAATAACAGTCAGCTATTTTGTCCCCAAAGCTCTGTCCCATTTAACCCTTTTTGTAGGTTATTTCCTTCTTTTCAGCTTTAAATTGTTCCGTGCATCCTTTGGAAAAGTCTGTTGCAAAGAGAAATGGGAATAATTTGTTCACCAAATCTGGGCTGGGATGGGCAAGGTCATAGAATCATAGAACTATTCAGGGTGGAAAAGACCCTTGGAATCACCGAGGCCAACCATCATCCCTACTCTACAAAGTTCTCCCCTAAACCATATCCACCAACACTACATCCAAAGGACCTTTAAACACATCCAGGGATGGTGACTCAACCACCTCCCTGGGCAGCCTATTCCAGTGTCTGACCACTCTTTATGTTAAAAATGTTTCCTAATGTCCAGTCTAAACTTCCGCTGTTGCAGCTTGAAGCCATTCCCTCTTGTTCTGTCGATAATGACCTGTGAGAAGAGACCAGCACCAACCTCTCTACAATGGCCTTTCAGGTAGTTGTAGAGACTGATGAGGTCTCCCCTCAGCCTCCTCTTCCTCAAACTAAACATTCCCAGCTCCTTCAAGCGTTCTTCATAAGATTTATTCTCTAGGCCCTTCACCAGCTTTGTTGCCCCCCTCTGCACTCATTCCAGCACCTCAACGTCTCTCTTGAACTGAGGTGCCCAAAACTGGACACAACACTCCAGGTGTGGCCTCACCAGTGCTGAGGACAGGAGGACAATCACCTCTCTACTTCTGCTGGTCACACTATTTCTAATACAAGCCAGGATGCCATTGGCTTTCTTGGCCACCTGGGCACACTGCTGGCTCACATTCAGTCGCTTCTCAATTAGAACCCCTGGGTCCTTTTCTGCCAGACACTTTCCAGCCACACTTCCCCAAGCCTGTAGCGTTGCCTGGGGTTGTTGTGGCCCAAGTGCAGGACCCGGCACTTGGCCTTGTTGAAGCCCAGACCATTAACATTAGCCCAACTATCCAATCTATCCAAGTCTCTCTGTAGAGCCTCCCTATCCTCATGTAGATCAACACTCCTGCCTAGCTTGGTGTTATCTGCAAACTTATTGATAATACACTCTATGTCCTTATCAAGATCATCAATAAAGATGTTAAACAGAAATGGTCCCAACACAGAGCCCTGAGGAACACCACTTCTGACTGGCCCCAGCTGGACTTGACTCCATTGACCACCACTCTTTGACCCTGGCTGTCCAGCCAGCAAGATGTAGGGTTTTAAATTCTAGCAGCAGAGTCTTCCTCCCAAATTCATGGTAAAAGGTCAGAATAGCAAACATTACAGTAGATTACTTAGGGAGGTAGGTCTCAAAGAAAGAATAAACAAACGTGTCAGAAGTGTTTGTCATTTTGCCTTATGGTCCAAGTATAGTTCTCTCTTGGACTTCTCCTCATTCCTATTCTTTGTAAATCCATAATTCATCAATAAATTATTTTCAGCTTCTCATTTGCTGCAACTTCTTTTTTCCTTGCTCTTCCCCAATACCTTGTTGACTATTCAGTGTATGTTTGTGGCGTAGTGACTGTATCTATGTAGTCATATGGATTTATTATTATAAATCCTTTTACATCACTAATACTTGTGATACAAAGCATTTATATCTGTGAGTAGTAGATCTCTGATTGACCGAGACAATGACAAGATATGTTACAGAAAGGAGAAAGTCTTTATTTTGGTGGATATATTTCTGGGTTTATAAAATATTTGAGACACTCCATCAATGACAATAAAATTCTAATCTACTTGTCTATTAAAAAAAAAAAACAAACACATACACAAAAACATGTTAAGAAGACCAAATAACAAAATCTTTTTTACCTTCCAGTGACAGAACCAATCCCTTTACATACATTTTTCTTGAAATTAAGTTATTGCTTCCACACATCTCATATTCTGGAATCTTCCCCTAAAGCTACTTCAGCTTGTTTATGATGAAAATAACACTAGAATTATATTGAAGTATCAGAGGAGAAAGTGGTGAATATTTTATATGCATATGTGAAATTTTTAAATTGTTACTTGTGTTATATGACAATATTGTATGACAATATGGTATAACCATGTCTAATATTGTGTAACAACTGTTAAATGTGTTATATTTTGCTATTATTTTATTGAAGTTACAGAAGATTTGTGTAAAGATGATAATACCTATTCCATCCTTGGATTTTCATCCTCTTTGTGCATCACATATTGTGCAAACCCCACTTCTCCCTGTTGTCACTTACAGTTGGTATTGAATATTATCTTCACTTCACTGAAAATAAGAATTTTTGCTCAGTTTAATTCAGATGTTTAAAAACCGTTTTCATTTGGACTCAAGATGAAAACTGACATGAAATTAATTTCTCAGTGTGGTGGAATGTCTTAAAATATTTAAATTTGAAGTGTTTAGTTTCTCAAACATTCCTCTCAAAAAGTTTTGATATCTCTGGTCTGAAAGGCGTGGTTTGCACTTGGTGAAGGAAGAAGACCCATTGCCTCTTAGTCCACTGTGACATTAATCTCAGTCTGTCTGGCAAGCTATGGCTCCCCATGGGAAATGTAGTTCAGGTATCAAATGGTCAAATTCTCTGTTAATTGCTTGGCTCTTGGTGGGACAGTCTGTATCTCCATGCAGTGCTGTGGCCCCTAATGCAGTGCAAAATTAATATCATATCTCACCTTCCAGTGTGGAAGGTGTAACCTGGCCAACCTGTAACAGTTTGATGTGTGGTGGCCCATCAAGAAACCATTCTAGGATTAAAATTATCTTTTTTATAGAATCATAGAATGGTTTGGGTTGGAAGGGACCTCGAAGATCATCTACTTCCAACCCCCCAGAACAGGCAGGGACACGTTCCACTAGACCAGGTTTCTCAAAGCCCCGTCCAGCCTGGCCTTGAACGCTTCCAGGGAGGAGGTATCCACAATTTTCCTGGGCAGCCTGTGCCAGTGCCTCATCACCCTCACAGTAAAGAATTTCTTCCTAATGTCTAACCTAAATCTATCCTCTTCCAGTTTAAAACCATTACCCTTGGTCCTATCACTACACACCCTTGTAAAAAGTCCCTCCTCAGCTTTCCTGTAGGTCCCTGCAGGTACTGGAAGGTTGCTATGAGTTCTCCTCAGAGCCTCCTCTTCTCCAGGATGAACAACCCAAACTCCCTCAGCCTGTCTTCATAGGAGAGGGGCTTCAGTCCTTGGATCATCTTCATGACCCTCCTCTGGACTTGCTCTAATAACTCTATGTCCTTGCTGTGCTGAGGGCATTATGTTGCCTTAATTCTTTTTAACTCGTACCAGTTCAGTCTGGTTCACAGCATGGCCCCGTGAGCAGCTGTACTAGAACAGTCAAGGACTAGCAGGCTGTAGGAGCAAGCAGCAAGCTGCAGGGGCTGCCTGAATTGTCACTGAGGCTGAAGAATCACAGAATCACAGAATTAACAAGGCTGGAAAAGACCTGTAAGATCATCAGGTCCAGCCTCTGACCTGACACCACCACATCAACTAGACTGTGGCACTAAGTGCCACATCCAGCTTTTCCTTGAACACATCCAGGGACAGTGCCTCCACCACTTCCCTGGGAAGTCCATTCCAATGTTTAATCACCCTCTCTGGGAGGAAGTACTTCCTAATATCCAACCTAAACCTCCCCTGGAGCAGCTTGAGGCCATGCCCTCTTGTCCTGTCACTAGCTACCTGGGAGAAGAGCCCAGCCCCCACCTGACTACAACCTCCCTTCAGGTAGCTGAAGAGAGTGATAAGGTCCCCCTCTGAGTCTCCTCTTCTTCAGGCTTAACAACCCCAGCTCCCTCAGCCTCTCCCTGTAAGACTTTCCCTCTAGAACATGGACATCAAACTGTGGCAAGGGTTTCCTTTTCTCCCTGACTTTGCTGCCAGCTATGAAGGAACTGGGTTAAATGGTGAGTTAACAGACAGTCCGCTGCTAAACCTATCCCTAAAGCCATGCCCAGGTGGCAAGAAAAAGATCTGACACTGTGCTAGCAGGGTAAGTTCCCAGAAGGCTAGTTGTATAATAGGTAGGGGGATGGAAGGAGGTTAACTTGAACCTGCACAAAGGCTGGAGTAAGTTCTAAAAGTAAGTTCGTGCTTTCCTTTTGCTTCTCAGTGCTGGCTGGCAGCTGTGGAGCTGAGGTGGTCATCTCACAGGAGCAGAGGGAACTAGAGATAGATACTGTACTCCTATTCCTTGCTTATGTTCTTCCTGAAGGGTGGGAAGCAGAGAAAGGGAAAAGCCTCCCAGAGAAGCAGCAAGAAGAAATTACCTTAGAAAAGCCAGCCCTCTGAAGTCTGGTAGTTTAGCAAATATTTGGGGTTTTTTTACGTTGAAGCTGGCAATGTGTTAAATGCTTTTCTTACCATGAGGCCAAAGAAGTTTGTGCTTTGATTTGAGCACTTATTCTGGTCTGTAGTTAAACCACCCCAGAGTAAACTATCACACAAGTAGGACTCTCGGAAATGCTCATTGTGCATCCACCCTCTGGCTTCTTTTTTATCACAAGCAATGAGGGATAATTAAATTTAATGAATAAGCTGTAGAGCTGACCCAGAGGATTAGCGCTGTCACCTGGGCTCAGAGTGCATGGTAAAGGACTTTTGCCCAGCATGTTTCTCTGAGGCTTGGAAAGCCTACTTCACTGTGCAGCAGTCAAGAAGCAGTGTAGATAAGCTTCACAGGGATCCTCCTCCAGACCTTCACAGCCAAGGCAGATTGCTATAAAGAGAAAGGAAGTCTTTTCCAGCAAATGGATTCCATCAAATAGTAACAAATTTGGCCATTCCACTGAATCCTCCTGCAAACCTGAAAAGTGAGAAGATCCATTTCTCATGCACAGTCTGTCTGCCTTTCTGAGGAGCTCTGGAGCAACAAATATAGGCTGCAGCCTGTGAGATGCTCTGGGGTTTATTGACCTTGAAGAAATCCCATTGACTTAGCTGTGATGTCAAGTGACTGCTGTGTTTTCAAAACCTTTTGCAAATGTACCTCTGCATCCCTAAGATGGACATTCCTTGTCTAATAGTTATAGTAATATCCATGTGTCAAAACTGAAGTGGTTTATAGGTCATCTATCACTAGCAACTGTGTGAGTGACTCTCTTCCTGTATCACAGCATGCCCATTTGTAACATGAGTAATATTTAGTTACATCGGAGAATGGTTTTGTGGGACTGATAAAATGGCTGCAAGCAGTGCAGATCCTTTAAAAAGAAAGATTGCTCTTTCCTGATTAAGCTGTATATCAACAATTATTCCAGTTCTTTTTACACACACATGCACACATACACACACACGCACACAAGCTTTAACTTCTGTACCACTGTTGTCAAAGCTTCATTATAAAGGCAAGGTTCAAAGAGCTTATCTTTCCTTCCATGGTGAATGGAGTGGTATGAATGTTACTAGATGCCTCGCATTGCATGTAGCCACAGTCAGACTGCCATCTAATTTTGAGAAAAGCAGATTTAGTTTTGTGAGACAGAGTGCTGTCTGGCAGATACCATATTCCCTAGACTGCTTGTTCACAAACTGCCCTTCAAGCATCACACACTACTAGTTTTTTTTTAATTCATAAGTAATCAGGAGATTATTGGAGGAGAAAAAGGTTGCTTCATTGGAAGGACTTTGCTCAAAAGTGCCCAAATCTTTCTCTCCCCTTCTAGAAATCACTGATTTAACTTTTTAGTTTAAATTAGTATTTGACTGTATGTAGTCATTTTTGACCCTGTCTGAGTTATAAAGTTGCACACAAGTAACCATGTCAGTTGTGAGGATGACTTTTCACCAGTGTTGACATATCTTAAAAAAATACCATTGTAGATATAGTTATATGTAAATAACAAGTGACATAGTTGTTCCTTGTCCCCTAAGGGAGCATCTCTACCAGAACAAGCCACATCTGAATACCAGCACAACTGTATCTCCAGTAAGGAGAATGTATTGTTTTTCAGATCTCTTAGATTAACTGGGGGAAACTGGGAAGTGAGAGGAAGCATTGTGCAGTGGTAAAGTCTTTTGCCATCATAAGACTGAGATTAAGCACTACACCAGGTAGTATTGATGTTGCACCCCTTTTAAGCCCATACAACTGGTAAGTCACAGCTTCTCTTATACCACTTGAAAATAAGTGCAGATAAACTCTTAAATTGTCTTTAAAATTATTCCCAGTAATTTGTATTTTTTTTTTTCATTGAAGTGATTACTGGCTTAAGTTAAACAGATACCAGCCATCCTTTAATTGGATTTGAAAGTGCCTGTACTGCATGTAAAAAACATTTGGCTTTTTTATACCACTGACAAATATTTGCTTGTGAACTACAGTAAGACATGATGCTTTCAAAAAAACAGATAAATACAAATACAGGTGGAAAATGCAGTACCAACCATCCAAAGCACTCAAGCAACTGGATAAAGTGAGAGGCTATTAGTGAGCACAGGCACCAGCTGCAGGCATGTTGGTTTCTGTGTGGATCTGGAGACTGCTGACATAGCCAAGAGAGAGGAAAACACTGTTCTTTGGAGTCAGCTCAGCAGGAATTTAAGAAAATAGGAAGACACAGTTTATATCACCTTTCTTTACCAGTGCCAGTCTTTATATATATGCTTTATGAATGGCCTTTTTGCAGGTTTCTCTAGCTTCTTGCTTTCCTGTGGCAATTCTAATATGTGCTGGTCCACCATTCAGAGGTTACATCTGCTGCCTGCAAAACTTTGGGATCACAGGATCTGTCCTATACTGAAATATTAACGTGGAAGGTAACTGGCCAACAGTTTTATTGACAAACAGTGTCCAAAAGCTATACACACCATTTTAGGTCAATCTTAAACCAGTTCAGTACTGATTGCTGTGGCTTCCCATAGCCTCAGTCACTTATTTTAGTGCAATTCAGAGGCATTACCCAGTTTTCTAGTGCCGATAACCCAGAAGTTCTGAATGTAAAGATGTCACAGCAGTCTCAGATGCCAGCAAATATTACATTTATAGCATGTCTCAGCAGAGTTTCCTTTCTTCCCTACAATTATATGAAGGCTGTAAGCCAACTCCAACACCCACAGTGAACTAATTTAAATCAAGAATTAAATCACCAAGCAGGAAATCTTGGTTTCAATAATAGATTTTATCTCTTTTTTTTTCAGTTGTAGGTTATGCTAGTTCTGTTTTGAAAGAAAAGTTAGCTTTTATGGGTTGGTAACCATTTGAACACCTTGATTTATAACAAGAGATAATACCCAGTGAGGTCTTTCTTCCTGTTAAACAAAAGTATTTATCTATGCGCATATATTATGATGATAAATTAAGAATTACTTTAGCAGATTCTTAATTTTGTCATATTTTTAATTAGAAAATGAAGGATGGTTCATTTCTTTAAGTATTTTTTCTAGTTTCTATGAATCTATGTTTGAATGAAAACTAGAATTCTATCAACATTTCCCAAAATAGCTTAATACTCTCTTTGTTACCGAATTAAAATACCTTAAGTGATATCTCACAAGAAAATAAAATTTAAAAAAACAGACATACTTTTCTGTGTTTAAAAGTAAGTAGCTCGTTTGTTACTATTAATAATTAAGTTATCAGTCGCTGACGTAAGTCATAGGCAAGAAATTGCAGAACTCGTTACATGAATTTTTATTCATAAATTGGAGAAGGAAAAACAAGTCCTCCCCTTGTTTTTAACATCTCTGTAGTTTCTCACCTTAAAATGAATTTGATGAATGGAGCTAACTGAATAAAATGAAGTTATTAAATACTTTCTATGTGCAAAGATGCTACTGTTTCCAAATCTGTTTTTCTACTTCAGCAAATGTTTGTTCTAGGGAACCCACCTAATTCATCTGACCAGACCTTCAGTAGCAATATGTTGCTGAATGATGTTTTAATAAACTATATAACTTTAGGCCTTGATATGTCTTGTTTTAATTTCACATTTAATTTAAATAAGAAACGGCAGTGGCTTGTGTTCTGGATAGCCCCACTAATTGAACTTAGGTTATGCAGGCTGTGAAATGGCACAAACTTTGTGCTCTGAAAAATAACAAACTGCATTAAAATTACCTGAAAACCACGTTGTCCAGGAGGAGGAAGGTTATTTTGAGCTCTGGCACCTACAGGGTAAGGGAACTGGCCACAGTTGCTCTGACAGATTTTCAGCCTGAGGATTTTGCTGTTCCAGGGTGGTGTCCTGAGAGGTGGAGGGAGTATAAAGGGGGAAGCAGAAACTGCTGTGAATGAGCACTATGTGCAGCAGGTTACTCTGGGATCCACAGCATGACATACCCTATAGGAGCAGTTGTCTTGCAGCTAGTGTTACCCACCATGGCATGTCTTCTCTACCATGCAGCAGGGAAGATGTTATGCTCCTGTTCCGCTGCCATTGTTGCTGCATGCTGCTTTGGAGTAGGAAGATGTCCCCATCTCCTTGCTATTGCTGAGACTCCAAATTTGGAATACATACACAGCACCACTTGAAAGCAGATGCAAGAACTAATTCTAGGAGTTCTCTTCTGGAAATCTTGTTGCATTTCTGATGGGGTAAGTTCTGTGCTCCTTGCCCAGCTCTTAGAGCACTGACCACTGCACTCTGTGGCTCACAAGCTCATCTTTCAAAAAAGAAAAAATTTACTTAAATACTATCTGTGCATTTTGGACAGACAAGCACTTGTTCAGCAAAGATCTAGAGAAATATTTATTGATTGGCAGTTGCAGCACATGAACACAACAGAGCACAACGTGCTGCTAGTTTCTCCAGGTCTGGCCAGGAATTCCCTGGACTGAGAAATACCTGTCTCCAGCAGGAGCAACATCTGGCATTGCCCCTGCTGAAGATCCCTTTTTCCTCAGTGTAACAGTATAGAGAAGAGGGTGGAGGTCATTGTTGCAAGTAACAGTTGAAGCATAGGGCATTTCCCAGGGAATTAATGGCTGACTGGGGTTAATGGCCCTCTAGTTTGCTTTGGCCATCAATTCTTCCAGCTACTCATTAATCCCTAGGAAATGTCCTGTGACTCAGTTGTTACTGCTTAAGTGGGTAGTATGAATCAACAATATACTGCATCTGCTCTAGGTATTTAAGACAAGAACGGAAGGTAATAAATGTGTTTGTGTTATGAAAGCCTGCTGTATTCACATCCAGAAACCTTTAGTTCCCTCCCTTAACAGTGATCAAATGTACTGAAACAGAATTCCTCATCAGTAAAGTGATGTCAGAGGCTGGCAAAGTACAGACAAAATGGCTCACCTCTTCATGCCAAGGTCCTTTCACTTCAGCTTTTCCACTCCCAGCAGCCCATTTGCATGTTGTTTTATTCCTTTGCCTGAGTGGATTTTAGGACATGGACAGTTCTTCACATTAACTAGTTGGAAGTAACGTAGCAGGTAGCTGAGTGCTATGTTCTAGAGAGGGGTTCCTGAGCAAGAGTTGCACTTACACCATCTGCTTTGCTGTTGAA